>NC_141093.1:16904678-17419678 GCF_041138505.1 Cibotium barometz
TGTATATGCCCTATCATAAGTTAAATTTTTAGCAATGTAATGAGCTATGGTGGATCAAATGCAAGAATCAACATCATTAGTAAGTGATTAGATGATGATTAATACGAGATTAGTGAGCAATTAACTAATAGCTTAATGTAGACATGTATACTCAAAAACCAAATATTCATTAGGCCAATGTCTCAATTTATAGTGTTTACATCCACAAGATGCCAAACATCTAATCCCATTGATTTCTCCTTGATTTGTGCCACCTCCCCTACATCTAGGGGACACCTCATCCTTGATTTGTGCCACCTCCCCTACATCTACTAGGGGACACCTCATCCTTGATTCTCTCCACCTCTTCACTTTTCCTAGAATATCTCCACACATCCTAGATCTTCTCATGCTACCCTTTATTCTCTCCCAGTAGATACCTCTCATCTTTTCACTCTTCTACCCACTCATTTACAGACTCTCTTTTACAACCTCTTGCTAAGGGCTTGTTCCCGCACACACCCATTCACTTGTATATCTCAACACCTCCCCTCAAGTGAATAATCCTAGCACACCTGGACCCTATACCAAGTTTCTCTCTTACTTGGTAGCTTGCAACCAGTGCCTCAAGTCCCTAACTCATAGTCCTTGACACTCTCTCTCTATGTGTCCAAGGCTTACTACAAGTGCCCGTGACCTTGACTAAAGTGCTCACACATATATCTACCACATGGCCTACATCATTGGTGGCTTAGAGGTGGTTTTACTCTATTGGGGCAGGTTACATTAGGTTGTGGGGTTTCTCTCTCTTTCTCTCTCAGAAAAGATATCTGACTCCACTTCCTTATTATGAGTCTCCATGAAAGTTTGCCGATGTCGATCCTTCTTCACTGGGTTTGCTGTAGCAGTCTCTTGCCATGTGTCTTGGCTTCCCACAGTTGGCAAGTGAAGGTCCTTCCTCCTCCCCTACCTCTTCCTCGTCCTTGTCCTCGTGAGAATTCTCCTCGGGTGAAGAATGCTTTTTCCTCTCCAGTTATTGGATCCACCCCTTTCTTCTCTTTAACCTTGGTCTCTTGCTCTAGAAGAGCTCCTTCTATCTCATGCAGCTTCAATTCAGGTACATTTTTTAAGGTTGCCACAATGTTTTCATATTCTCCTTTGTCCACACTCTTCAGAAGCACTGCTAGTGCCTCATCATCCTCTACCTTCTTACCAATGGTTGCCAGTTGTTGTTGCTTAATGCTTTTGTATTTATTCAAGTGTGTGGTTATAGGTTCACTTTTCTTCATATCAAGTTTGTAGAATTGCATTAGCAGA
Organism: Cibotium barometz; assembly: GCF_041138505.1. NCBI lineage: Eukaryota > Viridiplantae > Streptophyta > Polypodiopsida > Cyatheales > Cibotiaceae > Cibotium > Cibotium barometz. Next base: position 16,905,975 of record NC_141093.1, read on the forward strand.
TTTATCTTTGAACTTTTTTCTTAAGTGCCAAATAATTTATTGAGTTCATCCCATGCATCTTTTGCCTGTTGTATCCCTGTGATGTGGTGAATGATTTCATCATTTAAACTGAGTGCAATGAGTTCTAATGCTTTCTCATTCCTGATCTTCCACTCATTCTCCCCAATCACCTCTGGGCATTCATCTCTTCCCTCAACTAGCCCCCATAGATTTTTCCTCATGAGCAAATACATGGTCTTTGTTTGCCATGTATAAAACTGCTCCCCATTAAATTTAGCTATTTCTTGTGCCTTGCTCATGAGGATGATGTGAAGGGGGTCTTACCGCTTGATCCAATTCAAGATTCAAGGGTAGTGTCTACCCTTTTACAACTCAAATCTGGTGTTAAATGATGATTACAATAGATTTATCAACATAAATTTACCAAAAATTACATAAAGCCAAGTGTAGCTGATCTCTGTACTACTGAATGGTTGGAGTATCAAACAATCTCCAAATGGCAATCTGAAGTGATAGGGATTTGTAGTATCAGATACCCAATGGTAATTTTGAACCCTCAACTGCACCAAAATACAGTGATTAATGTTGATTAATCATTGATTAGTGAAATAATCCCTTATTTTATGTGCAAAAAACAGAGTGTGCAGGGAGGCCAGATCTAGGGCCTTAGAGTTCAAATGAGCTCAGATCCTTTCAAGAGCATTAATAGCAGTTAGTCTAGTAGAGGATCAAGTCAAGAACCAAAGGATTTGATTAGACATTGAATGCATAATCTTAAGATTACCAGAACTGCTTTCTGTGAGTAATATGGAGTTGAAATCGGTTGTTGGCGACGTTTTTTCGTAATTCTGACCACATAGGCATGTTCTCGTAGCATCACAAAACCCTTTGGGCTAGCTCCTTTGCTCCCAATTGCAAGTAGTGAAGCCATATTTGCAGATTTATTGTTAGAAAAAGGTGTCGGTGATTTCGCTGATTTCTGCTGCTCCTGACGGTGGTTTGGCATGCTTTCTTGATGAGTTGAAGCCTGTGGGTTGTGGCTAGCTATAGCTAAAAGATCTTGAGCCAATTTTGAGGCTGGAGGGAGAGAGAGCTCCTCCAGCAGCTAGGAGTGTAGAAAATAGTTGAAAAGAGGTTTGAAAGGTGATTATCTCCTAATTAAGATTAATAGGATAATTAGCAAGATAAATAGGCTCAGATATTGGATGGATCCTAAGCTAGGCAAGTTAAATTTTTAGCAATGTAATGAGCTATGGTGGATCAAATGCAAGAATCAACATCATTAGCAAGTGATTAGATGATGATTAATATACAAGATTAGTGAGTAATTAACTGATAGCTTAATGTAGGCATGGATATTCAAAAACTAGCAAATACTTCATTAGGCCAATGCCTCAATTTATAGTGTTTACATTCACAAGATGCCAAGCATCTAATCCTACTGACCTTGATTTGTGCCACCTCTCCTACATCTATCTAGGGGACACCTCATCCTTGATTCTCTCCACCTCTTCACTTTTCCCAGAATATCTCCACACATCCTAGATCTTCTCATGCTACCCTTTATTCTCTCCTAGTAGATACCTCTCACCTTTTCACTGTACCCACTCATTTACAGACTCTCTTTTATAGCCTCTTAAGGACTTGTTCTTGCACACACCCATTTACTTGTATATTTCAACATCATAGTGTCTGTCACGCTAATTAAGAGCCAATACATGACTTTCCTTGCATCTTGGTTCTAATCTTTGAATGCCTTTATCTATGCTGGAGTAGTGTTCTCTTCACGCAATTCTAGAGAGGCTCCTCACATAGTCCCAAAATCCTTTTCCCATCAATAAATTAGTCATTTTGAACTTCCACGCATGGAAGTTGTTCTTATTAAGCTTCTCATTGACAATTTGGTTGATGCTGTCAGACATCTTTGTTGCTGCAAAATAACCATAAATCTAATGTTACAACATGTGACCAGAGTATATGTGCATACACTCACAATCAATAATACATGTGCAATCACTATTTGGACACCCAAAAATGCGCTGCTACATTGCAATACCAAAGTTCGAACAGAATAGTTCCAAACTAGAAATTCTTGAAAACACCTTGCAGTGGATGAACGGAGGCCAAAACGCACTTGAAATGCAAATCTAGCTACAACTTCAGTACGAAACTTCAGTACGAAACTTTAGTACGAAGTACTGAAGTACTAAAACCCATACAAGCATCTCCACACCTTCACACCCGTGGTACCACTTCCTTTTCCTTTGTAGCTTCCTTTGCTTGCTGCTTAGCCTAGTATCAAAGCCTGAATGAGGCTCTGATACCACGAAAAGATTAGGGGAGGAGAGAGAGCTTGAGCTCTTGCAAGCACACACACACACACGCACACAACAACAACGAATAAGACACACACAAAGATGGAATGCTGAAATCTTCTTCTTCTTGTTGCTCTCAAAAGAGGTCTACAAAAGATAAGTGAAAACTAACGTAAGTACTAGATTACTATATACAAGTAGTCCATAATGTGAGCATGCTAAGTAGGTTCCCTAGCAAGATAAATATGCCATGATTTGGTTGGACTAGGTAGATGTAGTCTAACTATAGAATCATTGGCAAAGATTCATCATTGCAACTACCAAATGTGCTAACGGTATAAAGGTGGAACAGTCATCCAAGCACGTCATGAGTGTCACCTCATGTTGAGCTTGACATCTCAACTTAGAGAAGACATACTAACGATGGATTTGGGAAGGGGATTGCCACAAATATAGTACCTAAAGGCTTAGATTTGGGCAAAATAAAGCCAATCCACATCTCCAAGATGATGACCAAATTTGATGGAACTAGAGATCTCATTTAATACCTAGAAAGCCATGGGTAGGATTGATGATTCCATCAAGATCTATTTATTTGGAATTTTTCTTAAAGGCAAAGGTTTAGGGCACTAAACCTACTTCAAAAGGCCAGTTATGAGGTCCTAAGACACACCTTTATTGTGGGAGTCAAATGATGCCATCCCCATTGCATATGTATATAATTTCAAATAAGAGGAAGAAGAGACAATGCAAGATTACGTAGCTAGAAACAAGTATCTTCACATGAGATGCAGTCTTCACAAAGGCTAGATGATGATCACCGATCTCAAGGGAAAGAGGATTCAATACCATATGTGCATGTCTAGACACTACATTTTGATGAGTGTTGCTATGAGAAAATAGACTTAGTAGACAACTTGCAAGAGAGGGATGTAGAAGTCATCCATTGGAACCAAGAGATATAAACCAACACATAGGGGATGCATCATCCAAAGCCTCAATGGGTAAGGGTGTGCTCAACTAGCACCAAGAAGAGTCTTAGTCAAGGACACAAGCATGGATGAGTTGGCAGAAAATCTGCTCAATCGAATAGGCTAAGTGAACACTGAATTTAGTCTTATTAAATTGAATTATTAGCCAATTAATTCTTAAGTTGAATTATTAGCCAATTGATTCTTAAGTTGCTAGGCTACTTAAGGGTTTACTGGCTATCTAGTTTGTCATTCTTAATATGAATAACATTTCTCTTTCTATCACTCTTTTTCCTTTATATTACCTTCCTATGTACATCTCACTCTCATGTAGTCCAACTACATATGCTTCACTTGCCTAGTCGATATCACATAAACTCAACTTTTTAATCATCTAGGTTATATACATGATAGCTAGATAATTAGTGTGAATAATGCCACTTTTGGCATATAGGTCTCTAAGGACTTTCCACATGCTCCACACTAAATGAAACTTCTCTTTTTCAAGAGAAGGAAAGTGGAAAAATTGAGTGCTCCCTCTCTTCTAGTAACCTAATTTGTAGATAATCACTCCTCGGCTAACGTAGGGGATATCATATATAAGCCTTGAAAACTAAAATTTACACTAGAAATTACTATTTACTAAATTTAATCATAAGGCCTCACATTTGGCTCTAAGTCAATATAATGCTAATAGAGCTTTGGCTTAACTCTTTTTATATCTTTGTAAGACCATGGAAAGATAATTGAATGCAAACCTTTCACAAATCCTCTAGATGAGATCCTTCTAAACTCTGAGAACCTATTAACAAAGATTTCCCTTCAGAGATTTTCAATCTAGATAACTCTATCCCCATATCATGTACATAGGTAGACTAACATCTTTCACCAAACACCCTTGGAATCTCTTAGGAAACACTCATTGGTACTTCCTCTAGAAGACCATGCCGACTTGACCCAACTATCTCCCTATCTTCGCATTTCATTTTACAATCATCGTTGGTACATAGGGCACAATATCTCGACACTCATTGACTTCATGAGGAAATCCCCATCCTTCCTCATCTTCTTACTTGAGTAAGATTAGTTTCCATATGTCTCCTTTTCCATTTAAAGGACTCCACTTTCTTCTTTAATATTTGGACATAAGGGTCTCATTTAGGGCTACCATTCTCTTAAATGCCCATATAGACTTTTGTTTTTCCCTCTCGAACTGGCAAGTGACTACACATTCCTTGTCTGTAAGTTGGCATGTATATGTAGTTCTCGCTCTTCTATGATTAAAATTTTCTCTTCTAGCATGGGCTTTAATGATGCAATTTCCTCTCTATGAATAAGCATTTATCTTCTATATTAATGATACAATTCCTTCTCTTATAACACGACCTCTAATGATGCAATTTCCTCTTTATGATAAGCATTCATTTTCTATATTAATTCCTTATGTTAACTCATACCTCTAACAAAACTTGACCTTTTTATATTTCTAGATGCGAGATTACTACTCTTGCTTCTCTTAATGCCTCTTCAATTGCTAGCATTTCTTGATCTAGTTTGTCATAGAGCTCGCTAAACTCTATAGTTCTTAACTTCCCCATTCTATATTCCATCATCAATACGCTCTATCTCTTATAAGAATCACTCTTCATTAAACTTCCCTAACTCTTTTGCTATAATATGACTTTCTATCTCTCCTCTAAGACATCAATACACTCTATCTCTTATAAGAATCACTCTTCATTAAACTTCCCTAACTCTTTTGCTATAATATGACTTTCTATCTCTCCTCTAAGACATACTAATTCAACCTTTGATTTTGGTCATCTATGCACCATTTTGTAGGGCTTTCACTACACTATGAACTCATTCCTCTCCAGGGTTTTGACTTCCATGGTTTCACTATTCACACCACAACTGTTGAATGGACTCTAAACTAACACTTGCTTTTCTTGTCTCCTACACTCTCTAACTAATTATTTGGCAACAAATAACAAATCCTCTATGTCAGTCTCATTGTTCCTCACCGCTACACTTTCTATCAAAAGTCTCAGTCATCCATATTCTTCATATGTAGATAACTAATCAATGATGTTTCTATCCGAGTCATTTCTTGAAGGGTAATGCACTTTGTATTCTCCTAACTCCCTTTGTTTTGCATAATTTTTTTGTGCACCATATTAACATCCATTTTGTCATGCAAAGGAGATACACTCCATCTAAAGCTCTAATCAGCCAAGAATACGGTTTTTCACCTTCAAAAGACTTATCCTCATGTGCACTTAACATGGCTTGCTACATAATATGTGGTATCCTCCTTACTTATCTCTTTAAGCCATATCCTTATCTTTACTCGATTATCTTATTGTAATCACCCCTCATCTCGAGGACCAATTGTAATCAACCCCTTATGCTTGCCAACTTTGGTCAAAATGGGCTTATAAAAGCCATAGTTGTCTCAATAATATTAGATAAGAAGTAATATAAAAAATAGGGCATACCACGAAGAAAATGATTCTAAAATCCAATCTCACAAATAATGGTATTTATGGCTCTCAACACCCTGTTTAACTTTACATGTTAACTAACCCGCAAAACTAAATTAGTTAGCTCTAAATCCTTTAATCCCAACAATTTTGTAGTTTGCTCTGTCTCATTAGATTGATAGCCGCACCATCTAATTGTGCTCCTATAATGCAAAGATTACCAATGTGCACATCTATATTTAGGAAAAGATCAACTATGCACACATCTTTTTCTTCCCTCAGCTTAGGTTTTAATCCATTAGTAGACACTCAAACTCTATGTATTCTTCTTCTCTCACTAACTTTTGATAAGGTTATCTACGATACCTCTACTAATTTATCCATAAATCAAATGTCTTGTGCTCTCTAGGCCTACCAATCTCTTACCCATTTTTCTTTTATTTATGTACTAGAGGGCCTAGAAAAGGTGCTATCCTATCTTAACTTGTGGGTTTTCTAATGGGATAGGTAAAATTGGGTGTTCTAGAGATTGCCCTTAGGACTCAAAACAGGTTTGACCTCTAACATTCACCCCACACTTACTGTTTTAGTCTCAACCAATTTGGGTGAGTCCATCTCCACTTCTTCATGATTCAGCTGTGAATGAGTCACTACACCAATCATAGGTTCTCCCACAAAGGACACTTTTTGAGGCATAAATTTTGATTTTATTGGGGTTCTTTCACAAAGGAAACTTTTTGAGGTATAAATTTGAATTAAATTGTTTGCTTGGGATCCTCACCTTCTATTTCTACAATAATGTTGGCTAAAGAACTAGACCTTGCACTAACCACCTTCTATTTCTACAAGATTGGTTGAAGAACTAGGCCCCTCACTAACCACCTTCTATTTCCACAAGATTGGTTGAAGAACTAGGCCCCTCACTAACCACCTTCTATTTCCACAAGATTTGAAGAACTAGGCCCCTCACTAACCACCTTACAAGATTGGCTGAAGAACTAGGCCTCTCACTAACCACTTGCTTACCCTTATGATTGACAAAAAAAATATCCTTTAATGGACAATCTTGTTCATAATGACCCTCTCCACTACACTTCCTGTGCAGAGAGGGGAGTGAACGCTTCTTTGATGTTTCATTTTGTTATGGAAATAAGCTATATGGTATGCCCTTCTTGTTAAGAGTGATAGCATACAATCATTCCTATCATCCTAAAGCAATTTCCACCCATTCCACCATTTCTAAAAGGACATCCTCTATGCATATTTCCACTATTCCCAAGGATAGGTTGTCCTTGGTATTGGAGGGATCAGCCTTGTGTGGCCTTGTGTAGGTAAACCTTGTTGCATAAATGGTTGTGGTGGTGTTCCTATTTCATGTGTCACATTTGATGGATCTATAAAATTATAGTTCGTTTGAAATCACTTTGCTTTGTCATTATTTTTTATGGTTGTGCTTAATGAAGCATTGATCCTCTATGTGACTATTTCTCAAACAATAATTATAAAATAAATGTCAGGATTGGTATGGAGGAATCCTAGATGTTGTCGCTTTGTTGCTAAATGACCATATCCATGGCACTTTCCACATTAAATCACAACCTTTGTGGGTTTTGACCATTAGATGCATTTTGGTGTAGCATATATCCCTTTTTCTTATGGGCATACTGCATTTAGAATTTTTTCCTTTGATCTTCCCTAATGAGTTTGCCACCATCTCAATGACTTCAGCTTCACTCAATGGTGCTTGAAAAGTACTCATTTTAACCATATAAGTTGGTGCCGCACTGACACATAAGGATTATATAGAACATAACTAAATAGGTTGGGGCCCATCATGGCTTGTCCTTGCACACTTATTCTCAACACGATGGGCACACTAGAAGATTGCAGTGGCTCTACGGGCTTTGCTTATGTAGCATACAAAGGTTGTGGAAGCCTAATATCTTGTAGCAATGCCCGTCGCCTTTGTTGACTTAATTGTACCTCTTCCCGATATCTAGCTTTCTTTTGCATTTGCTAGCATAATAGGACATCTTAGACTTACATGCATTTGAGCTTCTCCATTACAAAGTCCATCAATAAATTGATGCTTGTTTAGGGCATTAGCTCTCATCTTTCGCACAATTATCTCCATGCATTCAATGTACTGATTGATGCTCTCATTGTGATTGGTTGGAAAAATTACTATAACTAAAGCCTTGCCTCCTAAACTTTATAAGAAAATTGTGTGAGATAAGTGATTGCATGTGGCAGTCTTAGTTTCAATACCAACTTGTAGCCTCATCTTTCAGTGTGGCTAGAAAAATATGCAACTTTTGGTTATCATCATCTCATCAATGATTTTGTTGACCACACATGTGACCTTGAATCGTTGCTTATGGCCATCTAGGTCTTCATGCCCCAAGTCCACCAAATTGTCTAAAGTACTCTAAACGCGCTGACCACCATAAGAGTCAGGGGGTTTAATTTCCAATTTCTTTGTTTTACTAGCTTGTAAAAGATGATAAAGAGTTTTAAGGTCGTCGCCTTCTACCTCGAAAGGAATGACGTCTGGGTCTGCAGGTACTATTGCTGAAACATCTACTGCTAGTACGGAACTCATGTAGGAGTGGCAATCCGTGTGGAGCTGCTGGATCAAAGAAGCCAAGGATGCCATAGACTCCTGGAGTTACTCTTGGAACTGCTGTTGAAGTTGCTGCAAAGCTGGCTGCCATTCCGGAGGGACTGGTATGTCAACAGGTTCTGCCATGAGAGAAGATGTTGATGTAGAGGCTTCAGGGTGATGAGGCTATGGGGGTTTTTGCTGTTGATGACGCCGCTGGGCTCTAATAAGAACCATCGACTGGAGGGTGCGGCATCTGGTGAAGTGGCTATAGACCATCCAGTATAGTAAGGGCGATCCTCTGGGACTGGGCTCGCACGAGAGTTTGCTACTGGAGAAGAAGGTACAGGGGTAGGAGCAGCTACTGGTGTCAAGGGTGTATACTCCGGTATAGAGGGACGCACCATGAATGAAGATGGATTAACGTCCTCAGAATAGGTGCAATATTCATGAAAAATGAATATTGCTACTGGAGAAGAAGATACAGGGGTAGGAGCAGCTACTGGTGTCAAGGGTGTATACTCCGGTATAGAGGGGCGCACCGTGAATGAAGATGGATTAACGTCCTCAGAATAGGTGCAATATTCATGAAAAATGATGCTACACTACTCGGGGAGGATAGCGCCCAGATAAGGATGATGCTTGAGTATAAAACAATAATGATCCAGATCTTGTGCAGAAGTATGAACACGGATCACCCACACGTCGAATTCTCGGAGGTGAGAAGTCGGTATGGCTATTTGAATGCGGTAATGAATGGGCTGGAAAAAGGGGGGCACACTCACTGGAACAGGGGAGCTGAGACTGGTGGAGAAACACGGATAGGAGAGGGCACTATGGACTAAGAGGGTGTATCCTATAAATAACTAAAATCATAGGTTTCCTTTGCCATAAGCCATCGGAGAAGAGGGTAATGTGTGTCCACGTGGTCTGAGAGGTGCTTTTGAACCCGTAAAAGGGATATTGGCCCTGGAGGAGTGGAGAGGCCGCAAAAGAATGAAATGACGGGTTTCTGATATGTTAATACTCCACATTATGTGAGATGTTTATACCCAAGAAAATGGAAAAATCACACCTGAAGGAGGTTGCCATAATAAATAGTGTTGCTGGAGAAAAAGCACCAAGGGTAGTAGCCGTCGATTCAACAGAAGGCACCAACTACAAGTGGCTGGTCCAATCATAGGCATAGACGACAGGATGCCAACAACGAGGAGAGGTACGGGTGTTGAATTCGTGGAGGAGGATGGCTGCACGCTGGCGCGAGGGAAACCGTATGCAAGAAGGTAGAGGGTGCAAGCCGAAACTACATGCAAGGTGGCATCGTTTCGCAGGGGCCCATAAGGTATGTTTATGGTTTTTTTAAATGTGTTTGTACATGTGGCGTTCAAGCCTTAGAGTCTTGACCTTTGGTTGGAGTTATTAGGTGTGTTGAGTTTTTTTAATTAAAAAAAATCAACGAATTGTCATGTGCTCTCTCTTTGCCAACAGCCGATTGGGAAGCTTCCACGAAGGGGTACGACTGCGCTTGGGAGGGGTGTCAGTTCATGAAGGGGTGCCGCCTGAAGAGGTAAGCCTCCTGATTGAAGGCTTTTTTTTTTCCCTTCATGCAAGAGTGTCCTGCATATGGTTGGCCCGAACTTAATCAGCAAAAATTGGGAGTTGGGCGCTGAATTTGATGGGACATTCTCTCTTGCTCTTCCATTCAACACTCGCTATACCCAATTTTAGGGTTTGGGTAGGCTGATTTTAGGGTTAGGGTTAGGATTGATTTTAGGGTTAGGGTTAGGGTTTGGGCATAATACAGGGTGAAAAAAAGTTTGCTCTGATACCACTGTAAAGCTTTTATAGCTTTATTAACATGATTAAGACTTAATTAATGAACATAAGACAAATACTGCAAGAAAGACTGAGTTGTTTGCATTGAGACAGGGGCCTTTCTTAAATAGAGGCCGTAAGGGTACAAGTGAAGAGACACATCCCTGGGAAGGGGTGTGGCTCTTGAATCAACGGTTATGTCCTTTGGACTTAGGGGTGTGTCTTTTAATGAATAGACATGTCCTTTGATAGTGACCCATGTGTAAGGGTGTGACCCTTCACAAGTGTCCTTTCAATTAATAAGAGATTAAGGAGTAATTAAGGAGAGATTAAGAGAGTTAGTAACAATCGTGACAAATGCCCCGACATAATCAAGGGATTCGAATGCATGTCCATCATCCAGCTTGCCATCACCCTCACCATCTTCGAGCTTCTTGTGCGTCTACGTGACTTGGCCAAGTGTATGTCATCATCTTCCTCATTCGGCTCGCCATCACCCTCGCTATGTTCCAGCTTCGTGCCACTACATGGCTTGCCCAATTGTTGGTCAATATCTCCATCACACTGGTCTTCTTCCTTCTCTATAGAAACCACACACAAGTTAAAAGCAATTTGAATGAAATTTGCATTGTCAAACCTTGTGTTTCATAGCCCTCGCAAATTCTGCTTCCAATCTTTTTCAATTTCACATCCCCGTGTGATGCGCATTGCTCTCTCCACAAATTGTTGCATGAACGTCTCCTTTAACCCCGAGCCTGGAATGCAATCCCAAACTAGCTCTGCCGTTGCATACTGCCCTCTCTGGAATTTCTTGCAGTTATTGGCAAATTTCCTATCAGCATCCACAAAGCGCTCCTTGGAGCATCTTTCCGATGACTCCGGGATCGATATCCAACAACTTCTCCTCCTTACATGGCTGCCTTGTTTTTAACCTTGGCACATTTATGGTAATGCCATGCTTTGCCTTCAAGTCCAGCTCCATGCGAGATCTCTTCAAAATGTGTAGGTTTCGTGATAGGCAAGCCTCGTCTGCTCGGCATAGCAAGGCTATCCTGCCATCCTCCATTTGAACCTCAATGTAAGCAGCATGTCCGCTTAACTATGAAATGGAAAGCTCAGCCTTCAGTTGTTCCATTTGATGCTTGACCAGGTCTTGTATTTGTTGGTGTAGCACCAGGGCATGTCCTGGTCTTGTCATTTGGCCCTTTGTTCTCCTGCACACCAACTCCTTAATGCCCATCTCCTCATGCTGCACACCAACTCCTTAATGTCCATCTCCTTATGATGCACATGTTTGACTTGCAATTTTGGTGCTTTGCAAGGTGTTGCCTTCCCTTATCCCTTTGGAGTCTCTGCGCAGACTCCTCTTCAATCCCATGGGTGGGTGGTGACTCCTGTTTCTTCATTATCTTGAACGCTTTGCATGTCGCCTTTGATGGTGCAAGCGACTTGCTAGATGATGGGACATGCCTTGGACCACCACAAAGGTGCTCACTGCTATTGCATGCAGCTGCTTTCCTTTTATTCCCTATGGTTTCCCTCCTTTCTTTGCCCTGGTTTACTAAAACAGTAAACCACGGCCCTCAGATCCGACGGCCTTCGTCACTTCGAAAATCAGGCTGGGATTTCCCCATCGTCGATCCTATGTCTCCAGCATCCTTCAGTTCCCGTGTGGTTTAGTGACGAGGCGTAGCTGGTGGAGGCAAGTCCCGAGAAAGACACTTCTGTGCCCACCACGAGGATTAGGTTGACAGTTGCCTTGAGCCTATCGTGTTGTGCCATACTACTGCTTGAAAAGTCTTCAATAACTTGCTGCTGGGTGCAACTAGGACCTCCGACCGGCAGCAGGTCCTTTTGATGGGGCATGCACAGTGACCTCTGCGATCATCTTCGTCTCGCCTTCCTCACGCCCAGTGTCAAGAAATAAACCTTTTTTCTAACCACTGAAAAAAAGGATGACCTTCAAGGCCAACAGGTTTTTATTGAAAAAATGCATAGATTAATCCGTTTTATAACTAAAACTTCAAAAAGTTGAATCTTTAAATTCAAGGCTAGGTAAAATTATAATCGGTTTTTCTCAATTTTAGCCTTGAAAATTACACTAAAGGACGGTTTTTTCTTACACTGCGCAGGCCACTGCTAAACTTGTTAAGAGACTTGCCATGCCGCATCCCCACCATTGACAGAATTTACAAGACCATTGATAACCCATATATCGTTAATTATTTTTCACCTATTTAACAATCGTACTACTCACAAAAGTTCTAACTTCCTACCTCTGGTAATATTATTGCAGTCCAGGAAGAAAAACGGCAATGGCTTTCTAGTGTATTTGTACCGGCCACCACAATCAAGAAAAACTGGTTGAGATTTTAAGTAGCCCTTATTTTAAGGAATGATTTTTCATATATTTTAGTTATAAAATCGGCATCTAGAGATTTCAAAAACAAAAACTAGATAGATTTATGAGTTGTCCTCATTTTGATTTGTTGAAAAATATGTTTTTTTAAAGTGCCGGGTGGGGCATCGCTCTCGTCATTTCCTTCATGAGATCATTGTCAACATACTTGCATGCAAAAATGCTTTTTGGCGGGCATCGTGCCTATTTCAGGCTTTTTGGTCGTAAAAAACTACCACATTTTTTAAAGTGACCGTCAAAAAATAAGGTAAAGTGTGCAAAAAGGGCACTATTTATACCAAACCCATCATTATTGAAAGGTGACCCATTCCATCAAAAATCATCCTTACAAGCTGCATGTATCATAAAGGGTCAATTTCCACACAATGCCGAATTTCAACCGATTGTTTAAATGTAAGAAGATAAAGGCAGTTGCAGCTTTGGGGATATTTAAATGTAAGAAAAAAATTCTCGAAATTTTTTTATGGTTGTGGGGTATCAACACATGGGATTTTGAACTGTTGCTCAGACGTTAAAAACTAAATAAGCTTTGATGTCTTTCCATGACTAGATTCTACTCCAAAAAACAAGAGTTGTTGTAAAATCAATGGCATATAAGCTAGCCATAGCCCCAAAAACAAAGATAAGAGACTTGGATGTGATAAGTGAATGTCATTTTAAAAAAACTATCATTTTTATTTTCAAACTCACACCTTACGCAAAAAATTCTCCAAGACTTCATGGTCTACTTTTTTGAACCACTACGCTATAAAATTGTGGTAGGTAAATCTCAAAATACGAGCATAATCATCACCATCACCATCAAGATCATCTTCACCCATCATGACAATCAACTCCTTGTTCAGCATTCTTTTCGAGATAAAAGGGTCATTTTTAGCACAACATGGCTGCCAAACTTGCCCTAGTCCCATCATTATCATGCAGTCGCATCACCAAAGTCCAAACCTTTTCCATACACCCTTCAAGGAAAGGGTGCATGGGCATATCAATTGTCTGGATCAGTCTATGCCCTGCCCATAGTTATGGCCATCTAGAGCTTCCCTAAGTATAGTTAGCATGCTAAGACTAGTGCCATTGATGGGGTGTGCACCAACTTCTTACATCAAAATAGATGCTTCCTTAATTCCATTGATGTAATTGGAAAGCAGAGGAATTTCCTAATAAAGCATCAATATCTTCACTTGATGTCTTCTCCTCATGGCAGGTAGTTCTCCTACATATCCTTTGACAAGACTTCTCCAAATCCTTTTGATTAAAGCTTCAAGACTTGGTATCAATGGAGAAGCCTTTTGATTAAGGCTTTAAAAGCCTTGGTATCAAGATAAGCACATGCGCTTCACATGTCGACCATAAATGCGTTTCTTCAAGTAGCTCAGTTGTGTGCATGTCTCTCCATCTCTCCTTAAAGCCAAGCTTTAATCTGTTTCCATACTATTTAAGTCAAGAGCTTACCTTAGCCTTATTGAAGCATGTGTAGTTGGATTTTGAGCCACACTCTGTTGTCACATCGGAATGCTCCTTTGCCAAGTTAGATCTCTCAATGCCTAGATGGAGACAAAAAGAGATGTTTCTTCATGATGGTTCTCTCTCACAAAAGGTGGGAAAAGGAGAAACTAAAACTGTGCGTGTGCACATTGAGTGTGGTGCATGTGCGGGTGTAAATGCCAACGGTTGCACGTGCATGTTTTTAGTTTTTTTTTAAATGTTTCTTTTATATTTTTGGGTTTTTGGGTTTTTGTTTTTTTATCATTCCCAGTGAATTGTACACTTGAGCAGGGGGGTACATTACTTATGTACACATGGACTTAGGGTTTGGGCTTACCATGAGTGCTTAGCAACAAGCAACGAGGCCGAAGAATCAATTTATTGAAATGAAACAACACTTGTAGATTGCATAATTTGAGATTACATGACACTAAACTTAATTCACCACAACTATGCATTTCTTGTTATCAATAGCCACTTAAATATTCACTTTAGTATCTATACATGTGTGTTTGTTTCTTAAGATAAGTAGACAAGTCATTTGTCCATCCACAATAAGCTTAGATGCTACCATGGTCAGTTTTCCTAGTGCACTTGATTGATTCCTGTTTGGGAATGTTAGTTGTGCTGGGGTTCGAGGTTGTTGACTGACTCACTTTGACTTTGGAGATTGGGGTGCGATCTGCAAGGTTTTTGGGACCCAAATGGAAGGGTCTCCATCATAGAAGCATTGAGCTTCTAACATCGGGGTGTTATAAAACTTTATTGAGCTTCTAACGTCATGACACTAAACTTAATTCACCACAACTATGCATTTCTTGTTATCAATAGCCACTTAAATATTCACTTTAGTATCTATACATGTGTGTTTGTTCCTTAAGATAAGTAGACAAGTCATTTGTCCATCCACAATAAGCTTAGATGCTACCATTGTCAGTTTTTCTAGTGCACTTGATTGATTCCTGTTTGGGAATGTTAGTTGTGTTGGGGTCCGAGGTTGTTGATTGACACACTTTGACTTTGGAGATTGGGGTGCGATCTGCAAGGTTTTTGGGACCCAAATGGAAGGGTCTCCATCATAGAAGCATTGAGCTTCTAACATCGGGGTGTTATAAAACTTTATTGAGCTTCTAACGTCAAGATATTAAAATTTCACGATGCCCTCATCCACCAAGTGTACAGTAACCATTCTTCAGGTTGTGGCTCTTTTCTGCCAACAGAATTAGTGGCTATAATCCATTTCCCTCCCAAGGATGATACTCTCTTTTATTATACCGATGAGGGTCACATAAAATTTACAAGACGCAATTTTAGTTTCAATATAAAATTCAGCTCAACTGACAGTCATATATTGGGATTTGTTTACTACAGTAATGGTTGTTGCCGGATGGTGCGAGGGGTGGGTGTCTTCATACCTTGATCGAATAGGGTGTCGTTCGCGTGTTTGGTAAACTCCTGAATTGGATGACGAAACAAAAACGGAAGGGGGGATTTGTTTGGAGTCGACAATCGCTCAAACTTAATAAAGGTTCCCAAAAAAATGTTGTGACTAGCCTTGGTGTCAACCAAGGCAGGAAACGCAGCTAGATGGTCTTTTTGGGAGAACTCTAACTCAATGTGAGCCATTTCAACCAATGGTTCTATTTCAAATGAGTCAAGCACAAACAAGGATGTGATTTTGACAACGCTGCCCAGTCATGCAAACCTTATCTCAAGCTTTTCTAGAAGAGTGTCCATGGTTTCCAGAGAGTAAACCTAATCCTTAAGAGTCAACAGGCTCTTGAAGGGACTCATATGCTTGGTCCTTATCTTCACCATCCAACATCTTGTTACAAGCTCTATAGATGGCAATCAACGTGGTGTGAGCTTCTACGATGCATGCTCTGTAAATATCAACTAAAGTGGTCCGAGCAGTTGTGTCAAACTCATTGGCGAGAATGTCTCAACCCATGGGATTTAAGTTTAGGACTAGTTACCCTTGCATATACAAATGTGATCGGTTTCCCAATCATGAACTAGCCTTGTGTCTTTCATGTAAGGCCTTCTAAGGATCATGGTGTACGACCCTCTTCTCTAAAATCCATCGTCATCATGTATGTGGTGGAAACTTAGCGTGAAGGTCTTAATCTTTTCATCCAGGGGAAAGCCCAAAGGTTTAGTTGTGTTCCCATCCAAAAAGTTTGACCACAAGGCTTATGGTGGGCTTCCCTAGGCCTCCGAGCAATCCTTCGTGATTACATTGACACCAACACCACCATCTAATATTATGGATACCGTCATTCCTTTATAAATAGGTTTTAAAGTAGTCCTAGCTTGTTTATGGGAACTTTTGGATGTCTGTTTGTCTTGGGTATGGAAGGAGAGTGCTTAATGTGGGATAGCTCATCCTCCCCCTCTTCAGGTTTAGGTTCAGTTCTGTGGGCTCTTAAATTCCCATTCAACCAGTCGGATAAGTCTCTCCAGAGCTGATAATTTCCTTGCGAAAGAGAACTTATCAAGACTCGACTTCTAAGGATAAGAAGGTTGTGAGGCATATTATGTCCCTTGTGTAATATTTGTGCTCACTTGGCTGGTACTCACTCGGAAGTGGCCTTGGACCTCCCAACATAGAGGGGATGTGTACTGATCCTTCCCTAAGAGGTGGTCGGTGCCTCTGATGGGGTCAAAATGAAGTCCTCACCTATCACATTGGAGAAAATATTATGGTGACTATGATGAGCCATGGAAGGCCAACTTTCACCTCCTTTAGTGCATCTAGCAATGCAGAATCTATTCAGATTAGTTCTAGAGGCAAAGGCTTTGGAATTGGCTCTTTTTTTAACCTCGTAAGAATGGTTACACTTTTGGTGAAGGCCTTTAGCAGCCACTGACATTCCCTCATTGGTTCTATGTGATTGGCTCTAAAATGGGCTCAGGGATCTGCTAAGGTGGGTTCGTGGTTCATACTCAACCACTTGTTCTCAAGTACTATCTCTAGTTCAACTTATACCATATCTCTTCATGGGAATAGGTGTGGATGTCCTGCTTGAGGTGGCCTTCATGCTTTCCTTAGGGATGTCCCTACCCCACTGTTGGCCTAAACGGTTGAGCGGATTCTCTACCACCTCATCCATGCTCATCTATTTGACTAGGACTCTAGCTCATGTTGGTTGGGTACCCTTTGCTGATGACGCTTTGGATGATGTGTTCCCTATCTCTTGGTTTGGGTGTATGACTTCTACATCCTTGTCTTACATATTATCGTATATTGTAGCACTCATCAAAGATGTAGTGCCATAGATCAGTAGAGATGGTCATCATGAAGCCTCTTGCTCTTAAGACCGATCATAAATCAATCAATAAGCGATAAATCATCCACTCTTTTGTGGGTGTTGTATCTCATATGGAAATACTTGGTTCTAGGAATGTAATCCTACATTGTTTCTCCCTCCTCCTGCGCTCTGCTAATCCCGTATTGTTTCTAGAAATGGAATCCTATAGTTTAATAAACCTCTTTACCACAAAGGTTAAAATTATGATGAAGAGATTTTAATCTCAAGGATTTTAAACCTTTCACTGTCCCTACTAAAATGGAGGAGAAAGGTAGAAATCGGTGGAGCGTTTCTCCCTTCTCCTTGAGGTTATGTATGTGTGCAATGGTGCTCCATCTGGTATACTGGGGCGAGAATCCCACAATGAAAGTGTGTCTCTAGACCTCATAGTTGGCGTTTTCAAGTAGGTTTAGAGATATAAACCATTGGTCTTCTTTGCCTACAAGGCAAAGTCCGAATGAGCAGATCTTGGTGTGATTATCAATCCATCCTATGGCCTTACAAATTTGAACTTTTCTAGGTATTGAATGGGATCTCTAAATCTATCAAATTTGATCATCATATAAGAATATGGCACAGCGAAAAGAGATAGCAAGATAAAGCACAATAGACAATGCAATAGATACACAATGGAAAGAATTTAAATTCTGATTATACCAAAGAGGTACAAGTGATGGTGCTATCCACCCGTGTGCTCTCAAGTAGAGCTTAGATGGCGATCTAGACAGACTCTGGATGGAGTATGTATGAGGTGTAGAAGGGGGTGGATACTCACAAGCATCGGATGCCTTAGCTCATGGCAACCATGTCCATATATAGTATTGTAGGCGGTGTGGTAGACGCGTATACAACAAGGGTGGTTACATTGCATAGACACGGTCACTGCCCGCGTATCTAGAACGCGGCTCACTGAGACCACCGCCCACTAATGATGGACCTAGTATCTGAGAGAATATTCTAGGGAATATTTCTCATACCGTTACCTTGGGGGCTCCCGCCCCCGAACCCCCGCACCAGCAGGGGGGGCTGCTAGCTCCCTTGGGACCCCATCTAACACTCGCACCCCTGACCATCTCCTAACCATCATCAATGGTCACAATAATGACCCCATCGGCGTCTAGCCGGGGTTCCCACTAAAGACATATACACCATGGTTACTCCTCATAATGGGGGCCTAACAAATGTGCATTATACATCATCAATGGTCACAATAATGACCCCATCGGTGTCTAAGCCGGGGTTCCCACTAAAGACATATACACCATGGTTACTCCTCATAATGGGGGCCTAACAAATGTGCATTATACATCAAAGTGAGATACATGCTGAGAGGAGGACATTGAGTGTATACTCACACATCATTCTCGAGACATGGATTGTCTTTATTTTGCCCAACTCTGAGCCTCTAGGGATTATGTCTGTGGTGGCCCCCCTTCCCATTTTAAACACCATCCTAACCATGTCCTTTACGTATTCACGTGGCAGTGAAACATAAGGAGATGGTTCTATAAAACCCTCTATTTCAAGGTACAAGATCTCTTGCCCTGTGGGATTGGGTTGTGCATTTTCCAATGGCACTTGTCCTCCACCACTAGCCTAGGTTTGAGGTAAGCTTGCTCTAGCACAAGCTGAGGACATGTTATGAGAATGCTTTTATGGATCAATTATGAGAATGCTTTTGTGCACGTCTGAAAATGGTTTCAAACATGTTTTTAATTTATTTTTACTGCCAGGATCACGTATGCAGATTCACATATACTACAAGCTCACGTGTCTAGGCTCATGTCTCTAGGCTCGTCTCTAAGCTCACATGCATAGGTTCATGTATGTAGGTTCACACCTCCATAATCATGTCTCTAGACTTACGCGTGCAAGAGCTTATGTCCTTTTGTATGAACTCGGCTCACGTACTTTTGTTTTATGAAATAAGCTTAGCTGCGGGGCATGAAAATCTACGAATTGGGCTTATGACGAGGTTAGTATGTAATTGTACTTTAATTTTTTAATAATTATGAAAGGATAAGAGTTTTTCTTAGAATTTATAGAGCTGTTGGTACAAATTGTTTGATACGAGAATCTTCTAAGAACATGAGTAGGTACATACATAATAGGAGTCTTTATAACAGTAATAGTTGGTCGGTATAATGTTAGATATACCTACCTATAGCTTCACTTGTCCAAGCTCACGTCTACAAGCTCATGTTTCCAGACTCACGACTCGTGTCTACGCTCACAACTCACATTTGTAGGCTCACATGTCCAAACTCACGTCTTTTTGTGCGAGACTATGGGCACAAGTTCCCTACCCAAGAGCTGGTTGTTTGGCCTAGTTTTGGTGATTTTTGAGATTTTTTAGTCTTGCTAGGGTGTGATTTCTTGTTTTTTATGAATTTACATGCTTCTAAGCTACCAATTCAATACTGCATGAAAATTTATAAAAATAACGAAATACATGAACAAAATAATCCCACCCTAATGGTTCTCAATGCTCCTATTTTTGGAGTGGATTTCACTCCTAATTACAATTGCTAAGCTATTCCTTAGCTCTTTAAAGCAATGAAATCTAAGCTATTCCTTTGCTCTTTAAAGAAATGAAATCTAAGCCTCTTGGGCTCCAATTTAAGCAAATCACCAATAAACCATAGTTTTCCCCTTTCATTCAAATGCCCTAATACAAAGAAAACTTCAAAGAAAAATCAAAAGCAACAAACAAAAGGTCCAAGGCTCCAAACGCATATGTTTTTTAGAGTGTGATCTTCTAATCGCGACACTAGGTGATATTTGGTAATCCTAATAGCTTATAATGGATGGTGGAGAAAGGGATCTAAGACCTAGGCTACTCCCCAGTAGCCAACCGGGGATCTTCTAATCGCGACACTAGGTGATATTTGGTAATCCTAATAGCTTATAATGGATGGTGGACAAAGGGATCTAAGAACTAGGCTACTCCCAAGTAGCCAACCGGCACCAAATATGTTCAAGTCAAGAGCTTACCTTAGCCTTACCAAAGCATGTGCCGTTGGGTCTTGCCTGTTGAGAATCATGGATTAAACTCTCCTATAGGATATTTTAAACATAGTCAAGTTGATTTTCACTCTCCTAGGGTGCTTCTTCAGCTACCCTCTGCTGGTGGTCGAGTGTTTTACATTTGCATCACTTCTCCTAGGTGCTATGAGAAACTTTGGTGGCTCATGTGCTACTAAATTTCCAGCTTCAGTACGTCATCGATCCTAGAGCCTGGTTAAAAGCACTTTTTGTAGGAAGTAATTTTTTTTACAACAAAATTTTATTTTAAGAATTGGGTAGTGACTTTTTTATTGCACGCTAATTTGGTTACTTACAAGATCATTTGACTCAATGCTTTTAGCAAAATTTGATTCAATGGCACATACACTCGCAAATCCATGTAGTGTGGTGTCTCATACTTCTCATGCTCACAATGATAGCATACAAGAACATTTTATTTTGTGAAGTTATAGAAGCTTGGTGTAAATAATTTGTACGAGAAAATTTTAATGGGTACTAGATTTCAAACCTCATATTAGAGATAAGGTTAGAACCATAAAAAAAATTAACACAATTATCTTATGCTTCTTCTATGATGGCAATGACAAAACTTCAATGCAAAGAAGTCATGGTATATATATATATATACATATGGCAATGACAACACTTCAATACAGAGAAGCCATGGTAATGGTTCTTGCTCTCCTATTGCTCAATGGCAGATGTAGTGGCCTTCTCCTCATCTACTATGTGATTCTTTGCTCTTTGCTTTTTTTAGCTCCTTCTTCTCTATTTTCTCACAACTGGAGGTCACGGTGTGATAGCTACTCTGTAGCACAATGGTGATGGAGATGAACTGCTTCGTCTCAAGACTCTCCCTCTCTCTTCTATGCTTGCTATGTGTGTGCGCTACTCTGACACAAGCCACAACCCTTTTTCTCCCTAATGCACTGCTTCTTGTACTTCCTTTGCTGTAACACCAAGAGAATCTACACCTTTTGCACCGGTTGCCTTTCGCTACATAGCTGTTGTCTTGTGCGTGTGTAAACTTTACTCTTCAAAGCTCTGGCTGCATTGGCTTTCCTTTCTTGTTGCTCTATGTGCTCTACTTACAATCTTCTCCGTTCTACAACAATAATGGGTTTGCCTTGGCTCTGCAACTGCTACTTATACGAAGCTGTTCACACGACCAACCTTCGTGCCACTACTAATTGTGACGGTGATTTGACTGCGCTTATGTGCTGCAACCTACTTCTTATGGTAGCTTCTTTGCAATGCTCCTTGTTTTGGCAATGAGGATGAAGGTCTTGGTTGCCACTTCACAGCTTCACACCAGACGCTTCTCTCCAAAAAGGCTTGTTGTTTCTGTCTTCCTTTCTCTATGCAAGCACGTCTCATTTTTTCTCAAGTCAGTTGTGTTGATGTTGTGACCTTGCTCTTCTTTGCTTCTATACAACAAACACTCTTTCTCTCAAACCCTAAATGTGAAGAAAGGAAAAAACAAACTCAGAAACCCTAACTAGCCAGGAGAGTAACCCTAATCACTTAAGCTAATGAAGAGCCTCACCCTAACTCTGATACCATGTTAAGAATCGTAAATCAAGCTCTCCTACTGACAAAACATCTATCTAATCATGCACTAATCTATGCTAATCACAACACTAATCTAAGGTGGATAGAAATGAAAGAAACACATAATGAGTGTGCCCTAATTAAGTTGCACTCAAGTACAATTAGACACCAAGATGAATTAGCTTAGATACATAAAGAGACTTGAGATAAGTGCAAGTGATATGTTCATTGCTTGAAATGGCCCCCTTTTATATGAGCAGGTACACCCTTAGGCTTGTACATCAATGTGGAATAATTTCCTTTGCTCATATGGCTACATGTTGGACTTTGCTCTTGTTTGGCTTACTCAACTCACTCCTCTCTCTTTCTTGTGATCAATGGCACCACATTTCTCAACATTGCCTTACGCAACTTCCCTATGTCGATGCGCTAGCTCGTTCATCACGTCCTCACTGTGCTGTCACACTGGAATATGCTACTTTTCCAGTAGGGCAAAGGTAGAGCTTGCAATGCCGCTTCCCCTCTTTTCACATCTCAACTGAGTTTCACCTACATACAAAGCACAGTGAAGATTGCACGTGTACTTGGGAGTCACTTTTACCGGACTGGTCTTCTTGATGAGCCATGCTGTAGCGACTAGATTGATGCGAGGGTATGCTTCTCTCGCTCTCATGGAGATGCACTGCTTCCAAGCCCATTTCTAGGAGCCGACGACCAAGATGTGGCTATTTGATACCTTGGTCACTCCGGCATTGATGTATGGAGCACCCTTTTGGACACCCAACTCACAACAGCCAAATGGCCGAAGATAGAGAGGCCTCAGGTCATGATGTTCTCCCAAATGATGATACGCAATGAACCATCGATCCCACATCATATTATCCTAGTAGAGATTATCCTAGTAGAGTTTGCTAACACACATGGTAGTAGAGGCACTCTTCCAGACAACCACATACATTCATAGGATCAGTGCCATGGCCACCTGGAGACTCTCGAGGCTCATTCCATAGTGCTCCGAGCTCCCAACAATAGGCAACAGATGGACACGAGTTATGGTATAGCCGTGTATGCACCTCATTCACAAGGTAGGGACTCGGGATGGATTGCCTCCTGCCACTCCAATATGACTCGGACTCTTCATTCATCAGGCTATCTCAAGATAACAACAACCAGGTGATCGGATATGATTTATTAGGACTATACATACAGGATACTTGGATCACAACACATAAGCCACTCTCAAACAAACAACATTACTACATGGATACTTTCTTGAGACTCATAGAGGATGGTTTCATACTAAGGGCCAAATATCTTCACATATACATGTCACATGCCACGCGGATTACAGTGGGCCAGTTGTGGGTGTCATCACACCACCTAAGGATAGAGAGGGAGAGAGAGCCATGCAAATACCTCGTGAGGAGAGGATATGCACTATGGAGATTGAGTCAGAGAAACACTTCATATGCAAGATCGAAGGGAGATTCCACTATCTCTTCAAAGAGGGGTTTGGACCTTTATCCAAGATCATGGATTATCCAAATCAATGGTGCCTATGCCTCTTCCCACTAGAGCTTCATCGCCACAGAGACTCACTAGCTAGATAGTCCAGACCTCGTGGGAGACACCCACCCCGGACCCAGACAACCCCATCACTCAATTCTTCCGACCACGAGAGGACACCATACCAACCATTGATGACATACCCACAACCTCATCAAGCCACACATTCTCTAGTGCGGTG
Source organism: Cibotium barometz (assembly GCF_041138505.1). Lineage (NCBI taxonomy): Eukaryota > Viridiplantae > Streptophyta > Polypodiopsida > Cyatheales > Cibotiaceae > Cibotium > Cibotium barometz. Next base: position 16,929,701 of record NC_141093.1, read on the forward strand.
TGACACTAGATCGCGGGCTACAGCACTACAGCAAGCCTGAAGTCCCAGACTCCCAACCACTCGCGAGCAACACAAACATCAGCCTCATCTTGGAGATGCACAAAGCCATCTTCCCATGCCCAATAGATCCACAAAGCCTTCTACAAGCCACCCCCATGCTCATAGCTCTCATCTTTGTTTTTTTTGTACCATGTTGAGATTACTTGGACACTATTATATCACTTTTGATCTCATAGACCCATTGGGTCTTTTGAAGACCCTTAATATAACTTCTTTTTCTTTCCTCCTACAGTGAGCCTGAAGTCCAAGACTCCAAGGGGCTCGCGAGCAACACAAATCTTGGAGATGCACAAAGCCATCTTCCTATGCCCAGTAGATACACAAAGCCTTCTACAAGCCACCCCCATGCTCATAGCTCTCATCTTTGTTTTTTTGTACCATGTTGAGATAACATGGACACTATCGTATCACTTTTGATCTCATAGACCCATTGGGTCTTTTGAAGACCCTTAATATATATTAACTTCTTTTTCTTTCCTTCTTCTTTCTCTCTTTGGGTGATCAAGGTTTGAGTTTTCAAACTTCGTTGGGTCCTATGCATATGATGCCATGTCACATTCAGCCACCACCAACCTCCCATGAAGAAACGAACTTGAAGGCAACCTTAGCAAATCCAAGGTCATATCCTGCAATGAAAGCTATGATAATGCACATACCACCTTCACCTCTGAGGATGACACCCTGGATACCATAAATATCACTATGTGAATGCTCAGAAAAAATATCATTGAGCAATCCACTTGGCAAGAAGTGATTCTGACACAATCATACCAAGAAAGCCAGTGAATAGATTGTGAGAAAGCAAGCACAGTAGCCCATGTCTGCCTTCTAGGATGTCTGCAGAGGTGCATAGACTGTATCAAAGCAAGCCACATTAGAATGTTTCCAGCCAAATGGAATGAAGCATCTGCGTAAAGATGAGGGTTGCAAATTCTTCTGAAATGATGGTGTGAAACTTAGAAGTAAAGAGTAACATGACCTAAATTCCAAAGGGGCGAGGACTTAATCCGCCCACATTAATGCTAACTGGTCTGTGTGTCAAAGAGGACTACATTACCACCAGAAAGAACTCGTTCCTCACAATGACAAAAGCAAAACTGTTATAAAGATTCACATTTAAAGTGCATATAGTTGCATGAAAAGGTTATATTTTGACTACTTTCTACAAAGCGTGCTGTCTGATGGAACGTATGTACAGGAGTTTGAGAAAGCTCAAAATCTTACTTCAAAGAAGCTCCCAAAGTAGCTCAGGACTGCCCTCTAGCTTGACATATTATTCCAATGATGTGACCCACCATCTGAGTGATGCAATCCCCTTTTCACATCGTATGGGGTTTTTTTGGACTGGCTATGGTACAAACTAATATTAAGAAGTTGATTAAGTATATACCACTGATAATGATTCTGAAAACGTTCAATGTTGGCATGCCCAGAAGGTCCAGGTCAATGCTTTGCTGGAGTCAGTCAACTGTTTGGATAAACTCCATCATGGCTCCCAACAAACTGTTGAGAACGCATACTGAATCCCTTCTTTTTACTTACTCAATTGGCATTTCACACCTGCAGGTCATTTAAGTCTTGAATCTTTTTACTTACTCAATTGGCATTTCACACCTGCAGGTCATTTAAGTCTTGAATCTTTTTACTTACTCAATTGGCATTTCACACCTGTAGGTCATTTAAGTCTTGAATCATCGTCTCCTTGCTTGTGCCTGTGCCTCTGCCAGTGACAAAGCCATGGCCAACATCATTTGCTCCTCAAAGCTCTCTGGAAGCATAGGAGCCGGTGTGGTTGATGCAGGTGGCTCACCAGGACATTCTGTATTTTGATGCGGAAGAACGTCCGGAGCTTCCCATGGTAGATCAGAGGCAGACGGTACACTGCTGGAAAAACTTGTGCCCACCTCCACAGCTTCAGAGCTATGATCTAGCATCCAATCAGATATAGAGCCCCTACTTTCCCTTTGTATAAGAGGCGAAAGAGCTCTCCCACTTTCTATTGAAACCTCTATCCAATTATTCAGCTCTTGGCCACTACCATTGCGATTTTGACATCTCAATTCCTCTGTCTGACCTTTCTCCGGAATCTGTTCTTCTTGCTCCACATCTGTATCTCTGTCTGCAACTGGCTGCATGTGAACCCTTGGTGTCTCGTTGGGAGTTGCAATGGTGGAAGCACTAGTGTCAATCAAGGGTTCACGTAATCCAAGGGGTGTCCCATCATTGTTATTCGCATTCACAGAATGTCCTTCACTCTCCACAATTGGTCGGTTGCTATCCACAGCTTGATCACTTGTCAGCAGTCCCACTCTATTCTCAACTGTGGTAGCCTGCCTCTCTGCCAAGGCAGCAATTGCCCCTGCTAAGCCCCCTGTCACGGAGCTCCTTCCTGTCACGCATCTCATCTCACCAGAATCTTGCACTTGAGTAATAGTACTAGCATTGCTGTCCGGAGTGGAATTTGCATTAGCCACATGTCTTGAGTTATCTGATACCCCCAAGAATCTTTGCGGAGCTAAAACAGGCTCTTGGTGTGGTTGACCTTGCTCCTACAGTAAGAAGAAAAAAAGTAAACTTAAGATAATTCCTGTATGCATGATGATGACAGTACAAGCAAAACACAGCACACCACCTCAACAAGACAGCTGCAAAAGCTACTGCTACACAACAAAGCCAAACTCCTATTAGGACATCCTTTTTTGGCAATACTTGACACATGAGATGGCTGGAGTGTAGTTCAAACACACATCAAATACATTACAAATTTATAGGATTTATGTTGATTCAGTAATGATAAATGTGTTCGGGGGTAAGGATAAATAACTGCACGGGAACACACACTTGTGTGTTGTAAGCCCAACGGGGCATGCAGTGACAAACTCAACCACATGTCCAAGAGATAATGATAGAGAGAGAGGGGGGAGATAAAGAAGGGAATAGGGATCTTGCACAGTACACGCTGAGTGGGGGACAGGCCCCGCCCCCTTTCAAGAATTTATTCAAGAACAATCCACGGGCACGCTGGCCAGGATCAATACAATCAATGAATATAAAACAGACAGTTATGCCGATGTAGAATATCTAAATCGATGTCTATGTCGAGGCACAAGATCTCTGATGCTGAGCACACCACAAGGATGATCTACAAGAATCTCTCACTGGACTAGTACCAGATCCAATATCCAAATCCAAATCCAATGAGTCCAAGTCCAAGTTCCAATCCAAGTTATATGCCCAAATTCTCCATGTTTATACTTCATGTCCAAGTTCTCCATGTCCAAGCTCTATGTTCCCTGCCCAAGTCCCAAGTCCAAATCTAGATCGAAGTAGAGGTTCCAATCCAATGATCAAGTCCAAGAAACTCTCGAATTTGTACACAAGGTACACAATAGATATGTGTAGATGATGGAATACCTGTCCAAACTGTAGGCTCCATTGTCCATTCTGGGATTTAGACAATCCCACAACTTGCTACAAAGATGGATGCACCAAGACGAGTCTATAAGCCAGTAGAGGTTCAGATGGTGCTGCACAGTAGGCAGGAGCAGCGGTAAGTAAAAGCAATGGCCAAGTGGCAGTGCTGGTTGCTGATGGCAGCGGAGATATCTGACGGCTGCACTAGTTCTGATAGCAGCTCACGATTGCAGGACAGGAGCGCTGGACAGCACACAGCCATTGTTCGCGATTGGTTGGCAGTGCTTGGCAGAAGTCGGCATACAGGCGGCTGTGGCAAGGTGGCTGGCTCTGGAGGCAGCAGCCATGCAACTGGATTCAGGCGGCAGTGCTGACGGCGCTGGCCAAAGCAACAGGCGTTGGCTGGCAATAGCTCGCACTGAACAAAAGGCACAGGCAGCGCAGATATTCAGCAGCAGCAGCAGGCGTGAGCAAGGGGATAAAGATGGCAACACTGTCCATAGGGTGGCGGCCAGGTATGGCCAGGTAGCACGAAAGCAACAAGGTGGCAGCAGTAAGAAAGCAATGGAAATCTAGGTAGTGTAGCTGTACGATTGTCAACTAGCGAGGATGATGAAAATGACAAGGAGCTTCTCTTTTCTACGATGGTGGCCACCTCCTTGATGATGATGATAAAGAAAAACCCCTACTCTTGTTCCATGATCTTCACGTCTTGTCCTTAATGATGATGTTAATGAAGGTGAGGATAAACTCCAAGCTTCCATGGATGATGAGAAGGGGGGGGGTTCATGCTTCTTTTATAGCTTGGGGAAGCCTTGCTTTTAGCCAAAAGCTTGTTCATGCTTTTACTTTGCCTTTTTATGCTTTGCTTTCGCTTTTTCCCTTTGCTTTTGCTCTTTTTACTTTTATTAATAAAATATTACTCAACTTTTGGTGCTTTTCTTTTTTGGCTTTAAGGCCTTGCTTTTTGGCCTTAGAGTTGCTTTTTGAGAAAGCGCCTTTTAGCTTTTTGGTCCGGCTCAATCTCCTCTTTCCAATGGTGCCCTTGGCTCGCGGTCAACCCTGTTTGACTTTTTGCTTTTTCTTGCTTTTTGACCAAGAATGGTGCTTTTTTTTAATCAAACCTTATGGACCCTGTCCCTATGTCTTCTTCCACCTGTATGGTGTCCGGGCATGGGTTTCATCATGTGAAATAGAGCTAGGAGGGCCAAATAGTTACATGTGTACCTTAGATTTATAGGATTTACGAAGATTTGGTAATGATAAATGTGTTAGGGGGTTAGGATAAATAAGTTCATGGGAACACACTTGTGTGTACCCTAGTATTAGCACATGGAGTGTCATTAAGTAAATATGATGTGGCTAGATACACATGGCACAAAAAGCCAATATATGTTCGTGTCATGAAAAATCTAATAGGCAACTCTCTTGCACGTTTCCAACACAGAAGCTGCTGCTCCCTCTCTCTCTCTCTGCACTTCTATTCATGCTCTGCACACAAACCCGAGTCTGCAGAAACCCCTAATTATCAGCCTGTGAAAATCCAACCTTAGGTATTAAAGCCCTTTCTTTTAGCCCTATACAGCAGGCCCAATTTTCCCCGTACACACATGCAGGCCCGTACTTGTCCAAACACACTGCATACTTCGGACAGCTGCCACACATGCCATCCATACACAGGTGCTACCATATAGGTCTCCTGCGCTGCTGTACCTGCACCCACACAATTGTACAGCCTCCCATATGTCTGCATGCTCTTACAGTTATCAATTGCTTGTACCTTCTGTCAGCAGCCGTCCGTACCTGTGTACTGTACATGATGTACCTGCATGTACCCTGCCCGTACCTAATATACTTACCCGTGTACGGTACCAGCTGTACCTGCAACATTGAAGTACATGATGTACCACATGTACCCGTACCTGCCATACATGCCCACGTGTAGTGTACCAGCTGTACCTGCAACATTGAAGATCCTATGTACTCAAAATTTTGGGGCTTTTCTCAAAATAGAGCTTCTCCATACAGGGAGTCCGGGAAAAAATGGAGTTTTTATCAAAAATTGTACCTACAGTTCCAAGAATTTGGGCGGTTAAATTTAGGGCTTTCTGATACAGTTTCGATTTTTGCAGTTTTGGAGACATTTGGCTCAAATCTGATAACATTTTCAGGTATTTAGTATACTCTGCAGTGTGTATTTTATTTGTAGGCATTGGATGCAATGAACTGGTTATAGGATAAGACATTTTGCGTCTTGTGGGATTGCCTAGTGTGCACTTGCCCTGCATTTTGGAATAGTGTACACTACTTGTTCTGTAATTGCCTTCAATGGTGGTTACTTGTGTGCATCATGGCTCATCAGCAACTCTAGGTATGTATTTGGTGTATTGGCACAAAGACAAGCTTGACGGGAGCAATTACTCCCTGTGGAGATTTATGATCAAAAATCTCTTGGTTGCCAAGGGATTGTGATGTCGCTTGTCACATGCGGAAGCTCTAGGTAGTCTTCTTTCAGCCCTAAGCACTGCATAGGAACACATGCAAGAACAACCAAGAGAGAGAGAGAGAGAGAGAGAGAGCTGTATCTTTGACCTTCCCAAAAAGAGTAACAAAAGACTATTCTATGACCTACACCATAAAGAAGTGAGAAAGCTACAAGAATCTCTAATATGGCCTTTTATAGGCCCTTTGGCTGAAGGTACAACTGACCGACTGCTGTCAGCCAGCTTCAAATGGTCCAATAAATCAAATACACTGCCAACGGGAAGTACACACCCTCCTACACATGGCCGACAGGATCTTGATCATATCCGGCTTCTACGGTAATTATCTATGCTTGTCTTGTGCCTTAATCTAATGTTTATCTGCTGCAAATCAGGGATTTAGCCTAAGATTTAGCATGTCCATGTGTATGCACATGACATTTCCTTCTACTAAACTTGATGACGGGATTCCAACTTCTAACCTTGGATGATTGTTATCGTCCCCTATCTCCACATATGGTCTCCCATACCTATCATCCTTCCCTTCCTGGCTGTGCACTGAAAACCTTGCCTTAGGTCTCTAAATCCACTCCAAGTCTAATGTAGAGATCAATGCATCTGTTCCACTTTGTCCACTTGCCTTCTTGCCCTATCCTTGAAAACAAACATGAATCCTTCCTCTCGAAAATTGATCTTGGCACCCTTGGCTCCACCCCTTGGATGAACTTCATCCCTTGGAGTGCTCCATAAAAGCTTCTGGGGTAGCCTCAACTGGCTACCAACTCTCATTACACTCTCCCCTTAGGTTTGCCTAGCACCAACCGACTTCTGAGGGTCTTGACACATGCTGCGTTTTCTCTCCTTGGACCTATGCACTTCCTCTAGGACACCAACAGCACTTAGCATAGCTGAGCCTGATGCTCTGATACCAATGTCACATGCGAAAGCTTTGGGTAGTCTTCTTTCTAAGCACTGCACAGGAACACCTGATGCAAGAACAACCAACATAGACAGAGACGAGAGAGAGATGGCTGTATTTTTCAGTATATTCATAAAGTACAAAAAAGATACAATGATTATGGCCTTAGGCCTTCCCAAAAAGAGTAACAAAAGCCTATTCTATGACCTACTCCATAAAGGAGTGAGATAGCTACAATGATCTCTAGCATGGCCTTTTATAGGCCCTTTGGTTGCTTGTCCAACTCACCGACTGCAATCGGCCACCTTCAAATGGTCCAATAAATCAAATACGCTACCGACAACAATACACACCCTCCTACACGTGGCCGACAAGATCTTGATCATATCAAGCTTCTGCTGTAATTGCATGCACATGACATCCCTTATTGCACTTTCTATGAAGCGGTCCATTATACCTCATGTCAAGTCATGTAAGACTACAAAACAAGCTTGGGATACATTAGAATCCATGTATCGGACTCGGAAATGAAGCCCAAGTTGTTTACGTAAAGAGGAAGTTGGACATACTCACTATGAATGAGGGTAACTCTATGACAAAGCACCTCACTAAGGTGAATGACCTTAGAAAGTAGATGCTAAATATAGATGAGGTCATTCCAAACAAGCAGCTTGTCACCAACACTCTTCATTGGTTGCCTCCCTCCTTCCAACCATTTCACCCCTCTCAAATCTTTCCGTGAGAGGAGGTGCTAATCCCGTCACCTTTGATGAATTGGTGGAATTACTTTTGCAAGAGGAGCAAACAAGAGTGAATCTCTCTAGCACTCGAGGTGGTGATCAAGCTCTTGCTGTCAAAGACAAAGGTTTAAGGGAAAGGGAAAGCATTCACACAAAGGGGAAATCAGCCCAAAGCTGATTATGGACAACACTCTGGTTAAACTGAATCTTCTAAAAAAGGAGATGACACCAAGCTCAACGGAAAAGGCAAGTGTCATTACTGCCATAAGCCAAGTCACTACATCAATGAACATAGAAAAAGGATTGCAAAGGAAAAGAAGAAAGACCAAGGGAGTTGTAGCCAAGCAGTTAGGTGCACTTACTCGAGAGCGAGAGGTCTTGGGTTCAAGTCCAAGCTAGTGTTTCCCTCTGCACCTTTTGAATCGAATGGAATTGAAGGGTGGCCCACTCAAGTAAAGTGGCACAAGTCGATTAAAGCAAAAGCATCATCATTAACAACATTGTTTGGTAGCTCCATTGCTCCCTGAAGGAAGAAAGCACAACCAAGAACAATACTCCTCATAAACGTTGCACCAAATATGTATCCATGAGTACTACTCAGGACCTGTGTGTCTAAACCACCCATGTCCAATGGAACATACTCCAAGTAATACAACCGTTGATGCACCGAAGTCAAAACACCAATTGTTTTCGGTACAATGAACAATACTCCTCATAAATGTTGCACCAAATATGTATCCATGAGTACTACTCGGCACCTGTGTGTCTAAACCACCCATGTCCTACGGAACATACTCCAAGTAATACAACCGTTGATGCACCGAAGTCAAAACACCAGTTGTTTTCGGTACAATCTCCAAGAAATGTGTGTACTGTGATGATACACCATCACACCTATCCTTCCAGGACGAAGACAAATCCCATGTCCTCTTGTGGTGCCTTCGTGACACCAAACACTAAAAGATACTCCACCCAATGCTAACGGCAACTAAGCAGTGTCCTGAACGACCCCAAAAATTGACACGATCGCCATTGACACCAAAGATTTTCCACTAAGTGCAAAGGCAACTGTGAAGACTCTCTCCCTCAGAGACTTGGCTAAAGCCTAAAACTTCCTCTATTTGTACCTGTGGCTTGATGCAATGAAGCACCCTAGGGGTGTGCTCAACCCGAAAAAATGAAAAAACTGAGATGAGCATGCATGCATCTCCTTCATACTCATCATCCAGATCTCAAGAAGCTGGCTCCTCGAACTGTTTCTCCGATTCTGAAGATGACGCCTCGGATTGCTTCTCCAAGGTCCTTAAAACAATTCTTCACGATGTGCTTGCTAGAGTCACAATAAAAGCATTGTCCAAGCTTGGCAGCCATCGATGCGATGCTCTTCAGAGCTGAGGCGAGTCACCGAGGCTCCCCCGCTTGCCTGCCTTGTCCTTATCATCCTTAGGTAGCAAGACGAACCACAGAAAGATCACAAGGCCGATGTGCACGAACGTCTACGTGCAAAGACGGTTTCAAACCATCCACAAATCTCTCGACCTGCTCCGACCGTAGGCGGATGGTCCTTGGGAGCATGAGCAAAAGCGTCCAAGAACGAGAGAGTATCGGTTATCCATTCGCCACGTTTCTCCATAAAATGCTCCCATTGTTTCTTGGATTCTCGCTAGTAATCTGCGGGAAAAAACTACTTCAAGACCACCTTGTGGCAATCATCCCAACAAGTCACCGAGTGGTGCCTAAGGTGACCTTCCCCACCGTCAAAGCCACTCGCACCAAATAGAGCTGAAAAAATTATGAACCACGTGTTGTTGCCAATGTGGTTGCCATCTCGTGGGTCCAATTGTTGGTGACGACTTCTCCATCCATCTTCCCATTGAACTTGGGAGGTTTCACAAGCTTTAATTCCTCACGAGGCATGGAGGAAATACTCGACAAACAAGTAGTCCCCCGACATCGACCGATGAAGGCGAGCGGGAAGACTCCGCGAAGGAGACTATCAATGATGCGAACGGCGTCTCCTACCAACTACACGCAAGTGTAGAATGATGACTACCAAACTAGGAGCAAAGCTCATCCAGTTTATCCTTGCCTGCATCCAAAGGAGTGAAAATCCTCCTCTAGAAAGTTTTGCCACTTCGTCCTTAGAATGTTCTCAACACTTTCTCCGAAGCACAGGCCCTTGTGGATTCTAGATCCGGAATACTAGGTACTCGAGGTGCCAATTCCATTCTATCAAGATGGGCAGATACAGTCTCCATTTTCGCCACTTGCGCGTCCATGGATACCTTCACGCTGAGAAGCAAATCAATGAGTTGTGAATTCATGACAAATAAAGTGATCAAGAACCAAGTGAGGGATTTCAGCCATGCACGATGAGATAAGGGTTTGGTGGGACACAGAAGCACAATATACCCCAATTAATCCAGATGCAATGAAGAGAACCCAAATACACTTTTCCCAAACTCGAACTTGTGCACTCTTGGAATTTAAGTGTACCCTATCCAAGCAATCAATGCACACGGGTGCCAGAAAAGAAAGAAAAAAATTACAGGTTTCCTGGGCTCTGATACCAACTGTAGAACACTTGTGCCTATGAGCTAGGGTTTTCCAAAGGTAGAAAGAAGAGTGCAACGGAATCATACATATAGCACACACACAAGTCCTAAATTGTTGCTATGTATTATGTACAAGAAAGAAATAATACAACTGATCAACCGCTCCTAGTTGGCCAGAAGTAATGTTGTCGGCCACCTCTACCGACTGCCATGTCATGTCGTCAGTACCACATCACCACCACCATGTCATCACTACCACTATGACCCCAAAAAATCTTCAAAATGGTTGTTTTTTGTGTTCATATTGTGCCCGACTTGTGTCCTAGCTATTGGTCCATGTCTTGGTCACTTAGGAAGCATGTCCACATATGGGTGATGCATGTGACATAGGCCATTTGTGTGTATGCTTGGAAGAAGGGAGAGGAGTCGAGTTCTGAAGAGGTGTGCAAGGAGGGGAAGTGTGACACACCTGCAAGTATGCAGGGCGCACAGCTGGACATCAGATAGCAGCCAACAGGCAGAGTCGGACAATGCAGGATAGCCCTTGTGCAGCACGTTGCCCATTTGTCTACAATATATATTTCGCAAGTGTTTGAACTTTGAACTTTGCCTTGGCCCTTTCTTTTTATCTATGCTCTTGTCACTGTTTGCTTTCTACACTGAACCACTGTTGTCAAGTCTATTCGTCCAGTCCCCACCCCCCCACCTCCCTGCCCCAATGAAACGTTTTTGAAACCTGTAGGGATTTTATGAAACGTTTCTGAAACGTTACTATGCTAGGCATGTTTAACTTACCGCAACATCTAACAGGGGAGAGGCCAGCTTCTCCAAGTCTCTGGTCTCTCATTTCAGTCAATGCTCTTTTTCAAGACTCGACACAAAGGATAAAGCCTGGCAATATAATCTCAGAATACATAAGCCATCAGAACATGGTATTCATCTCTATTACATGCATGTCATATCCATTTCATGTTTCTATGCGTTAAATTCATCTCCCTTATGGTTTCAACCTGGAAAAGGATTTCAACCCTAAATATGCTTCTATCACTGAGACAAAAAAATCTTGGCCGTAAAATGCCAAACCTTCCTTGTCAATTTCCACCTTCATCTCTTCTACTCACCTTGCTGTTCTCTTGCATTGCATTTACAAATACATGGCCATCTCTCATAGGAAAAGAGACCCTTTAATTGAAAGCCTTCAAAATACAAACCACGGTTCTGACTTAAATTGATCCCATTGACTTTATTGCAGTAGACTCCAAACTCAAGACGTACCTGGATAGACAGCCAAATCGCCTCCATGACCATAATGTCCTCCAAATCCAGATCAAAGTCATCTTCTCTGTCATAAGATATAAAACAGGCACAACAGAAGCTGTAACGTAAACAAATACCAAGGTCAACACAAACAAGAAATGTGCAAACATAAACCTGTTTAAGCGGTGAAAAGATGATCCATGCAGTCGTGCTGGATGGCCAGGGATAACAGCTTCCCCTTCAGAACCAGGTCCCGCTCTCATTTGCATTGCTGTCACATCCTCCAAAGACTCTTCAGATTGACCAATCCGAACTGGCTGGACAGAATTACAGGCATCAACCGAACCTAGATCCTGCTCTCTTGTTGATACCAATTCTGACTCTTCTGTGCCATTTGAAGGAAGGGTAAAACCATGCAAATTCGAGAAATTCCGCCTGAAACGATCGGTTACAGCAGGGACTCTACCCTCCTGCAAATCCTCTTCTCGTCTCAGCATGCGTTCTTCTTCCTCATGTAACTCCTTCTGACGAATTCTTATCTTCGCCTCTATCACCTTTTGCTCTTCCTGTGGCAAACTCTCATGACCAATCAGTATGTGTGATACTCAATTTCTAGCAGCAAGGAATGAGCAAAAAAGCAAGCTAGCTTACTGCTTGCTCGACACCCTTCTCCTCCACAGTCTTTGCTCCACGATATTCCACCACGTAATTTGATGTCTTGCAAAATGGGCATCTGTGGCTGTTAAGAAAAACTGTATGGTCAGATTGTTTGATAACTACTTCCGATGAGTCCATGACGCAAAAGCACTGAGAACTCTGAAGAAGGATACTGAGTGGGTCGAGTTGAATGTGGAGACTTTATCTGCAAATAACATTCTGCAGGTTTGCAACCAGCAATAAAGATTCAATAAGGATTAAATGACCAACCACCTTCATCAAGCAAAAAGGTTTAGATACCTGAAACAACTACTTTGCAAAAAAAAAAGGTATAAATTTAGAAGCTTTTAAGCCCACACAAGAACACAAGTGAGGAAAACAGGGACGGGCTTACCTGTGCAGATACCTTTAGTACAGCATCTTGACCTGTTCAAGCTTGGATAGAACTGCCCAAAAAAATCACAAAAGGCTCTAAGTGCTATGCATTCAGACAGTACAAACAAGCAATAGGTAAACTGCATGACAAGACCTTACCAGAAAGCAAATTGGACACTCGTCAAGTTCAATAGCAGAATCCTCTGCTCCGGGAAAGCAAGGTGCCAGCTGACCATTGAGAATGAGACGTCGTAATTTGCGATGATCTATGTCTCTGTGTTGATATAGGCCTTGCGGGCGAGTATACCTTTCATCAACCACAGCTCTGCGTCTTGTGAACTTGTTGCCCATAATGAAGAACTGAAAATTCCTATGTGTGTGGCAGCTTCGCAATTACTGCATCTGCAGACTTGTTGTCCATAATGTTGACCCAAAAACCCTATGTGTTCTGTAGCTTCAGAATCATCATACATCTGTGGACAACAGACTGTTGGGGCATCGTGTTAAGAGGACAACAGATCCTTACGGAGGAAATAGAAAGAGGCAATGGAAGGGTTGCAACATGCAATGAGCGAAAAGCAACCAGAGCAATGGTGCGATTGTTCTAGAGTGTTTTAGGGATAACCGAAATATATTTTTAAAATTTTTGCTACTTGAACCGAAAAAGAAAAGGTTAAACAAATTTGCTAGGGTGTGTAGTGGAAGCAAGAAAGGAATGGGGGAGGGAAACATGAAGAAAGATGGGACAGGGCGATCTGCAGAAATGACAGAAAGCAAAGAAGGCCGTGCTCAGCAAAAAGGAAAAGCTTTAAACAGTAAAGAAACCAAGTTATGACCAAACGAAAAGATCTTAAAAGACCAAAGCGAGAAGGCTTAACCTCGCCACAAGAGACTTTGCAGGTCCCGTCCCCCCATAGCCGTGTAGGTAAGCTCTGAAACAGAGAAGCACACACACACACACACACACACACACACACACAGAGAGAGAGTGCATCTACCAAGCAAAGGCTTGATCTTATAACTTCTCACCTTGCCTCCGCAGTTCGCTTGCTACGGCAACATAACCTGCCTTCTTGTACAGAAATCCAAGTGCACCGTAAACCTGCACACACACCAGGTTTGGACCCCTAGCTCACAGTCTTACATGTCTTCGCCATAGCTACAATCTCTAATCATAACCTGCCATAGCCTACAAACGATGCGCCTAAATCCCTACCTCTCAGACATTTCCGAGTTCAGGTTCCTCTACAACCAGATTCTTGAATAGTAATCTACCAAAGCCAACGCGAGCAGATGATATACACCTGAAACCTTGACTCTCAGGGAGTCCCTGATTCAGGTTCCCGCCACAGCCAGATTTCGCATTGGAATGGGGACTCGAAACGTGAACTGAAACCGTTCCGCGATAGCAAGGAGCCGCATCAGAATGGATTCCCAGAAACACAAACTTTTAAGCGGTCTCTGCACAGAAACGATTAAGATGATCACTGAGTTTCGAGGTCACGCAGGTCACGCACCGGCTGGCATCAGGAAGGAAACTTGGAAACTCAAACAGGGGCATCGCCACTTAGCAGGACTGATCAAACAGCAGAGACGTGGCCATGAAGCTCTAACTCATCGGAGCATCGACTCTGCAGGGGAACGGTTTTTATCAAGGTTCTGCAGACGCTTGGCTCGGAGACGATGAGACCCCGTTATGGTCACCCTAAACTAGCCCTGGTTATGTTCTAACCAACGCTGGTTATTAACTGTTCGCAAATGCAACGTGGTTCTGCCACGTCACCTACATCTAAAAGCCCACCATAGGACTCACCGCCAGCTCTGCCACGTGTTATCGCCAGTTTGACATCCTGGTCTTTACACGTGTCAGCTAAGATGCCACGTTGTCGTATGCCCTCCTTCGATTAAGGACCAATTATTGCAAATTTTACTTTGCTAATTAAATCACGTCAATTACGATAACTGTACTTCGCATCTGCATCAGATTCTAGACACGTGGACTCTGATCGGACGGTCCCTTGTGTCTCATGGCCCCTCGTGGCCCCAAATCCCTTTCAGATTTCAACCGGTCATTTCAATTTTTCATGTCTATTATTCTCAAGAGTGGAGAGCCTTCCCCCTATAAAGACAAGATGTCAATTTGGTGATAACATGTGGTAGAATTGGCGGTGAGTGCTATGGTGGGCTTTTAGATGTAGGAAAAATTGCCCTCATGCTCAAAAACTTGACATTAATCTAAACTTTGGCTCTTTACTTATAATGTATAAATGTAAGATGGACATTAAACCTAAATTTTGGTTCTTTACTATAATCTATATACGTACAATTTTTACTTTCTTGAGCTTGATTTGCACTAGCGCTTTCGTCACACATGTCAAAAATAACTCACTCAAATTACTTACAAATATGTTTTCTTACATGTGCTCAAATGTGGGATGTTCCTTAACATCTTGTTGGTATAAGAGAAATGTCCCACGTAGACACTTCGAGAACTTGCATTATGGTGGACCACAAGACTTAAATGAGGAGCTAAGTCTCCTAAGTTGTATGAGTGATGAGGAAAAAGGGGGTGCCTTAAGGGTTTTTTTTTAAACCAACAAGAGCAAGAATTATTTAAGAGAGACAAACATTACAATATCTGGCTGGGATACAGCACTGTGACTTTACTGCAATCCAGAATTGAAGCTCTACGCTGAGGAATTTTGAGATTTGTAATTGTTATGCTTGTGATCCGTGCCTTAAGGGTTACTAACCAATCAACTTTATAGGCATTTATGAGGGAGAGGGACTTGAATGCAAAATGGGAAGTCTAATAGGTCTTCTAAGTAGATGTGGGCCAGTAAATGACATCTTCTTTGTCTTTTTCTAAAGGGAGGATCATGAATTTTTGCTAGTCGTTTGATCATTGTTTAGCCTTTATTAAGTAGACCTTAGGGACCTCTCCAAGTCAAATAAGAAGTGCCTTGATTAAACACATTTTCTAAATTTCATTTTAGGGTAGATGAGTCAAATAAGAAGTGCCTTGGTTAAAAGGAGGATCGTGACTTTTTGCTAGTTGTTTGATCAAGTCAAATAAGAAGCGCCTTGGTTAAACACATTTTCTAAAATTCATTTTAGGGTGAATGAGCTATCCTATAATTCAAGGACATCCATGCCCCAGATTCAAGGTCAATTTGGCTTGAATACTTTCTTATTTGTGCTAGATTTTGGCCTATAAAAATATAGATTGAGAAAAAATGGGGACATCTTTGAACATGTGTCCTTGAATAGGCATATACCTAGAGGTAGAAAAATGCAAAAAAAGGGGACATCTTTGAACATCTGCCTTGAATAGGCCTATACCTAGAAATAGAAAAATGCAAAGAAATGGGGACATATCTATCCTTGAGGCCCATACCTGCATGTATATTGGTCCCCTTAAAATATGCAATTTCAATTGAAATGGAGAAAGTGATTCTAATTCTCTATGCCAATATCCAACAAACGATGAACATGTGTTTAGCGTTGAAAATGATGCAACTTCCATTCAAGTGACTAATTTTCTATGCATTACAATCTCTTGCAATAGCAAATGTGTGTTCAACTTTGATAGTGATATAATTTTTTTTAAATCATGAGGTGTTTAATAATACTTCCTACCCTTGGAAGTCTTGAGATTAAAAACTCGCTTCACATGTGAATGATTTTATGATTATCATAAGATTGGTGTGAATTCCATTCTCGTTGTCTTGTCTAGAACACATGAAGATATTGTAAAAGTGATTTTTCAATGTAAGGTAATCAAATTCAACATTGATCTAAGATTGAATGTCTTCTATGTGTGAGAAAGTATTGGGATGTGTATGTGTAGTTTAGGCAAGTGGATTAAGGTCAAAAGCTAATTTATGTATGAGGAGTTACTGTTTTCCATGTACTTCATTAAATAGCTCACATTAGAAGTAAAAGTAACTTGTTTTTATAAAAAATGGGGATTTAATATGTGACCTTGGAAGTATCAATATTCACTTGTTTGGGGATACTTTTCTTGTGAGCACACTTTTTTCTTTGGTAGCACTTACTCTTAACAATCTATTATTGCTGAATAATATGGTTTGTTGACAAACCATATCACCAACCCGAGCATTAAAGGCATACAAGTGTCTTTATGGGCTTTATCATCACTAGTTGGATGATAACACCATTCAAACACCCCAAGTAAGAGGTCCACTTACTTGTGTGCCCTTCTAAGATTGATACTCACATAAATACACTCAAGAAACTCATCTAAGCACATCTTATCCATAGTTACACAAGCATAAACATCTAACCAAAAAGGACAATGAAAGGAGTATGCTAGCACTTGCCACCCAACCATAGGTGCCAAACCAGATATAACAAGAAGCCACCTATATAATATAATAGGAAGCCACCCACAAGCTGGAAACCAATGCAACCATAGCATAGAATGCAACCTTAAGGCCTGGGTGTCCCACACCATGCACCCCAAGTCCTC
Source organism: Cibotium barometz (assembly GCF_041138505.1). Taxonomy (NCBI): domain Eukaryota; kingdom Viridiplantae; phylum Streptophyta; class Polypodiopsida; order Cyatheales; family Cibotiaceae; genus Cibotium; species Cibotium barometz. The sequence goes on from NC_141093.1 coordinate 16,946,653, forward strand.
ACAATTATCACTATTGTGCCTAGCTAGTGGGCCAACCAAAAGTTGGGTCCCTTAGGAGCCCCCCCCCGAGCCCCCCCCTCTCTCCTGAGGTAGAGTTCTACATATGAACTTGCTCATAATGAGCCACAACCCAACTATATATCCCATAGCCAATTCACACTAAATAACCCGAGCGAACAACCTCTATACTAGCCACATTATGTTCGGTCATGGGACATGATATTCTCCCCCTTCTAATAAGAGAAAGACTGGGAGACAAAATTTGAAAATTGGATATGCAATGAAGCATCATGCTCCCCTATGTTGTTTTCATTAATACGACCTCTCCATTTAAACAACCACTCAAACCATGGCCTCTTTCCAAGGGTTTGTTCCCCTACCACGTCATTTGGCTCATGGAAAAATTTTAAAAATAGATCCTCAAGTAGCACAAGCTCCTGGTAAGACACCAAGCTATCTCCTACACCCAACATCTCTTTGACACTGCTAATATGAAAGATAGGATACACACGTACTCCATCTGAGAGATGGAGATGTAATCTATAAACCACCTTATTCATCATTTTCAAGATCAAATGAGGTCCAAATACCTCAGAGATAACTTATAGACTTTTCAAGATAGAATTTCAAGGTAGGATACACACGTACTCCATAACTTCTAGACTTTTGAAGAGAGGATAGGATACACATGTACCCCATCTAGGAGATAGAGATGTAATATGTAAACCACCTCAATAATATTTTTCAAGATCAAATAAAGTCCTAAACTTGTAGACTTTTCTAGTCATCATTACCTATGAATATTTATGAATTCTTAAGTAAACCCATTGGTATTTTCTAGGACTTTAGTTGATTACTTTTGATTAGCATAGAATTGTGCACTTCGTATGCTATCTCTTACAAGGTGTAGCATCTTTTGTTGATGTTTCAAGAAGTGAACCATAGCGTAAATCATACTTTCTTTGAGCCAACATGTTAGCTAAGATGCCACGTCTTCATATTCCCCCTTCGATGATGGACCAATTATTGTAAATTTTACTTTGCTAATTAAATCGCGTCAATTACAATAATTGTACCTTCACGTCAGATTCTAGACACATGGACTCTGATCAGATGGTCCCTTGTGCCTTATGGCCCCTCATGGTGGCTGATTTCTTTTGTTTACCTTCTTGATGTCTCATTCAACCCCAAATCCCTTTCACATTACAATCAGCCATTTCAAATTTTCATATCAATTGTCTACTATTATTCTCACAAGAGAAGCGACATGGAGAGCCTTCCCCCTCTCTCACTTCTATGGCACGCATGCTACAAAGGATTGAGAGAGAGAGAGAGAGAGAGAGAGAGAGAGAGAGAGAGAGAGAGAGAGAGAGAGATTAAGCATCTACTAAAGACCCAATGGGCATATGAGACCAAAGTGATACAATAATGTCCATGGCATATCTCATCATGGAATGGAAAATAGAATAGAAAGAAAACATAAACATAGCTATCTTACTGGGGTGATACAAAACTATCCATGGAATACTAAGAACATAGAAACATGAGAGCAGCATCAGCTTCTTCGAGTAGATGGTATACCACTCTCTAAAATATCAAGCATGGGGCTAATGAGAATGGCCGAGAGGTCTCCCTCAGCTATGTCACATGGAAAGGTAGCTTGATGGTGGCAGTGGAGCATGTTCTGGATCTAGAGCTGATGAGGTGATCGTGGCCAGGGGCCAGGGGCATTGACACGCTGGAGTGCGGAGGCTCGGTTCGAAGTAACTCCTCTCGGGCAAGGTAGGTTCAGAGCAGCTTGTGGAGGGTCCACAAGATCCACTATATCGGTGTCCTCCACCTCCTGGGTCTAGAAGAAACTGGTGATGGTTGATTGACAAGGGAGGGGGCGGGGTGGTTGGGGCCAAAGCTCTCTCAAGAAGGTGTCCCTGTGTCTGTGGAGCTCAAGCTAGAAGAGGCCTAGGCAATGCTGATCCTGGAAGTCAATGATCCTAGAGAGTGGACCAAATCCTCACGAAATAGATAGTGAAACCTCCCGTGGATCTCATAGTATACTGGGCAACTACATATGTAATGCTCCTCCGTCTCAGCCTCTATGTGGCATAATCGGTAGATCCTCTCTTGTCTGGGTCTCTGTATGAGCTTCTTGACTCTGAAGATGTGCTCAGCTCTACCTATCTCCACTCTGAGGCGGTGGGATGAAACTCGTATCTAGCCAATCACAATCCGCATGGCATGGGACATGTGAACACTCAAGTAGCCCAGCTGCTGCTACTGGATGAATCCATTCTAAGTGAGTGTGAGGAAGTGATCTCTGTAGAAGTGCATCTTCGTGGGGAGGTCCGGAGGTGTGATCCATGTGCAATGGGTGTAGAGGCTGAGAAGATCTAATCGGATAACCTAGTTGGTATACTCATGAGAGACCCAGAGAAAAGGGGAGTCCAAAGGGGGGTAGGCGGTCCATGCGGAGCCCATATATTGAGAACCAAGTGGAATCTAGTGCATACCATACTCCAGAATGGCCCTTAAGTGCTAGCTGTCTTGAGGACTCTAGGGCAAGCCTTGGGTACATGTGGGGATCCATGTGACTGATGCGATGGAGGTATGTAATTGTCTGGAAGAGTGCATCCACTATCATCGGGGTTGCAGCAAAATCTATGTGGATAATCTGATGGTTTGCTGCAAATCATACGGGAGAACATCGGGGCCTCTAAACTCGCTACCAATCCTCATCGGATAAATCTGGCCTCGAGAAGGCTTCTTTGTACATCAAGGCAGGTGTGACGGTGTCAAAAAGCTAGCCCTTCGTCTTGGGCTCCTGGAAATGTGCTTGGAAGCACTAATGATCAAGTAAGCTCAAGGCTCCACATCCTCGTGTCACTCTGGCATGTGCTGTGGGAAGCATGGGACACTGAAAGTGACACCAAGGTAGACATAGGATGAGACAATCTCCATAGGATCCCCTCTATATGTGAAGCTCAATCTGGATGTGAAGGGGCGAGAGGTATTGAAGACCATTACCTTGGTTTTACCAAGGTTAATAGAGAGGTCCCGTTGAGTGCAAAAGTCCTGTAAGGCATCCACGTGTCTCTGAAGCCCCTCGACTGAGTCTAAGAGGAGGATGATGTCATTTACATAAAGTAGTATGGGGATCAATATGCCTGTTAGTGTGGGACCAGCCCCGCCTAATCTGTCAATGAAGCTTGAGATCTCATCAATGTAGAGGTCAAAAAAAGTGGGTGATAGAGAGCAGCCCTGTTTCACCCCAATAGTGTTGGAAATCTCCTGTGATGTACCTCTTGGGGCTCTCACTTGTCTGGTGACGGACTCATGGAGGACTATGATACTCCAAAACTTATCAGATGGGACTCCTATCTCCTATAGACGGTGTAGGAGGCGGGCTCGGGGTATAGTATCAAAAGCTTTATGAAAATCCACAAAACAATAGTAAATCCTTTGATGTCATGCTCTACCCTCCTCGATGATGGCACGGAGGGTGAAGATGTGGTCAAGGGTAGATTAGCTCCTTCGAAAGCCAGCCTGCCCTAAGGCTTTACATCCTTGGCTCTCTGCAAATGAACCGAGCTCCGCCTCTAGCACTGATAGTATCAAAAGCTTTGTGAAAATCCACAAAACAACAGTAAATCCTCTGATGTCATGCTCTACCCTCCTCGATGATGGCACGGAGAGTGAAGATGTGGTCAAGGGTAGATTAGCTCCTTCGAAAGCCAGCCTGCCCTAAGGCTTTACATCCTTGGCTCTCTGCAAATGAACCGAGCTCCGCCTCTAGCACTGATAGTATCAAAAGCTTTGTGAAAATCCACAAAACAACAGTAAATCCTCTGATGTCATGCTCTACCCTCCTCGATGATGGCACGGAGGGTGAAGATGTGGTCAAGGGTAGATTAGCTCCTTCGAAAACTAGCCTACCCTAAGGCTTTACATCCTTGGCTCTCTGCAAATGAACCGAGCTCCGCCTCTAGCATTGATCCAGTCTGGCCAATGTGTGGCCAATCATGATTATCCTGTAATTATTAGGATCAAGTGGATCTCCGGCGGCTTTGAGGATGGGGGTGATGTGTTGGTGGACCAAGAGTGTGGAAATCCTTCACAAAGGGCTCTCTTGAACATGTAGGCTAGTAGGGGCGCTAGGGTATCATCAGCATGCGAGATGTACTTTTGGTAGTGAGTCGCTTATGATATTGGGCTCACCCATTGCGTAGTCTATGAATGGCTGTTAATCCAATTCTAGGATTAACAAGAGATACCGCCATTATCTTACATCAACAAGGAGCCATGGTAGATACACCAAAGGGTCATACATTCATGATATGAAGCTATAGTGTCCAAAGCTACAACTTGGACGGGCGCCCGTAATGGTGTGACGGAGTATTTATGAATGATTCCCGCTTTAAGAGCATGTGGTAGCAAGTTAGGATAAAGTCCGAAGTGATGTACTTCATGGATATATTATGAGAGTAGTCATTGTTGTGATAGCATTAGGCCTCTTATGAGCCTAAAGTGCCCGACCAGCCACCACAGTTTAAGTGAGTGTGTGAACACTTATGGCCATGTATATAAGTGAATTTCTCCCATAATACAACATACTCTCCCATTGTGCAATTGAGTCTTGCTCTTGCTAATCCTCTTGCCAATCTCTCCCTAATGTATGCTAGTGAGTGTGTGTGAGTGAAGTGAGGTGAGAGGAGGGATGAGGACCCGTACTCCAACGCGGTAGTGTGACAACGCTCACGGGAGACGTGGTGGAGTTGCTTCTCAAGGAGTTGTAGAGCTTGGAGACCTCAAGGGTTACGAGCTCGGCCATTGGAAAGATCCTCATCGACAGTCACGGTTCACCAGGTAATCTCTTTTTATATGTGTTTCATGAGGAGGGTTAGGGTGAGCCATAACAATGGCCTTGAGGACCATGCCCTTTGTGGAGCCTTTGTGATGAAGAAGGTGGAGGTGGTGGGATGGGGATCTGGTGATGGGGGTAGGGGTGGTTGATGGGGAATATGATAGAGGGAGCGTGCGCATAGGAGTGCCATGTGTCCGGGCAGGTGATAGGTGTGGGAGGGTGATGTTCTCGGAGTTTCCTCCAGGCCTCTTTGCAGTTCAGCCCTAATAAAAGTTGGTATAACTCATCCTCTTTCTGAGCGTAGAACTCCCGTTTCTTGCATTGGGTGAGTTGTTTTGAGAAATACGTTGGGCTTGGTGCTTCATGATTTGCCCAATCCGTACCTCATGCTTAAGATTGGAGCGTGTGGCCTGACATTCGTCATCATACCAACAGTTCTAGGGCATGGAACCACAAGGTGTCTTGGCGCTAGACCGCCGTGTGTAGATGAAAGAAGTGGTGGCGATGTGTGGAGTATGGTGGTGATCTGTGATGTAAGGGTGGATAGGGGGACAACAGGTTCCACATCCTGGAGTTGGTGGTAGATGTGGTTAGAGTAAACAAGGTCAAGCTCGTGGATAAAAAAGGACCTGAGTGTAATGTGAGATGGGGGGCGGTGGCAGAGGGACGGGTAGTGTGTAGGTAAGAGTGAAAGAGAGGTAGGCATGGTTAACTTCAAAGGGCGGTGGCGGGATGGAGAAGTCGGGGAGAAGGTATGCCGAAGCCGGAGATCCCATAAGGTAGTCCACTGTCCTAGTACCTCTTGAGTGAGGGAAGGAGGTGAGGGCATCAGAGGAGGGCCATCGAGACATCCCGTTATATAGATAATGAGACCATGTGTAGCTCCTAGCTCTAAGAAATATCTCCCATACACCATGACCTCCTCACAGTCTTGTGATGATCCTTGTAGCCCTGAGTTAGTGATGTCCAATTCTTGTAGTCTAATAGGGTTGTCTAGATCGAGTAGTGGGACTTTCTGACTTCCTGTCCTCGCGTTGAAATCCCCAAGCAGGAGGACTTCCCCCACCTGTGAGAACTCCATAATATTTCCATATAATGGTAAGTACATTGACTAGCCATGCTATGCGGTGTAAGGGGAGTCACGCGGTGCAAAATAACACACAATAATGTGGTTGACTTTGTCTCACTGCTAAGCTGTAGTCGCACCCAAAGATACCGTGCATCCTTGTTCTTCCGGATGATGCTGAGAATTTGTCAAAGATGGGATCTAAAAAGGATAGCTACCCCTTTACAGCCACGTACTCCTCTTGATGTGCGGGTGTCACCTTGGAAAGCTGACTCCCACTCATACCCCACTAAGTATGGTAAGCCCCTCTATGAAAAGATACATGAAGAAGGGAGCTTGAGCTCTTGCAAGCACACACACACACACACACTCACACAAACCCTAGAAGAGAAAACACACAAGATGAGAGGCTGAAAATTGTTCTTCTTCTTCTTCAACAAAAGAGGTCTACAAAAGAGATAAAGTGACTAAGTGACTAACACACATACTAGAGTATATACAAGCGGTCCATAATGTGATAGCGTCAAGTGGAGTGGGTAGGTGTGGACTAGTTAATATAGTCTAGCTCTAGAATCTCTAGCAAAGATGTGTCGGTGCCAGCTACCAAACCTGCTAGTGGTGTAAATGTTAAACGGTCACATAGGCGCCTCGTGAGTGTCAGCTCATGTTGAGCTTGACATCTCATCACTCCCCCTCAAGTTCAACTCTAGCTCTCCAAATCTGTGGAGCTTCTCAGCTCCCAAGGCCTTCGTGAAGATGTCAATGACCTGATCCTGTGTGCTAGTGTAGGCCAAGTCGATGTGGCTTGTGCCAAGACTCTTTCCCTGATGAAGTGGTAGTGTACCTCAATGTGTTTCGTCCATGCATGGAAAACTTGATTCCTGGCCAACTGTATACTACTAAGATTGTCACAATATATGACAACCTCTCTCTCCACATGCAACCCCAAATCAACAACAAGTAGCTTGCATAACAACCAAGCTATCGCACATGCTGCCACCGTAGCTTCTTTGTACTCGGCCTCTGTACCTCGACAAGGCAACTCTGGGCTGCTTCTTGCTACTCTATGTCACATCAGCACTCTGTACTTGACAAGGCAACTATGGGATTCTTCTTGCTGCTCCATGTCATAGCTCCTTTGTAAAATTGACAAGGCAACTGTGGGTTGCTTCTTGCTGCTCCATGTCACAAAACCACTCCCCAATGAAAACATAAATCCACTGGTAGATCTCATATCTAAGATGCTACCTGCCCAATCTACATCTATGTACCCATATAGCTCTAATGGTACACCTACTACATAAAACAATGCATCATCAATAGTGCCCCTCAAATACTGAAGTGTGCGTCGCACACTATTAAGATGTGGTTTACGTGGACCCTGCATAAACTGGCTTCCTAAGACAACAGTGTAACTCAAATCTGGCCTATTGATCGTGACATAGATCAAACTCCCCACAATCTTCCTATACATAGTGGGATCCTCCAACACATAATGTGCATCTGCACTAAGCTTGCCATTTTGATCTAATGACACCGAGATTGGCTCTGTGATGATAGCCAAATACCATCAGGTGTGCGAATGACCTCAGTGCCCAAAAAGTAGCGCAGATCTCCCAAATCCTTTATGTCAAACTTCCTTGAAGACTTTTCACATGCTCAATCTCTTCCAAGTTGTCGCCCCTACAATAAAATCATCTACATAGATGGTGATCACAATACCCTTATCACTCTTGGGCACATACAAAGAGTGATCTACATCTGCCATATGAAAACCAATAGTGACAAGATACTCAGCAATCTTGTCATGCCATGCTCGTGGAGCTTGCTTCAGCCCATACAAGGCCTTACAAAGCTTACATACATACTCTGGGTGACCTATATCCTCAAAACCAGGTGGCTAATCCATATACACTTCTTCTTGCAAGTCACCACATGCAAGAACGCATTTTTTATATCCATCTAATGTAAAAACCAGCCTTCAATTGTAGCCACTGCAATCACAGCTCTTATAGTTGCCATCTTTGCAAGGGGAAAACATCTCCTCATAATCAATCCCATGTGTCTGTGCATATCCTTTGGCTACCAATCTGGCCTTCCAGATCTTCATAACTTTGCATTCATGGCTTCCAAAGCCTTCTTTACACAAGGTGTCCTCATTGCTGCGCAAGGGGGGGAGTACTTCTCTAATGAGTTCTCTGATTTCTTGCAGAAGAATGGAATTAAAGACAATTTACATGTAGATACACTTCGTAGCAAAATGGAGTTGCTGAGCAGAAAAACAAGCACATTGCTGAGATTGCGTGAGCATTAATGGCAGAGAAGAATATGCCGCATAGCTATTAGGCTGAGGCTGTGTCTACAAAAATTTATATCATGAACAGAACTCCTACTGTTGTAGCCATATATGATGTAACACCAAAGGAGTTTACTGGCAAGAAACCTGAATTTGTCTCACTTGAAAGTTTTTGGATGTATTTCATATGTGCATGTGCCAGATGAGTTGCGTAGTACTAAGCTGGATCCAAAGGTTAAAAAATGTGTGTTTATTGGGTATTCCCTTGAGCAAAAGGGATATAGATGTTATAATCATGCTACACGTGAATCGAGGGTAAGTAGGGAGGTTGTATTTGATGAGATGAGTAGCTGGTATGCTGCTAAAGAAGATGCTTTTGGGGCTGATGTAAGTGGAAATGTGGTTGCAGAGAATGCAAATCAGTAATCACTATTGATAGACCATGGAGTGGCAGGTTGCGTCATAATACCAATCCTGGAAATGTAGTTGGTACATCACATAAAGGCAAAGAGAAAGTGGTTAAACCCCTTGTTGGTATGGCTGATATTTCTGTAGGGCATTCTTTTGTTGATGGAGAGTCTAGTGGCTGAGAGATGAGCCTTGATGAGGAGCTTGGGATTCTCAGCCATCACTCTGAAATTTTAAAAATCAGTGAAAGCTTCACTCTTCTCCTTCATGAAATACACCCACACTTTTGTCGTGTTGTCATTAATGACTGTTACATAATACCTGCATCCACCCATGGACATAGTTTTTGCAAGACCCCATACATCTGAATGCATAACATCTAGTACTACATTCCTGCTCACATTTCTGTCATGTGGAAATACATGCTTTGTTTGCTTTCCAAATCAACATATTTCACATACTTTCTACATACCATCAACCTTAAACTTAGGTAGCCCTGTCACAATTTCTTTAGTTTGCATAGACTTCATTCTTTGTATATTTATATGCCCAATTCTCTTATGCAAAATGTTTGTATCTGCAATAACTCCTAAACAATTTGCAAACATTGCAACACTCACTTCAGGCATATTTACATTCAGTGTGTAAACATTCTGCCCATTATGTTGCCTTTTGCCAACCAACCTACACTTATCTTTAAAGTCTTATGCATAACAACCATCAGGGTTAAACCGCACCTGCAAACTGTGCTCAATCATCTAGCCAACAAAAACCAAATTCTTTGTAAAGTTCGGAACATGAAGTTGTTAATCCCATTTGGATTAACAACATGATACTCAATTGAGGACATTAATTAGTATCATGCAAAGGCACTATAAAGGTTGTACATTATGAGATATTGGCCACCTAAGGGGCCTAGTAAGTTTTTTTTGGGTGCCCAAGTGTGAATAAGGGCCAATTGTATATAAGGCATTTTCTCATGTGAAAAGGACACAATCCCCTTTGTGCTATTGAGAGCTCTCCCCTTGTGACTTAAGAGAGAGTGAGGATTGAGAGCATTCTAGCATTGTGCCTCTTTTCATGCTTGTGTACTTATGCTTGTATGAGAGAGAGACCTCTTTTGTAAAAATGTAATGTATATATATGGCCAAAGGTCCAACAATTTCTGAAATATAATAACTTTTTGGGCTCAATTGCATTCTCCACAATGTATGTGTTTCTTGTATTTGTGTTTGTGCTACAAATCTAAATCTGTGACTCTGTTTGAATTATTAAAAAAAAAGAGCTGGGACAGACTGGGGAGTCCTGTGTGCAGACTCCCTAGTCTGCTCCAACTCTTTTTTTGTGCTATTGAGAGCTCTCCCCTTGTGACTTAAGAGAGAGTGAGGATTGAGAGCATTCTAGCATTGTGCCTCTTTTCATGCTTGTGTACTTATGCTTGTATGAGAGAGACCTCTTTTGTAAAAATGTAATGTATATATATGGCCAAAGGTCCAACAATTTTTGAAATATAATAACTTTTTGGGCTCAATTGCATTCTCCACAATGTATGTGTTTCTTGTATTTGTGTTTGTGCTACAAATCTAAATCTGTGACTCTATTTAAATTATAAAAAAAAAGAGCTGGGACAGACTGGGGAGTCCTGTGTGCAGACTCCCTAGTCTGCTCCAACTCTTTTTTTGCCTTGTAGAGCTGCTCAGCAGCAAAAACAGTAGCAAAATATCGCTGCTCTCAGTAACGATATTTCGCTTCTATTTTCACTGAGTAGCGAACCTGTTGCAGCAAAAATAGCAATATTCTAGCAGCAAAAATGGCCCGATACCTAGCTATGCTTCTAGTTATAAAAACGCTCTATTTTTGCTGCTAGACCCTCATTCTATTGTAGTGTTGGTTGTTCTCTCTCTCTCTCTCTCTCCTGCCATCTCTCTCTGCACTCTCCTACGCCGTCTTTCTTGCTTTCATGTTTTCTTACACCTGTATAGTGTTCTAATGTATTTTTTTAGTTTTTTTTAGTTTTTTTTGCACGTTGCATATCTCTACTATCTATCCCTAATCTCTCAGAGGTAAGTCCCTTTTTTCTCTTCCTAATCTCTCCATATTATTTTGATTTTATGCTTTTAAAATGTAGCTGATTAGTGTGGGTTTTATGTTTTTGTGATGCATGAACTCTGACAACTAATCTGAGAGGTAAGCTCTTTGGTCTTATTCTTTAAAAAATAATATATTTGTTACATATCACATGTTCATATGCTTCTGCTCATAACTTGCATATCCACTTGCATAACCATATCCATGAACATATGCAGATGGAGGACCATACATATAGACCGGAAATGACCCCCGTCATTACCCCTCAACCAACTGTCCCACCTACTCCACGTGTCATGAGCCTTGACTAATTTTTTACTTTCATTGCACAAGCCACCCCGAGTAAGCATCCATGGCTAGAGCCTATTTTACCCATGGCAACCCGGGTGTAGGTCCATCATCAACCCTCGACCATGGTCACACCTACACCCATACCATCCCCTACACTCAACCCCCCCACCCTCGGGCCGTTCCTCTAAAACCGCAGTCGCGATACACGTCGTAGGGGTGGTGGGGGTTGCTGTGGTGGTAGTAGTGCCATGGATGCATTTACCCCTCCACGAGAGCATCCACCCCTACAGAGTGTGGCTGACACCCCCATCTCATCGCATCGATCTAGTCAATGTTTTGGTAACAGCCCTCTCCCTAATGCAGATCAACATCTTTACACGGTGCGGGAAGGGAAGGTCATTCTTGAAGATGTTGGTCAGGAGATGCGGAGTCGTGTGAGGGAACTATGTAAACTAGTATTTGCCCATGAAACTTTAACCAAATTCCTCCACCTTCCATTAGAGAAGAAAACAAGAATTTGTAATCAACTCAAGAGCGAGTTCAAGCTTGGCCCAGGTAGTGAGGAAGTACCTAACAAGTGGATCTACGATCTCATGAGAGATTGTATGAAATACAGGAGGTCCGATGTCACCCAAGTGGTGAAAATGGGGGGAGAAAAGCCTTGGTTCATTGACCAAGAGAGATGGGATGAGGAGGTGAGGAAGCACACTGAAAACCCTCGACAGCAAGAGGGAGCATCGGCAAAGTGACTAGAGAGCGTGGGGAGCTCGCACCTTGGGAGCAGCGGATGGGACTCATTTTATGAGTATTTGTAAGTATCCATGCTTTCTGTAGCCTCTCGTTTATATGTCAACTAGTGTATACTTGTATGTTTTTATTTATGTTTTGTTTTCATGTATGTAGGAGAGGGGGGTTGGACGCCAAGCTACCAAGTTGGAGTGTTATGCATTCAAGCATGGCATTTATGCCGTGCTTGAGCGCATTGAGCACACGATGACAAAAATATAGATTGGACAACTGTGGTTTCAGTAAGTATGTCATACCATATGAAAATTTGAGGTTTTTGGTAATTTGTATATACTAATTTGTGGGTATTGCATTGTTTTTGCAGGGAGAAGTACCGGAGCCTCCCTGTTGAGGCTAGCTTGCAGATTGGACACCCACTTTAGCTGGTGTAGTTTTGGAATTGTAAAGATCTTTTTGGTTTTGGAATTGTACAAATCTTTTTTGCAGCCCTTTTGGGCATGTATAGGTTGCTCGCATATGCAGCAACTTTTTTGTATAAACATTTGTGGTATAAGTATTCATATCATACAATTTATGTCTCAATGTGGTTTGACATCAAGCAATGAAACTTGATTTTGTACATCTGAAATGTATCTTTGTTTGTGGTGATTCTTTAAGTGTGTAAAATTTCACTTGAATGCAACAAAATCTTTAAATATTTGGCATAATGGTATATCCAGGTACAGAACTGTACTTGTATGAACCATAATGCTAAAAAAAATATAGCTACATCCATTGGTATAAGCGTTGGAAAACACCTACGTTTGTCAAAAGCGTCGAAAGGTACCTACGTCCGTCGAAAAATACCTGTATACCTTGGTGTTTATGTCAAAATATATATGTTGGATTGAAGGTGGAGACTACGTATTTTAACGACGATGTTACCGACAGTTTTTGCGACGATGTTACCGATGTAATGAAAATCTATGGAGCTAGGGGCTGCATTGAGGGGGTCTACATCTCATGGAGTTCAATTATTATTGTTCCTTGTAGTTCCACTCCCTGCTCTTCTCAATTTCCATTTCTTCTTGCTTGGACATTTGCACCACCATTTGTAGTAATACCGTTTCTAGTAACGATCCTAAAACACAATAAAACTAACACAAGTGAAAATCAGTTTTGAGAAAACAAAGAGGTTATGATTTTAGGAATGTACTTACTTTCTATGCTTGCCAAGCATGTCCTCCAGTAATAACAATCGATCCTTCATCTTGCAACCTTTCAAATAGACCTTCCAAACCTTGTTGTAATGCAAAATCATATTTATCTTGCATAGGGGGCGGTCCATTGCTTCAAGCTATAAACATACAAACAAATGAACATTATAATTTTATGTTTTTATTTAAGATAACCTTCTTTAATTAAAAGATAAGATATAGTTTAAGGCTAACATATACTTACAAATATTGTTGGGATATCTACTCCTCCTTCACGTGTAACATCGTGCCGCAAGTTATTTGCCATCTATCCAAGAAAAATCATAAACACTTAAAACTCTTATGCATACTACTCAATGCATGAGGCTTATGCATATGGCTTATGCATAACGCTAATGCATAAGTCTCAAGCATGCATTGGATGCTACGGGCATGCCTACGTAGCTACTGGCATGCATTGGTAGCACCGGACCTGCATTTGGAAGCTACCCGCATGCCTAGGTAGCACCCGACATGCATTGGTACCGGCATGCATTGGAAGCTACCAGCATGCATTGGAAGCTATCGGCATGCCTAGGAAGCACCCGACATGCATTGGAAGCTACCGGCATGCCTAGGTAGCACCCGACATGCCTAGGTAGCTACTCAGCATGCCTAGGAAGCACCCGACATGCATTAGAAGCTATCGGCATGCCTAGGTAGCACCCAAGATGCCTAGGAAGCACCTGACATGCATTCAAAGCTACGAGCATGACTAGGTAGCTACACAGCATGCCTAGGAAGCACTCGGCATGCATTGGAAACTTTTGGCATGCCTAGGTAGCACCCGGCATGCCTAGGATGCACTCGACATGCATTGGAAGCTACTGGCATGCATTGGTAGCATACGACATGCATTGGAAGCTACTGGCATGCCTAGGAAGCACTGGTCATGTTGTATTGGAAGCTATTGGCATGCCTAGGTAGCTCCCGACATGCCTATGAAGCACTCGACATGTATTGGAATCTACCGGCATGCATTGATAGCACCTGACATGCATTGGAAGCTACTGACATGCCTAGGTAGCACCTAGATCAATGAATTGGAAGCTAGTGGCATGCCTAGGTAGCTATCGGTATGCATTGGAAGCTACCGGTATGCCTAGGTAGCTACTGGCATGCCTAGGTAGCACTCTACATGCATTGGAAGCTACCGTCATGCATTGAAAATTATCGATATGCCTAGGTCGCTACTGGCATGCATTGGTAGCTATTGGCACGCATTGGAAGCTACCGGCATGCCTAGGTAGCTACATAGCATGCATTGGTAGCACTTGGCATAGATTGAAAGCTACTGGCATACCCAGATAGCTATTGACATGCATTGGAAGCTACCGGCATGCCTTGGAAGCTACCCACATGCCTTAGAAGCTACCCGCATGCATTGGAAACTACCTGCATGCCTAGGTAGCTACCGACATGCATTGGAAGCTACTGGCATGCCTAGGTAGTACCCGGCATGCATTGGAAGCTGCCGACATGTGGTTTATTCACAACTCTCATGCATATGGCTTATTCATAAGCCTCATGCATATGGCCTTATGCATATGGCTAATACATAAGTCTCATGCATGAGGCTAAGGCATATGGCCATCTCTTGAGAGAAGCATAGCTCTCAAAAGGCTATCCATAGATCATGGAAAAAATAACAAATCGTAATCTTAAAAGCCCTAAAACTTACAAACCCTATAACATGTAAAAGCATAAGAGAAGAAACATACAAGAAAGAGATCTCTTACATTGTGAGGCTTGTATGTGTTGAAAACCTACAAAATCAAACCAAATTAAGGAAAAAAAGTATTAATAAGAAACCCTAATCTTAAAAGCCCTAAAACTTACAAACCCTATAAACATATAAAAGCATAAAAGAAGAAACATACAAGAAAGAGATCTCTTGTGAGGCTTGTGTTGAGATATCGAGCTCATCTAGTGAGGCGAAGGGGACACACATGACCCGCCTGGGCGATAAGCCCCACACTTACACCACTGGCATGGTTGGTGAGATCATGGGTGATATGCGGCCAATAGGATGACAGGCCAGTGGGATGACAGGCTGTGTGTGACAGCCATTCTAGAGACTGGCATAGTTATAGCACCAGCTCATTTAGTTGGGTTCATACTATAGAGAACCCTAGTATGTATTTGGTTGAGTACCTTTTCATGGTGTGTACTCTTATCTTTGTATATGTGTGTTGAGTGTTGTGTGAAGAAGAAGAAGATTTTCAGCCTCTCACCTTGTGTGTTCTCTTTTAGGGTTTTGTGAGTGTGTGAGTGCTTGCAAGAGCTCAAGCTCTCTTCTCCCCTGCATCTTTTCATGGTATCAGAGCTTGATTCATGCTAAGGGCTGAGCTGCAAGCAAGAGAAGCACAGGAAGCAGTACGAGGATAAGAGCTTCATCTACTCTTCCCTATTTGTGTTGGGAGCGACTACACCCTTGTCGGGAGCTCTACGGGAGGCATCGGCAAACGATCTCTGATTGAGAAGCTTTCTTCGCAGGAGTAAAGCTATAGGGCAACATTTTTCAGGCCGAAAACGCATTTTGGGCGCGTTAGGACCTCCTTTTTTGAAAAGCAGGCGATTTCGAGCACTGCGGGTAAGTCATCGATTCTATGCAAAACTCTGTTTAAGAACTGCAGGAAGATAGATTGGTTGTGTAGACATTATGTGTGCTGCAAGGAGGTCAAACAATTGCCATTGGGTGTAGGTATGCACATTGAGATCACTGGTTGTGACATTTGAGTGTAGTACAATACTGCTACAAAAAAATACAGCAGTTTGTGGAGGACAAACTAGAGTGCTGTTTCTGGTAAATTTGTGTGTCTGGCAAGATATCAAATGATGGCATAAACTAGATTGTTGCTGAGAAGCTTGATAAGAACAACTTCCATGCTTGGAGGTTCAGGTCAACAAATTTCTTGATGGGAAAGGGTTATTGGGACTATATAGAAGGTGAGCATGAAGAGGCACCAGAGATACCGGAGATCAATCCAACTGCTGTAGATGTGAAAGAGTTCAAGGATTGGAACCAAGGAGCCAAAAAAGTTATGTATTGGCTCTCTATTAGTATACACAGGACACTATGATTGGGCACATACAAGATGCCAAGTCCCCCAAGGAGGCATGGGGGACACCTTGGTAAAACTCTATGAAACGAATACCAAGGCACGAAAGATACAGTTGAAGAATGAACTTCATACTGTGGAGAAAAAGAGTATGTCTGTGAATGACTATGCATTGAAGATCAAGGGTATTGTGGAATTTTGCATCTATTGGCGTTTCAGTAGGATGATGATGATAAGGTGGAAGTCTGTCTATGTGGTCTCGGGCCGCAATACAAGGCATTCAAGACGTCTATTCAAACTCGAAAAAACATTCCCAATTTCACAGATTTGGTGTCTATGTTGGTTATAGAAGTTTAGAGCAACATGCATCCTCGAGCAGAAACAATGAGGATAATGAAAGGTTGTTTGTTATGCAGCATGTCGTTAATGCCATGTCTGAAAATGTTGAAGCATCACATAAAGATGATGTATGGTATGTACGTTGATTCAGGTGCTTCGAACCACATGACAAGTCATGGGGGGAGTGGTTCAAGGAGATGAAAAACCTTGAAAGACCAAGTTTTGTGGAAACAGGGAATGACACTGTTCATCCAATTGCCCATGTTGGAGATGTGCCATTGTCTATGTGCAGGATGGCAAAGTGAAGTACCTTGCAGATGTACTTCATGTTCTGAACATAACAAAGAATCTGGTTTCAATTGGCCAGATGATTGAGCACGGTTTGCAGGTTTGGTTTAACCCTCATGGTTATTATGTTGAAGACTTTAAAGACAAGTGCAAGTTGGTTGCTGCTGCAAAAGGCAACAGAGTGGGCCGAATTTTTACATTGAATGTAAACATGCCTGAAGTGAGTGCTGCGATGTTTGCAAATGGTTCAAGAATTGTTGCAGACACAGACATTTGGCATAAAAGAATTGGACATGTGAATGTGCAGAGAATGAAGTCTATGCAGACTAAAGGAATTGTGGTCAACAGGGATGCCAAAGTTTAAAGTTGAAGGTATGCTGAAAATATGTGAAGCATGCCAATTTGGAAAGCAAACAAAGCATGTATTTCTACGTGACAGAAATGTGAGCAGAAATGCTCTAGATGTTGTGCATTCAGATGTATGGGGTCCTACAAAGACCATGTCTATGGGAGGCTGTAGGTATTATGTGACATTTATTGATGACCACACATGGAAAGTGTGGGTATACTTCATGAAGGAGAAGGGTGAGGTGTTCACTCATTTTCAGAATTTCAGAGTTATGGTTGAAAAGCAAACAGGGAAATATGTAAAGTGCCTAAGGTCAGATGGAGGGGGAGAGTACTTCTCCAATGAGTTCTCTGAATTTTTGAAGAAGAATGGTATTCGAAGACAGTTTACATGCAGATACACTCCGCAACAAAATGGAGTTGCTGAGCGAAAAAATAGGCACATTGCTGATATTGTGCAAGCATTGATGGGAGAGAAGAATATGCCACATAGCTATTGGGATGAGGCTATATCTATAGCCATTTACATCAACAAAGGACTCCAACTGCAGCCATACATGATGTAACTTCAGAGGAGAGGCTTACTGGCAGAAAACCTAATTTGTCTCATCTGAAAGTCTTTGGATGCATTGCATATGTGCATGTGTCAGATGAGCTGAGAACTAAGCTGGATCCAAAAGCTGAAAAATGTGTGTTTATTGGATTCTCCCTTGAGCAAAAGGGATACAAGTGTTATAACCCTGCTACATGTGAGTTGAGGGTAAGCAGGGATGTTGTTTTTGATGAGATGAGCAGCTAGTATGCTATTGAAAAAGAAGCTGCTGTTTTTGGGGTTGATGTGAGTGGAAATGTGGTTGCACAGAATGCAAGTCAGCAATCACAGTCTTTGAGTGGACCAGGAGAGTCCTCATCTAGTGGTTGAGTTGATAGACCATGGAGTGGCAGGCTGCGTCATAATACCAGTCCTGCAAATGTGATTAGTATATCACATAAAGGCAAAGAGAAAGTGGTTGAGCCCCTTAGTATGCCTAACATTTCTGTAGGGCATTCTCATGTTAATGGAGAGTCTAGTGGCTCAAAGATGAGCCTTGATGAGGATCTTGGGATATCAGCTGGTGTAAAGAAGGCTATGGAAGCCATGAATGCAAAGCTGTGAAGATGTGGGAGAGTGAAGAATCTTGTGCAGAGGTTTACCTATGATGGTTATGTGTGGCACATCACTATGCATACATGGCAAAAGTTGTGCAGGTTGTAGAGCCCACATGCATTGATGAGACTGTTGGAAATGTGTGTTGGGAGAAAGCTATGGATGAGGAGATGGATGCACTATATGGAAATGAGACTTGGGATTTAGTGAAATTGCCTGAAGGCAAGAAAGCCATTGGATGCAATTGGGTGTACAAAGTAAAACATAACAGTGATGGAAGCATAAGCAGGCACAAGGCTAGATTGGTAACCAAAGGATATGCGCAGACATATGGCATTGATTATGAGAAAACTTTCAACCCAGTTGCCAAGATGACAACAGTGAGAGTTGTGATAGCAGTGGCCGCGTCAAAGTAATGGTCTTTACATCAGATGGATGTAAAGAATGCATTCTTGCATGGGGATTTGCAGGAAGAGGTGTATATGTTGCAGCCACCTAGTTATGAGGATGTGAGTCACCCGGAGCATGTTTGCAGGTGTATGGCTTAAAACAAGCACCAAGGGCATGGTCTGACAAGATTTCTGAATATCTTGTCACTATTGGCTTTCATGTAGCCAATGAAGATTTCTCGCTGTATGTGAGACACAGTCATAGAGGGGTTGTGCTTGTTGTCATCTATGTAGATGACTTGATCATTACGGGGGGACCATGATGCAGAGATCTTTGATGTAAAGATCTTGCTGAGACAGAAGCTTGAGATGAAGGATATGGGGGAGCTCAGATATTTCTTGGGCATTGAGGTGATTAGGTCACCACATGGTATTGGATTACTGCAGAGACAGTATGGCTTGGACATGTTGTCCAAGTATGGTATGACAGGCTGTAAGCCTATCTCACTGCCATTGGATCAGAATGGCAAGTTGAGTGCAGATTCAGGAGAGATTTTGGAGGATCCTACTATGTATAGGTGCATACTAGGAAGCTTGATCTACATGACGATCACCAGGCCAGATTTGAGCTATGCTGTTGGGTTGGTGAGTCAGTTTATGCAGGTTTCTCGGAAGCCGCATTTGGATGCGTTGAGACGGATACTGAGGTATGTGAGGTCTACTTTACATTGTGGACTATTTTATGAAACTGGGACAGAGATATGTGTACATGGGTACACAGATGCTGATTGGGCTGGTAGTATCTCAGATATAAGATCTACTAGTGGCTTCATGTTTTCTTTGGGGAGTGCTGCTATGACTTGGAGCAGCAAGAAGCAGCCTACGGTTGCTCTATCCAGTATAGAGGCCGAGTACAGAGGTGCTGCTATGGCAGCATGTGAGGTAGCTTGGTTGAGAAAGCTACTTGTGCAGATTTGGGTCTATCAGTGGATAGACAACTTGTCATTTTCTGTGACAACATTAGCAGTATACAGGCAAGGAACCCAGTTTTTCATGCTCGCATGAAGCATATAGAGGTCCACTACCAGAGAGAAGGTTTTGGCAGGAGACATTGACCTTGTTTATGTCAGCACACAGGATCAGGTCACTGACATCTTCACCAAAGCATTGGGTATAGAGAAGCTTCGCAGATTCAAGGCTTCACTTGGTGTACATGAGATGGAGTTGAGCTCGAGGAGGAGTGTTGAGATATCGAGCTCATCTAGTGAGGCGGTGGACACTGATGACCCGCCTTGGGGATAAGCCCCACACTTATACCACTAGCATGGTTGGTGAGATCATGGGTGATATGCGGCCAGTGGGATGACAGGCTGTGTGACAGCCATCTGGCATAGTTATAGCACCAGCTCATTTAGTTGGGTTCACAGTATAAAGAACCCTAGTATGTATTTGGTTGAGTACCTTTTCATGGTGTACTCTTATCTTTGTATATGTGTGTTGAGTGTTGTGTGAAGAAGAAGAAGATTTTCAGTCTCTCACCTTGTGTGTTCTCTTTTAGGGTTTTGTGAGTGTGTGAGTGCTTGCAAGAGCTCAAGCTCTCTTCTCCCCTGCATCTTTTCAGCTTGTATGTGTTAAAACCTACACAATCAAACCAAGTTAAGAAAAATAAAGATCTCTTACAATAGGAGGCTTTAATGGACAACTCTTATTTAGGGAAAAAGAAGAAGGGAAAATAATCTTAATGATTAAGCTTCAATAAGAAGGGAAAAAGAAGAAAATAAAAACTTAAAAGAGAGAAAAGAGAAGGAAAATACTCACAAGAAAGCATTCACGGAAAGTTTGTTTGCATAGAAGATAAAGGAAAAGAGTAGATATGCCTTGCTTAAGCTTGAGGAGGATAGGGTAGGAGGTAGAAGTGATAGATTAGACATAAACCTACAAAAAAACCAAGAGTACCAAGTTCTTTACATTCAAAAGATAAAAACTACACGACGACAAAAGAAGCAACAAAAAGCGAGATATTTTTACAGTATAGCAACGTTTCTCCGCTACTATACACGTTGTTGAGAAGTTTTTTTTTTGCTGTTGAGCAGCGATTTTTTACGTGAGCAGTGAAATTTTCTACAAAAAGCACTGTTGAGCAGCAAGAAAATGTTGCTCAGCAACATTAAAACCCTGGATATTTCCCTTCTAAAAATACTGCACAAACACTCCTAAAAAATGCTATTTTGCTTTCGATGTGTTGTAGTATATGACAACTTCTTCTCTTCATCTATAGCTACCACAAAATAGATAGTTCGAGACCCTTTGGAAAGACATTTAGTATTATTCCCAAAAATGACATTGATGGGTTCTTATAGAGGCTTCTGGGAACTATACCACTCCTTTTTACTAGTTATGAGTTGGGATGCTACACTATCCAAAATCCATGAATCATCAACAACTTAAGCGTGATCAAATGAGCATATCTCTTCAATATTGACCTCAAGTTCAAGCTTGGGCTCAGCATTATTAATCAATTACTTTTCCTTCCATGAAGACTTTAGGATGCTGTTCTTTCTCTTAGTCTGCTTCTTTTTACAGCCTTTGAGATAGTATGACCCTTCTTGTCGTAGTAATAGCTACTCCCTTGAAACTTCTTTTTCTTTGGATTTTTCTTCTTTTCATTAGAAGATGCCATGCCTTCTCATTTAGGATTGGCCAAAAATGTAGCATCACCACCATCACGGGTATTCAACTGAATCTCCTCAAGTAACAAATCACTAAATTCTTCAAATGATAGAGGTGGTACTCGAGCCTGAGTATTTGGTGCCATAATCATTCCATTATACTTTTGTGAAAGATTCGGATGCACCTTCGGGCTATTTCCTCATTGGTCTTTGCAATCCCTAGAGTAGCCATTTGATCTTGTAGATTTTTCATGCACATGATAAATGTTTCAGCAACCTTCTCACCAGCAAGCTAATTCTCCAGGTTTTGAATTCTGGTCTAATTTTGGGTCTCATACTGATTCCTCTGTATGGTCTGGGCCTTCGATGCCTTAGTTGTGTGTTAAATCAGAGTAAAAATAGAATCACGTATGTTGGCGACAATGGCACAAAGTGCATTACTATTGCATCTCATCCATGTCCGAAGAAGTGTAGAATCTCGTGGAAGTGTGTTCACGTTGTTGTTGGGGTCAAGGGTTCCCATTGATTTTGTATCCATTTGATATCCATTCCTAGAATAGTTTCTAGAAGCTCATAATATTCTAGAATGGCAATGATTTTGAATTGTTAGAGAGTGTAGCTTGTCCCATCAAGCATACCTTCTATGAAGGTGAATGTGAAGGACTGGTGTAGCAACAACAACTGAAGTAGAAGCCATCACTCCTAGTATTCTATGTAAAAAGAAAGACTAGACTTTATACACTACTTTTGCTAAAAGAAATAGACAATGCAATAGATAGAGAATGGAGAGAATTCTTAAAAATTCTGAGATCAATGTGATCATGCTATCCACCCATCCACTCTCAAGTAGAGCTTAGATGGCGTTCTAGACAAACTCTGGATGGAGGATCTACTAAGTGTAGAGGGTGTGGATACTTATAAGTATTGGGGATGCCTTAACTTTGTCCATAAATAGTGTTGTAGGTAGTGTGGTAGGCACATATACACAATGTGAGTGGTTACATGGCATAGACATGGTCACCATCCTTAAAACGTGGCTAACAAACCACCGTCCACTAATAATGAACCTATACCATTGGATTGGCTAACAAACCACCGTCCACTAATAATGAAACTATACCATTGGATTGGGGGCTCTTGCCCTCGGACCCCAACCAAGGAGGTGGCTAGCCCCCTAGGACTCCCAAGCTAGGACTCTACCTTGAGTCCCAGCTAATGCTTGAAACCCTAACAATCTCCTAACCACCATTAATGGTAACAATAATGATCCCATCGGCATCTAAGCCGGGGCTCCCAAGAAACATGTACCATAATGGCTTCTCCTCATAATGTGGGCCTTTACAAATGTGCACCTAACATATATGTGAGATACATGCTGTGAGGTGGGCATTGAGTGTATACTAACACTTACAAAATTTGCTGAATTTTTATTCTTTATTGTAAAAAAAAATATGTATGATAAATTTACGTGATAAGTCTTTACGAGATGTTTTTATGGACTTCATTTGGAGTATTATATATTTTTTCTAGTGGCATTTACAAATGCCACTCAGTGGCACTTATAGCGACAAAGTGTACATCGTTGCTAAAATGTTGATAGTAAGAATCATTAATCCCGTCATCTTGTTGAAGTGTAGAGAAGGTACTTTATGTAAGAGTACATGCAGTGTTTAGGATTTGAATCCAAGACCGTAGCATTAAACTAAACACTATAACCATTTCATGCTTTCTACTATGCCCCATTTTGAATGCATACAAAAATCCTTTCTATTGTCTTCTCTCACATAGCTCCAAAAAATGGCCATTGACATGCTTAGGCCTTGCAAAAGGATAAAATCCCCTAAAGACAAGCAACATAGTTTTTTAAATCTATATCAATCTTTGAACTTCAGCAACTTTGTCTAATTAACATCAGGTTAGATTAAATAAAAGAAAGCATATACTTAGTATTTCTTGTTAACAAAAGGGCAACATAGTTTTTGGTAGTCTTTAAACTTAAGAAGGTTGGTCTAATAAACATCAATTTTGGTTAAACAAAAGAAAGCATATACTTAGTATTTCTTGTTAACATACTCTCTTTTGAATCTATTTGTTAAGAACTTTGTGTGTATGAAACATAGTGTTCTTTTTCCCATATGAACAAATATTAATAATTCTATTAGAGGACCAAAAGAAGATTTATATATGAATAATTGGTTAAAGCGTTGGTGATCATGTAACATTTTCTACGCAAGAATTGGTTAAAACATCTATAACTAGGCAACATTTTATATGTAAGAAACAAGATAGATCTTTGTCTTTGCAGTAATCTATTTATTATATTTGCTTAGTTAATTTCAAAGAGATATGGAGAGATGCATATTCCTATCTAGGTATAATATTACTATAAGGAGATAACACCTCCTCCTATAAAGTTTTTTCCATGTTAATCTCTTAACGCACAAAAGAATAACATAGCTCATTAGCCATGGAGCCTTAGATGTTGCTGGTATAGCTATTTCTAATCCTATTGAGGTTGCTTATTTTTTATTATCATAATTGGGTTCTATCCAGCTCCCCTCAACTCCTCCCCCCCTCCCCCCTCCTCTGCCTCCCTCCCTCCCTCCCTCCCTCCCTCCCTCCCCCCCCCTCTCTCTCTCTCTCTCTCTCTCTCTCTCTCTCTCTCTCTCTCTCTCTCTCTCTCTCTCTCTCTCTCCCGGCTATAGTAGCCACAGTAGGTTTTTAACAAAAAAACAGGGGACTCCCCTTGCTTGCACTACAAAAACTACAATGCATGCAAGGGAGCCCCCCTTGTTTTTTTTCCTTGTGCATGTGCAAGTGTGCACGTGAAGGTGAAGACAACAAATTTACACAAGATTGAGATCAAAGTATAGAGAAATTAAAGAAAAATTTTTACACAAGTTTTGGGCCAAAACATAGATTTTATTACTTAATCATTGGCAAAGTACATCTCAGATTGTAGCAAAAAAGAGTAATGACTTATCATAGGCAAAGAAAAAAGACAAGAACATAATAAGGCACATAAGCACCAAGCCTAGGGATTTGGGGCTGCATCAAGATCCTCATGAACGGGTCATTCCTTGTCATCATCTTTGCCTTCCTCATTGGAATTAGGAAGCACCTCATCCTCTCCAGAACTGCTAATAGCTTCATTGAGTTGCTCTTTTGGTGATGACTCCACTCTCAAGAAACCATTGCCAAGTCTTATTATTTGGATGGTAGCATTAGTAATCCACTTCTTGTCTTGAAGGGCAATGACCCCAACAATCATTTCTTGTATTAAAAAAAAAGAGAATAAACATAAACGTCATGAGAAGTAGCTACAACTATTATCAATTGTTGAAAGATTCAAGGAATTACAAAGCAATCCTTCCCAGTTGACCCCCAACACATCGAACCAAACTTCCCCATTTGTGACTGGTGGATTGGATTTTGTTGTTTCCAATCCATTTTCTCCCCTAGATCTTGGATGCACTTCCTCCATTTCTTGCTTGTGCACCATAAGGTGGTGGCAAAATTCTTTGCATTTACAATGTGCCTTTCCCTCTGCCGAATTTGCAATCTCTTATTTTAGAGAAAATGCATCATCTTTGTTCGAGGCCAAGCCTTAGATTCATTTAGGCACTTGTGGACACAATCAAATTCTTGAGTGGATTGTTGTTCCCACCTCCTAAAGTAAGACTTATATGTGGAGTTCATGAGATATTTGAAGTGTGTCATGAATGCCATGCTGGACTCATCTATGAATACTCCACCATCACTGCTTACGATATAGCACATGTGGCCCTATGGATTTAGGTCTGTGGAGAAAAATCCACTCTCTCACTCTTTATGATATAGTACATGTGGCCCTCCAGATTTAGGTTTGTGGTGAGGGAGGTGAATCAACTCTCTCACTCCTGCCCCTCCAAAACATCCACCTAGGCAAGACTCTCCCCCACCTCTAGTACCCCTAGACTGATGTGAATTAGAATTTTAAGGGTTTTGAAGAGGAGTAGTTTGGGTGTTAAGGGTAGCAAAGGAGTTTGATGAGAAGTTAGAGGATTGGTCAATAGAGTGGGTGTTTGGGGTAGCGATGGTGTTTCAGCTTTGAAATGAGCAACAACATTTGGGCCATATTAGATAGACAATCTTTGGCTAATTTCTTCAAATGTGGCCCTTGCATTAAGAAAAACAATGAGGGTCGGCACATGGAATAAGATTATGCATAAAGCTTATACATATTCTTTATGCATAAGATTTGTACATAAGCTTTATGCATAAGTATAATGCATATGTATTAAGACATAAACATAAAGCTTTATTTCATAAATCCATGTGTGTAAAGTTTATGCAGCATAAGATTAATACACATGCTTAAGTTTTATGCATAATCTTTATACATAAGATTTGTACATAAGCTTTATGCATAAGTATAATGCATATGTATTAAGACATAAACATAAAGCTTTATTTCATAAATCCATGTGTGTAAAGTTTATGCAGCATAAGATTAATACACATGCTTAAGTTTTATGCATAATCTTTATACATATGGCTTTATGCATAGTCTTAATACATATGCATAAGGTTTCTACATATGGCTTTATGAAATAATATTTCTACATATGTATTAAAGTCATAAACATAAAGCTTTATTGCATAAAGCCATATATGTAAATTTATGCATAAATCTTTATGCATAAGCTTAATACATATGCTTACTTTTTATGCATAAGCTTTATACATATGGCTTTATGCATAAGCTTAATACATATGGCTTTATGCATAAGCTTAATACATATGCATAAGCTTTCTACATATGATTGTATGCAAAAGCTTTCTACATATGATTGTATGCACATGTATTAAAGCCATAAACATAAAGCTTATGCATTAATCCATATGCATAAAGATTTATGGCTTTATCATGCATAAATATTTATGCATTTAAAAAAAGAGTATATGCATTGAAAAAAAGGCTCCCAAGCACCTGGGGGTGCATTATAAACAAGTAAACAAAGGGGTTAATTATGAAAGACAAGTGCTCTTACCTTGAGGTTGAGAAGTTGAGAAGTTGAGTTTTTGTTGAGAAGGTGAGGTTAGGGTTGAGTTCCAATCTACAAGTATAAGCCTTATGAAAAGGAAACATATATTAGTAAACTGAATGCTTATGCATAAGCTTATGTATAGCATAAATCTCGCATAAACTTATGTATAAAAGCCATATCTATAAAGCTTTTTACATAAGAACAATCGTAGAAAATCCCATAATGCATATGTATAAAAAATAAAGCTTTACACATAAAAAAAGAGAGGATGAGGGCATGGGACTTACCTTAAGTACTAGCTTCGAGAGATAACCTACATTTGAATAGTACAAGAACCCATTAGTATAGACTAAGTAGAGAGCGTAGAGCTTTATGCATAGAAAATGAGAGATGGTTACTCACCTTATGAGGAGGAGAATCTTGCTCACCTTATTTGGAGGAGAGGGTTTCTCACCTCTAATATCCTGCTATAATTTTAAAAAATAAATATTAAATGAGATACAACATAACCCATATTTTTCTAGGCTTATTTTAGTAAGTGGAGGATAAGAAAAAATGGTTTAAAGAGGAGAAGGAGCAAGTGGAGAAGAAGCAAGGGAAAAAGTAGAGGCAAAAGTGGTCATTATAGAGGTAACATCGACTCCACCGAGAGACAACTGGTCATTATGGATGCAACAAGTGGTCATTATATAGGTAGCATAGAATCCACCAAGAGAGAATCTTAGATGAGCATCCATCGACATATCACATACATGCCATAGTTGAAGAAATATTGCATGAATTTGATGACAACATGACATTGGATGATGATATGACACTGGATAGTTTGGCAATGGAAGAAATAGTCAACAACTTCTTTAAAGAGGTATGAGAGGAGGGAAAAGAGTGTGTCATGCCCAATGGTATGAAGCACTCTCACGAGAAGCAACAAGGACTCCATTTTATGAGGGTTGTTTATATTCAATCCTTCATGTCACTCTAGAGTTTCTCAATTTTCAAGCAATGTATGGATGAAGCAAGGCTAGTGAGTGATGAACCTCTTGTAGTGAGTTCTCCTTCATGATCTAATCAATTCTTTAGTACCATGGCTGCATTTATTTATACTCATCACATTGTTGTATGATGATTGATATATTGTTCATCAAGGATCATAAAGAAGATGATTCGCAAGGATAAGAAGATGCATGCAACAAGAAATGAAGAAAGGAGAGTAGTCACACCCTTGGTATGGATAACAAGAGCATCCATGCATGTGTAAATGATTGTGTACTCTTTTGAGGTAATCACAATGATGCTACCCATTTTTTGGCTTGTGGTGAGTCTCATTATTGAGCATATGTGTAGGGTATGATAGTTCCTTGCAAGGTTTTGGGGCACTTTCCTATTTTTTCTTGCATGCAACACATATTTCAAAGCAAGTCCGTTGTTGTCGACCTCATGACTTGGCATGCCAAAAATCACTTAATCGAATGGCAAGATGAGGATTCATGGTAGATTCACTAGCTTGGGGACACATAGTGGCCAGATTTCAAAGAAGAGCCACAACACTTCTGCCTTGAATATTGGGGGGACAGATGGATTCAATCCTTTTGGTGTGAAATCAACCTCATGGGCTACATGGCCTTGTGGTACTTGTGAACTATAACCTCCCTCCATGGAAGAAAATAAAGAAAGGACATTGAATGCTATCACTCCTTATGGCCAAGAAACATAAGGTCAAGAACATGGATGCTTACCTCAAACCATTGATCAAGGAGCTTGAATGGCATAGCAGCTCATGGTGTGTCTCAGCCACTCGCCCACCACCAATGTGATGTGGAGGTGAAAGCTATTCTAATGTGGACAATGCATGACTTTCCATGATATGGTGAGTCCTCTGGTGTGATTTCTACTCCCTTCATTTATAGGCATTGGGGTTTCACTTTGTGAAGCTCATATCTATATTTTACTTTTTGTGTTTTGTTTGCAATATGTAGGTTTCACTACTTCTGGCCACTATGCTTACCCAATATAATGTGGGCCATCACTTACTACCTCGAGACTAGATAATCTCAAGAAAGTTTTGTATGAAAACCACCACCATTTTCTTCCATATTCTCATGATAAGTTTGTTCCATCTTAGAAAGAAGTTCCACCGCACCCACTAAGTGTCAAGCATTGGTAAATGTATCGGAGAGGTGTGGATGTCCCCTCACCACCAAAGGTAATGAGTGTGACAAGGTACTCAATATTCTTATGTCTTCCATACGGGACTTAACTAAAGTTCTAGATCCCATATGAACATATTCAAGAATGTGGCATTGGGCATTTGGGACCACTTGATTAGAGATTGTTGAAGGGTAGGATGACTTGAGATCCATTGGTCATCTCCCTCACACTTAGGTAAGAGAAGATGAGAATGGCAAGATGAACTTGCCCGCAACACCATGGACCTTAACAAAGAAGGAAGACAAGAGAGTAAGAGAAAAAATTTCCTCCTTTTGGATGCATGCGTTCATTGAAGGGTGCATTCACAAAAACTAAGAAGCGGGGCTCAACACAATTATAAGGCCATAAAACCCATGATTAGCACAAAATGCTACAGGTATGTTTTAACTTTGACCAAGCTTTCCAACATATCATTCATTAGATCATCCTTCATTACATGGATTTTTGCTATATAGTTCATTCTTCCAATTTTCTTTAGTGGATATGGAGACCCTAAAGTGCAAGAGGCAACTACAAGATGGGATAACTTGTGAGGTAGAGTAGGCAAAAGTTTTTTTTTACTAACAATGGTGACTAATGTTCCTTATAGGTACATATGTTCAAAGGAGATAGATCCATATTTGATGTGGCTCACATAATGGCAAGTGAGCTTGAATGTGGACAATTTTTCAAGCTTCATACTTACTAGTGAACTATCTAGTGGTACACTTGGTGGATGAGGTGGTCGTGTTTGGTGTCATACACATGCTAGATAGATGTTCTTCCTCAAGAGATTCATGAAGACATTAAAGGACTTTGTTAGGAAAAGAGCACGACTAGAAGGGAGCATGACAAAGGGTTGGTTGGGGCAAGAGTCACTTGTATACATTTTTGAATCTCTCTATAGTGGATCTGAGCTCCATGCTTAGATTATGGATCAATGAGGAAGATGAACACATGGTGAGACATGTACCACACAGAAAGGAAAGAGGTTAGACCATGGATCAAGAAATGCTTAACAAGATGAATACATTTTGTATTCTCAATAGTGGCTCAATGAATAAGTTGGTGATGGCAAGGTATGAAGAGGTAAGAAGGACGAGAGAGGAAGAGAGATATTTTAGGAGGAGGCAACATGAGAGACATGTGTGTTTCCACCATACCTTGTTCAATTTCCCAAGGATTGTAACATTGATTGGCTATATGAGGAGATGGAGAAGGCAGAAAGAGATTGAGAGGAGGTCACCGAAGAGGAATGGGAGTATGCAAGAGGATGTCTACAAAAAGTAAGCATGTCTCTACATCTCTTCTCAAATAATTAATTTTATATAGTTATCATATATATTGTTTATTTGGTGTTTTTTTAGTGTATTATTTACAATGCCATGTGGTCCCAAGGAAATCATTTTCACACAAGTAGAATTGACTCCAAGAGAAATACCCAAGATTGTGGGGCTATGGAAGGTTTTGAGCAAGTGGATGGAATAAAACTTGATTATTGTGGCATGATCGAGAATATCATCACTCAAGGTTGGATAAAGGACATTTGATATCTTTATTGGATGTCAAATGGTTCAAGGATGTGGTGTGTCATGGTTCTCAAGCAACTCTGAGAAGGCATCCAAGTGGGATCATGGTAATAGGCTCAACAAAGTTTTGGCAACGGGAGAAGGAAACCTTTGTACTACCTCAACATTATGAACAGGTACATCATTTATTAAAAGTGACTCATTCCATACTTACATTATATGTTTATGTTTAGTAATTGGTCCCCCTTGTTAATAGGTTGCATTTCAACTAGACATGCATGCCAAGAAGTGGTGGTATGTTTGGTTGTGTTTCAACCAAACATGCATGCCAAAAAGTGGTGGTATATCATATAAGTTGCTTCTATTTTCCAAGACAAAGACATTCAAGAGCTTATGGAAGAGATGGGAGTACATGATGGACACATCAAGGTTCAAGTGAAAGATCAAGAGCATCAAGGTTCGAGTGAAAGATTAAGAGCATGTACACATGGGATTCCATGACGCACACGTTGATGTGCGGAAATGGAAGCTATAGAGTATGAGTTATCACCTACCAATGTAGGTGAAGATGTTCCATAAACAAATGCACCAAATAATGATATTAAGGTGATGATTGACATTGGAATGTCCATGGGTGGGGCTATGGATCTAGAGATAGACTCCTTTGCATATGTATGGTTCTAATTCAGGATGTGGTCAATAATGAACGTACTTTTATTCATATATAAGCAATGATGGGTTTGTTTAAGGAAAAATTACCAATTTGACAAAATTTTGAATTTGACCTTAGTATTTTCAAAAATTCCTAATTTAGCCCTATTATTTTCAAAATTCCTA
Source organism: Cibotium barometz (assembly GCF_041138505.1). Taxonomy (NCBI): domain Eukaryota; kingdom Viridiplantae; phylum Streptophyta; class Polypodiopsida; order Cyatheales; family Cibotiaceae; genus Cibotium; species Cibotium barometz. The sequence goes on from NC_141093.1 coordinate 16,977,467, forward strand.
ATTTAACCCTAGTATTTTCAAAATTTCCATTTGACTCTACCAAAATACCAAATTTGACTAAAATTCTCATTTTGACCCTCATATTTCTACCATTTCTAATTTGGCCGTATTGCTCATGAAAATTCTCATTTTGACCCTCATATTCCTACCATTTCTAATTTGTCCGTATTGCTCCTCAAAATTACCATTTGACCCTAAAATTTGCTATAATTTCTACATTGACTTCCAAAAACTAATGGCTCCCTAAATTATAGTAGAAGTTTACAAGAAAGGAAAATAAAAGACACAATAAAGCATCTTAAATTGGCATTACAATACTCTCAATTTGTTATCTTAGTTTGAATCTTGACAATACCAAGGCCATGCGCACAAACAATCTCTCATCTGAACACAATCCTTGAAATCGTTTCATGATTTTGCTACTATAGGTGCTTTGCAAGTGCGAGAATTGTGGCATGTTTTAAATTCACACCTTCAGCATGTGAAGACATGTTTCTCTCTAAAGGGGTCTCAGTGCTTATCTCCTTGTTATGGTTTTAGATATTCAAATTGCAATTGGATGGTTCCCAGCTTTACCATGCTATGGATTTAGGGTGAATAGAGGGAAAATATTTTTTTTTCTACTTAACTAATGCTTATACGGCCTGAATGCTGAGCCCTCAACCCTACCCATATCTGTAGTGAAGACCGCTTTAGAGAGAAACATGTCTTCACATGCTTAAGGTGTGAGTCCAAAATGGGCCAGAATTCTCGCACTTACAAAGCACCTATAACATACTCCTAAAATGATTTAGAGTAATGTGTTTAGAGGAGTGATTGTCATGTTTTTGTTTCAAGCAGATTATCAATTTGGTGTGCATGGCCTTTGTATTGTTAAGACTCAAACTAAGATGACAAATTGAGAGTTTGGTGTGCATGGCCTTTGTATTGTCAAGACTTAAAATAAGATGACAAATTGAGAGCTTAAAAAACCTATTTAAGATAAGACCAATTAGGGACTTTGGAAAAATCCCACTACTTTGGGAATTTGATCAATCCACTTTCTGGTGTATCTTCAGCATACTGATTCCAAAGTTGTCAAAGAATGTGGATTTAGAACCTACTTTCCAATTGTATGTCACATGAGGGGGTTTTAACAAAATCCTAAAAGGCTTTGCACATTGTCAATTTGGTGAGCATGGCCTTTGTATTGTCAAGACTCAAACTAAGATGACAAATTGAGAGTATTGTAATGCCTTGTCCATTTCTTCAACTTTCTTGCAACCTTCTACTACAATTTAGGCTTCCATTAGTTTTTAGGGGAGAATGTGGAATATTATAGCAAATTTTAGGGTTAAAATGGTAATTTTGATGAGCAGTATAACCAAATTAGAAATGGTAGAAATATGAGGGTCAATATGAGAATCGTAATCAAATTTAAGGGTGATTTGGTAGAGTCAAAATGGGAATTTCGAAAATACTAGGGTCAAATTGGGAATTTTAAATTATACTAGGGTCAAATTGGAAATTTTGACATAATTTAGGGTCAAATTGGTAATTTTTCCTTTGTTTAATGATCTCATCTTCCCCTCTTTGTCGTGACAATATATAGTCTCTCTTGTTTTATTTTGAATTATTATGTCATTTAACTTACCTTACTCCTTTGTCACCATCCTTTGAAACTCCTTTGTCACCATCCTTCTAAACTGCTTTGTTGCCATTCTTCTTAACTCACCCCAATCAGATCATCAGGAGGATCGACCTCATCCTTTCAGAAACAGGGAAGTGTGTGATAAAAACATTAAAGCAAAAAACCCTTTTTTTTGTTCTCTATTTTTTTAAATAGTGGGTTACAACCCAGCTACTATCCATGCTATAGAAGATCGGCTAATAGTCCAGTTGTACTGGCTAATGTCCTGCTGGTTATATCCAAGCATGGGTATTGTGAGGCAGATAGCCGAGCCGGGCTCACTCGACTATCAGCCTGTCATTGTTGCCCGACTAACCCTCCATTAGGTTGTCGTGAATGTTAAAAATCTCTCTCTCTCTCTCTCTCTCTCTCTCTCTCTCTTCTTCTTCTTCTTCTTCTTCTCCCTCTCTCTCTCTCTCAAACATACCACACACACACACACACACACACACACACACACACACAAAGAATGGCTAGTATCATGGGAGTACTTAAATTTTGAGGAACCTTGGAAAAGTTTTGGGGAATAATCATTTATTAATATATTAATATCTACAATTTAGTCACAGTTTTTTTTAACAAAAAGATTCCTACTTGCATACTCCCCCCACCCCCACTTTCTATTAAGAAGATCACATATCATATCCCACATCTCATCTTCCCGTACAAAGGAGGATATTTCCCAAGAGAAATGAAAACCCAAATGTATACAAGTAGTCAACAGCACATTAGAGGTGAAGCCTTTAGGTGACTGTTCTTCAAACTCCTCCCCTTTTGTCCATATCTTCACTACTGGTCTTCTTCCTAGGGGATTCTCAATCAGGGCCATGAATATCTCTTTTGGTTGCTTTTCCTTCATATACCATCTTTTAGATCTAGGCCCAAATTTGGGGGATTTGTCTCTCACATCATCTCATGTGGAGACTTTCCCAAGAGTCAAGCAACATTTGGACATCCCAGTATGCATTAACATCTCATCATCAAAAGGATCTAAATCACCTAATCCCTTAGTGAACTGCCTTAGTATACCTATTATTATTCATCTTATTAATATAGTATATAGACCAAAAAAATACACACATTTAAACATTATTTCAATAGCCTCTACCTCCAGATTGGTCCCCTTATTGAATATTAACTCATTCCTAGAAACTCAGATCTCCCACAAGCAGTAATATCTTATAATATAAAATATTAGATCAATCTCATCAGCCTCCTTGCTTAGTCTCCCTAGTAACCGATCCCCCCAATATCCCCTCACCCCCAAGTTGCCTTCTAACCATTTATCAATTTTCCCCTAGAACCCCCTTAATGCAAGACAATCCCAGAAAGCATGTTTCCCCTCTTTAATTGCTGTTTTACATTTGGGGCATGTCCCAGTAGTGAAATTCCTTTGGAGAAGTTTAAACCCAAGAGGTAAAGCTAGCAAACATACTCTCCACCGAAAGGTTTGAGCTTTCAATGGGATCAATGGTTCCCAGATTAAATTCCACCTCTTCCTCTAGGTGTTCGAGTCCTAGCTTACTCTCCAAACTTTGTTGCAATATTTAACATTCATTTCACCTTTACACATCAATTCATAAAGTGTATCAGTATTGGTTCTACCTAGTTTGACCCCAATGAGCCAGGTCTAGTCCTCAAACCAAGAGGCTTCATTAAATCTTATGGAAAACTAGCTTTTCTCAACCTCATCAGGTACTAATCTCAATATTTGAACCTCACTCTATTGTAGTTGGAACTCCCTCACAACCTGTTGTATTTCTTTCCATCCAGCTTAGGAAAAGTCCCAAATGTCCCCTAGTTTTCTTAAATCTCTGTTAATATTCAATCTTCTGGAGATCCTTGTATTAAGGCAAGAGGATGTTTAGAATTTTGAGTCCACCAGATATTCAAATTTAATAAGGAATTCCTAGAAACTCTGGTACACCCATTTCAACTAATCAAGCCCATCGCCTCTTTTCAATTTGAGCATATGAATTTAAAAAAGGGAGATTTCATCATTTTCAAGGGGGCAAATGATAATAATTTTCTCCTTCCAATCTAGTCCAGACCATTTGCCTCTAAGCTGCACTAGTACATCTTCAATCTCCTCTCTCAGCATCTTAGTCCATATTCTTTCTTGTTTAAGGATTTTGAGAGAAATTTAGAGAGGCTAACTATCACTCTGGCCTTAGCATGACTAGGTAGATGCAATATCTCTAGACCTCCCAAATTTTTGGGTAAGGCAACCATATCCCAGGCCAACCAAGAGAAAGTCTTCTTTCCATTGTTACCATTCCTCCATAGAAAATCTCTAATAGGGGCAATTATAATTCTTTTCCAATGAAATTTCTTAAACTCTATTATAGGGTAGATAAACAAAATATAAGCATTAAGGACTGTATTTACAACTGCAATCTTATCATGAAAAGAAACCCTAACCCCTTCCCATTTCCTAAGCTCACAATCTTTCAATTGCCCAATCTGTCAGGCCCTTGTTGCTCACTCCCACCCCAAGAGGAATCCCTATCCTTCTCTTTTTAATGACATCAAAACCCCATCTTTCCATATCAAAATTGTCCTCCTCATTCAAGCTTATGATTCTGGATTTATGAATGTTACACTTAGAACTAGAGGCTTTAGCAAATAGCTATACTAATTACAAAGCATTTCTCACATTCTCATTTTCAGCTTTCAAGAATAGAAGGGAATCATCAGCAAAGCATTGGATAATCAGTTGTTTCCCATTTTTAAGTTTCAATCCTAAGATTGACCCTTTTTCACTAACATCTTCTAAGACTATTATCAGAGGATGAGATGCCACTATAAATAGTAAGGGAGCTAGAGGACAACCTTGTCTTACAGATCTTCTGATTTCAAAACCTCCAACTACTCTCCCATTTAATAATAACCTCCAACTACTCTCCCATTTAATAATAGCTTAGAATGTGCTCCAAATATAAGAGTACAAATGCATGAAGAAATCTTGTAACCAGCCCATCAAGTCTCCATCACTCTTTCCACAAAGGACCAATGTATTCTATCATAAGTCTTCTCTAGGTCTCTAGCTAGAAGATAACACATTCCCGGTCTATCTTTTGAGCTATATCTCTACCCATTATTGTTGCAAATATGTTAGCATAGATGGATCTTTCTTTAATGAATCCATTTTGTTTGTTAAAGATCACCTCTTATAGGGCTGGGCTGATTCTTAGAGCTATTACCTTTGCTAAGATCTTGTAAATCATTGTGAGTAAGGTAATAGGCCTCCATCGATTAAAATGGGCACAAGTAGGTTGTTTGGGGATTAACTTTATCATCCCTTCCCTCAAATCATTATCTAACTCTCTTGAGGAAAAGGCCTTATTACAAGTAGTCCATATCCACAGTCTTTCAAAGAGTCCAAGAAGGCTATAAAAAAATTCAAGTGAGAGCCCATCCCAACCTGGGGCTTTCCCCTTGCCCAGTTTTTTTAGGGTTTCCCAATATTCCTCTATCTCAGTCTCCAATCCAGCCATCTAGCTCTATCTACTTCAATAGTTTTGTGGACCAAGTATTAGAGGTAACTTCCTTAAGACTCAGAGTAGTATCCACTTCAAAGCAATCTATTGAATATCCCCTAACTCTTGCCCATCCTCATCTCTAATTTGTCCTTGCAATTCTCTACTCCCTCCTTCTTTGGATAACCCAAACAAATATTTGGCTGGTTTTCTCCTGTTATTTTAGACTTTCCATCTATCCCCTTTTTCTCTTTCTCTGGCAAATTTGTCATCGTCCTCTTTTAGGTGAGTCTGACATTCCAAATACTGGTCCATCTCCATCATCCTGGACAAGCCATGCAGTTGCCTCTTCTTTTGTAAACAATCTAACAGATTCCCGCAATATTGCCTTTCTTGTCTTTTCTGATGAGCTCTCAGTTTACCTACCCTTTTGATGATGCCTTGCATCTCATTTGCAAACTTTCTCTAGAATCCCCGTATCTCTCCCTTGCTCTTCAGCCTGTTAATGGTCTCTTTTGTAAGAAGTATGAATAGATCATCCTGAAGAAAATTGTTGTTCACCCTCAGCTTTCTCATTGGAAAGTTTCTAAGTTCATTCTCCCCTTATTCAGCTATTTGCCAGTCCCACATTAAAGGCATATGATCAAAAAGCACGGAGAAGGTTTCCAGTGTCCACTTTGAAACAAATTGTGTGAGGCACCCATGAAGCATGTTGGCTAAAGAAGACTGTATCTATTCTAAAGGATGACCCCATGTACTCAAGAGTGAAATAAGTATGTCCCAAGTCAAAACCCCATGTACTCAAGAGTGAAATAAGTGTGTCCCAAGTCAAAACCCCAAGGTCCCAGTTTCCATCCATCAGTCAATCCTAATTTTCCTCTAGGGTTATCCAATATCCTATTCTCTTGTCCGATCATGATTGTGCTTCCCCCACATCTGTCTAGTTGCTTCTTAACCACATTGAAATCCACCATCAGAATACAAGGGCATTGTATGTCCAATTTATAGATTCACTCCCACATTTTCCCCTTGATTTTGTAAATATGAGCCCCATATATGTTGACTAGCCAACGCTTCTCTTCATCTAGCTAAATCTCCACAACTAGACTCCTACCATTGGGATGGTTGGCAATGATACTAGGCTTTAGATAGAACCCCACTATAACCTGATTTCACCCTCCATACAAACTTACCCAATCTTTGAAACTTTATCTCCTGGCTCTTGTAGTATCCACTAAATTATGTTCTTGGATAGCCATTATGGAAAGATTCAAATCTTTTACCATCCCCCAAAATGTTGCTTTTTTTTTTGTCCTTCAAACCCTTGACATTCCAAGTGCATACTCTGATCTTGCTTACCTTATTCATTCCAAAGTAGTAGCAAGAACCATCTCTATCTCCAGCCCTTCTTCCCCTCATGTCTCTGTCCTCAACTCCCAGCCCTTGTTTGAAGCTCCCTCCAAGTAGTATCCACTTGGCAAATGAACCTCCCCATGGAGGAGGTCTCACTATCCTCCCCAAGAAGGCTAAAGGGATTAGAATATATAGGAGGACTAGGCCCTTCCATAGATTTGCCTACTTCTACCCCTTTCCCTCCTATTTTAAGTTGATTATTTCTGGCTTCCCCTTTGATTTGTCTAAGGTTGTTTTTGCCCTTGGATATGTCCCTAACCCTAGTCCATCCAACATTCTCAGTATCTTTTTCCTCCATATTCATCTTCTCTTTTCCCTTGTCACCTTTGTCAGCCTATACTCATGTAGTTTCCACTTTGCTTCTCCTAACAACTGACCCCTCTTCCTTATTCCCTTTCCCATTTGTTTTCATGTTATTTCCCAATCCATAGTTTCTAGCAATATGGCTAAAATTCCCACACCTGAAGCATACTCCCAGAAAATTTCCAAACTTCAACTTTAGCTCCATTTTCCCGAGTTCACCTAGGTCCATTTCAAGTAGCTTCAGAGTTTCAACTATCGTAGTCCAAGATACATAGACTTTGTTAGAGTGATGATTGTCGTCTTCATCATTAGGCACAAACAATACAGGGCCAAGTGCACTAGTCAGTTCCTTCAAAGCTAGCCTCAGCTAGGGGGGGAGGCCTAGTATATGAACCTAGACTGGGCATGATTCCCTAAAGCTCCGATTAATATCAAACGTGGGATGAAAAGGCATAGCATGAATTAGATTCTACCCCATAAATAATGGAGCTTTTGCAAACAAATCAACTACCATATGCCCTTTAACAATAGCACATTGAAAACCCTTTCCCAAGATAGAAAACCTGGGATACAACTTTGTCATGAAATACTTCATCTTGAAGCCATCTCCCCATCTCCGCTTTACTAGGTGGCTTCCTAGAGCAAAACAATATTTTGCTGCTCATGGAGAACATACCAACTTGTCTTTCGACCAACTTAGATGAGATATTAATGCGTACATTATTATTGTGCAAGTTCTCTTGGCGTTGCTGAGCATTCAACTAGTCAGAGATCCAGTCTTGCTGTTGCTTCTTCACGACCCTTCTTCTCCATTGTCTTCCCTTTCTCTCTTCATTTCATTGTCTGATTCCCATTCTCCACATCCCCCCTCTCTAGCCTCTTCAAGTTGATCCCAGTCTCGCCAACCATCGCTTCGCTACATGCATGCGCTCGCGTAAAGTGATCATGGTACTTTTGCATGCATAGACACTTGTGAGTATCAATTTTCCACCTACCTCGTATACTAATTTCTTAGGACCCTTGGAATTATGGTGCTCATGATTATGAAAAATGGCGGAAAAAAAAAGAGAAAACTCCATGCACGTATGGTTCATAGTTCACACGCATACTCTCACAATTGCATGTATGGTTCAGAGTTCACACGCATACTCTCACAACCTAATGTTGAGGACTCTTCGGTATCTCCCTGTCACACACGCATGTTGAATCTCAATCTCTCTCTCTCTCACTCCCTCAGATACACACACATACACAGAAAACTTAGTTCACAGTCACGTGAGATTGTACTCACTTATTTCCAAGAAGAAATCACAGTTACTTACAAAGCGCTCTGCTGTGATACTACCAGCTAGGAACCCAAAGGTTGACAACCGATTCCTTCACTTTAACAAGTCCAAGTTAACGCGAGGAATGGATTAGTCAGTGGCTTAGACTAATTACGGTAGGCTAAACGACTGACTAGCTAGCTATACTAATTGAGGTACGTATCGTCGTATACACTGTTTAACTATCGTCATACCATTAAGGATATTTAATACACATGTATTGGTCGTCTCTGTCGGTGCACTCCATATCCATATTGCTTTCGCATGCCGTAAGCTGTAGTGTACTGTGATCTTCCTCCGATCCGATTGCCTGTTCCACTTTCTCTTCATTTGCGTGCCAGTACTGGTCATTACTCAAAACCTGCATTGTAAATCAAATGCAACCACCTTAGGTTAAGCCGATTTTGCGTGCTTAAGCTTATTTTGCATGGCAATATATTTAAAATTGGAAACCAACACAAATGGCCCCTTAATATTACCCTTAATTGCAGCTGCAAAAACTTAACATAGTTGATTGCTTTCTCCAGCATCGTAACCAGGTCAACCTAATCATGTAAACAAGCAAACGTAGAAATTAGTGTAACTCATTTTGTTGAGTGTTGGATAATATACTAATGTCGCACATAAAAAAACTGATTAATGCTTGAGTACAATTGTTAAGCTAGGATACATTATTACCTTGGAGCCATTTGGCACGAGCCCTTGTAGTACCTTCAAGCGAGCATTGATGCGCTCCCTACGGTTCTGTGAGCAATGGTAAAATACGAAGGTGAGCTTACGACCCTACATTTATTCAAATTTCTAGTCTAACTGAGAATATAATCATTGATTCTATCATGGGTTGTGCAGTGTGCATGATTAACAAGGATTATGGCCCGGCGCCTGAAATTTTTTAATGAATTTTAAAAACCCGATATCATCTTTCCATGAAGGTAAAATTTTAGAAATAGGTCAATAAATACTGTACATAATACACATACAATATGTACATGTTAGACAAATATTTCACATTTTTTATTGAAAATCAAGTACATTAGAAGCTACCAAGATTGCAAGTAGATCTCATTACAGCTTGTAAGTAGACTTAAAACGAAATTCAATAAAGGGTATAGGGTTAGATGTGTTAGAGATGATGTTCAAATGTGTGCACTATTGTTGGTCTCGTTACTATATAAATAAGTTGAATGATAATGTATTTGTTGAGTCAGCCTAGGATTACAAGTAAGGATCAGTTGGTACAGGCTTTAGTTGATGGGATTTCAACACATACTAGGGTACTCTACACTCTCTTGGTTGCTTGTATACAGTTGGGTTCCCCATATCTTGGGAGATGTTTGAATGGGAGGATGAGACAGGATCTAATATGTGATCTTCCTAATAAAGATTGGGAATAGAAGTGCTGTGGTCTAAAAAGACTTGTTGTAAATGGCTGCTTTTGCTCTGTTAATATAAATATATATACTTATAGTTCCTTAAAATTTTTTTAAAGCGAAAACCATATTTTATGCATAGACCTAATTAAAATTCTCCCAATATACCTACTGATAATAAGGTTGTTCTTAATAAAAACTTACACAAGAAGCAAAAATTGTAAGTGGATAGGTGCATTTATAACCATCTTATTTTATACATTGTGATACATCTATCACAGCCTTTTTTTTTTTTTTTGCTAGCACAAGGGCGCTTATGGTAAACCTTAGATATTATAGTTAATGGGTGAAAATATTTACCCTTGCGGCAACGCTTTGTGTGTCGTTGGCACATCCGTGCCGAGCTCGAGGTTTGCCATCAGTGTTGAGAGCGGGGCCTTGTGGGTTGCGGGAGGACGATTTGCTTAATGTATTGCTTGTAATACTAGCACGAGTGGTACAAGTATTGATTGATTTGTTTGTGGTCTTCATGTTCAGAAGCACTTGCTGTTTTTCACCCACTTGTGCCTGGCGTATAATCAGATTGTGGGCATGATTAACTATAATTAGCCCTCCATAACCTTGCATAAACAATATAGTTATCCCTCTAGAATGTGCTTGACACCTTATTCACATGAATTAAAGAACTAATTTTATCATTAAATTATTGGATTGAAGATTAATAATGATGTATGTTAGAGGTGAGCCAATGACAATAATTGGCAACAAGATATGCCACCATTAATCTTGCATACACAATGTAATTATCTTTCTCGAATGTGTTTAACACGAGGTAACCAAATATTAACCTTTAATAATGATTGGATTCATGATCAGTAATCTTACGAGGTGAGCTCGCTTTGAGTATGACGTGGTGGTGTGCAGTTGGGCAGCTCCGGCTCGACGCTTCTTCGATTCACTCGATGAAGGCTTGCTAGATGCTACAATCTTCACTGCTGTAAGGTTCTTATGAGCAACTGATTCCTCCAAATGGTCTTTTGATACCAAACTGCGAGGATGGGACCTGATCTCCTTGTATTGAATGTCATGATCAGCATCCTTACAGCTTAAACTGCTGCTCTTTTTCCCTTGACAGTTGATTCCCGGCCACTTAGAACAGCCATTAATGATGGGGTCTATGCCCATGCTACCATCTAGCATAGATGAATTGATGGGCTCGACACGGTTAATATTCTCCGTGCTAATCATGGACTTGACCTGATTATTCTCTGTGCTAATCTCCAGATTACACGGATATTCTTGATGTGCGTGATCTATTATAGTACAAGGGAAAGCTGAGCTAGAGATGGTGGCGTTAAGGTCATTCATATCGTGGGTATGAAGTATATGTGAAGGTGAGACTTCCCTTTGTGGGAATGTTGTTACAGAATTATGATGATCAGCTGCGGGTATCTGGTGGGGTGAAGAGAGAGCCTCTTGCCAAGATCTCCGCTTAGGAGCTGCAACATCTTGGTCGCTAGAGAGCCCGTCATCATGCGGTAAGCTGAAAATCTCATGAGGTTTCGAGTGATAACTTAAAGGTTTATCTAACCCTAATGAAGAACTAGTAGTAGAATTAGACGATTCAGGAACACTAGAAGCTGCAGTGGGCAAGATCATCACGCAGCTTGTTTCGTCCATTCCTTCGCTAATTGCAGGATTAAGTATACTGTATTGCCAATTATGATAATCTACCGATGAGATCAATCCAAGGGACGCTTGAGAGATTAGGGCCTGCATAGCCGCAGGGCTACTAGGGTCTGATAGGACTGACTGGTTTGGGAAGTACCATAGCTGGGAAGCTGCGCCCATATTACTGTCTGCAGAAAGGAGCTCCATGGGAGAAACGAAGCCTTGCATATTGTCTTTGAAGGCTGCTTTAGAGACTGCACCTTGCTAGGTGATGCGTTGCTAATTGGATTGGCGATCTTCTGGCAAAGTGTCGATTAGTACCTTCCAGGAGTCCATGGATTGCAGCAGCTAGACCATATATGCTCTAAAAATGCTCCCTTGAGATGTATTTACATGTCCAAATCATCCAAAACCTGCACAATATCTTGATTTAGAGTTACAGTGGGCATCAATTCACGTGTCAAGGCTTGTGTAAATTTGAAATCTATTTGACTCATAATTATCGAAAGAAAATTAATCAAGAGAAGATATGCAACAAGATTACTAGTAAGCAAAGAACATCATCGAGGTTCCTAATTATGGTGAATGAATGCTTCAGGGTACATGTATCATAGATCTGATAGATCCTCCGCAGCTAATGCAAACATCATAGAGTGTGTAGGAATATTTCTGCAACGGATGTAGCTGTATCTGAACGAAGAAGATATTTATTGATTGAATGGACAAATTTTAGTGCGTAAGAAAGGGTTAATTAGGAGATGAGAGGAAGAGAGGATGGGATCACTGGCAGTAGAGGAAAGGGATTGTGAGGGGTGGGTCGGGGAAGGAGGAGGTGGAGGTGGAGGTGGCAAGGGAAAGCATGCTCAATAACACGGATAGGCAGGGAGGAGAAACTGGGTGATAGGATTGACAGTGGGATGGTACTGGTGGTGGTGATAATGATGAACGATAGAAGGGGTGGAGAGGGGGGAGAAGGGCAGGGCGACGTACTGTAGGCGATGATTACTTCTACGTTAAGTAGTGTATGAGGGTGCACTGCACTGTGTACAACAAGGATGCGCAGAGATGCAAATCTAAAATACGAGGAAGGAGGGGGGGGTGCGTGGGGTTGGAATAGAGCAGGTGGGTGTCCACCGTGTGTGTGTGTGTGTGTGCGCGACACTGGACGACGCATGCCCGCGTGCGCTCGATTCTTGGCAGAGAGTCCCCACCACCCCATCAACGCATGCACACAGAGGCCCCTCCGCCGTTGCTCCCAGAAGCTGCACATTCTGTAGGCCGGAGCGCTCAAACACGGCAGTGCGACCAGTTTGCAAGGTATCACTCCGGCACCTCAGGGTGTGGTTGGCACGCGGCCGGGCCGTGGTGAGTTTTTTTCCTTTTTTTGAAAGGCCGGCAATGGCGCCTGCACGTGTCTAGGTGTAAAATAAGAAATATATTCTTTTAAAAAGGCACCGACGCCAACGGGAAAGGCCAGACACAATACACAACGGTTGACTAGATCATGCCGCTTGCCCACAAGGCGGCGGGCGCCCAGGGGCCAGGCGCCGGGCGGTGGGCGCCCCGTCCGCTCGGGTTTGTCCCGATAATTGCGGTGAGCGGTTCCCCCGCACGTACTCCTTGGTGCAGAGGCGTTAAATGCGCGCTTTGGCAAAGAGCCCGTCCAAGGCGGCCCGCCGCCCGACTCAGCCGACTGCACCACCTCTCTCTCTCTCTACACCTCATCGTCGTCAGATCCTGCCCCTCCATGTCCCGTCCCGGCACGGCCCACCTTCCTCCCCCTTGGCCCCTCTCAGGCGGCCTCTCTGACCCTTCAGATCTTCAAAATTTAAAACTCCCGATTCCCAATTGCCCCCCCGCCCGTAGCGCGCACACGCTCGCTAACCAGTTGCCATCATCTGCCAATCAACAGCGCACAAGAAGGCATTCGCCAATCACCAGCAGAGCCGCTTCCCATACAACGTTTACCTGCATGATCTCCGTCTCCCGCCCTTGTTCATGCACTTCGAATATACCCTTCCCAACTACAAACTTAGGGCATTTTACAAATTTAGGGCATGTTCCCACGTGCCCTTTGCGACTTTGGATCTCCAAGGCGGCGGGGTATAAGGTGCAGCCCGTGGGCCGGTGCGATTATAACGTTAAAAAACTGGTTAAGTAAACTAAACATCCAAAAACCCCACACGTTTCTCTCAACTCTTACAACGACTCTGTTGTTCTTGGGCTTCACCTAGACAGGCTGTGTTAACTTTTGTGGAGGTCTTATCCCACTATACAATCGATACTGCAGCGACACTAGCATGTTAAGAATGCAGCGTCTAGTGCAAGTTACAGTCTTACCTAAAAGAAAATGCGCCCAATTACTCCCATAGCATGTGCTCCTTCAGAGTGTCGGAGTCACATGGAAGATGAACATTCAACAAAACCAGTAATAGCTGCGTTTTGCGAGTTTAAAATACAAGCATCTATGATCTCACCAAGTCAACGAGATTGCAACGTCAGCCCCCCCACCACACCGCCATCATCAACAAAGTCAAACCTTGTTTGTCCCCATAATAAGAATCATTAGCACAACTTAACTTAAGCTGCACACTAGCCTACATAAACCATATGCTTTTACGCTTAGTACTAGCCCACAAGTCATAAACATAAGTCCACTTAACTTAAGCCTACTTAACTTAAGCGGCACACTAGCCATAAACCAAATGCTTTTAGGCTTAGTGCCCACAAGTCATAAGCATAAGTCCATTATGAAGATAGGCAATATGCACTCTAGTAACCTTATTTTGAAGTACTTAAGTAAACTCACATGGAGGAGATAAAACCAAGACCCTTATTTAGTAAGACCAGATTTTCATGCAAGGCTTAATTTCCAACCACCTCCAACTTTGAGAGTGTTGAAGTGCAAGAAGACAAAATGTTCAAAGCTCTTTTGTGGTTGCAAGCTACTAAGGCCCTAAGGCTCTTGTGTAGTGATTTAAACACACTACCAAAGAAAGGAATCTAAAGAGGCGAAATCAAATTTTATCATATCCAAGGTCATCAAAATAATAAATTTGTATAGAGACTATGAAAAGGAACCATGCCCTCTTATTCTACCATTTTTTACTAGTCAAAGGTTGAACTTAACATTTTGTCTTCTTCACACTTGGTGAGTGTATAGTATGACTCAAGTCCACCATATTATTGTAAAGTGATGTCTACCTTTTGAATAAGCCAAAATAGTGCATAAAGTTATCTTTACTTTTTTATACTCACATTGTTGAACAAAGAGGAGAAGTATAATAAGGTGGCTTACCTTTGACATTTGAATATATATAGCGACAAAAAACCCACACAAAGGTGTATATGTATATGCACATGCACACACAACATAATACAAGCTAACATGCATATTAGTACATTCTTTGCATGGGTCGCGTAAGGTATAGCATGGGTTAGTAGTTGGCTAGTTGAGGAGTTTGCTTCCCAAGTTATTGTTAAAGTCACATTGGTTAACATGATCTTTGTACATGCGAACACGACTTTATCTCTTATCCTTTGTGTCAACACTAAGTGCTTTCATGAAATACAATTTTAGGATTTAGCCGATCTAACGAGCTTATGCAGTGTATGTATAGCCTAGGAATAGCCTTTATAACTTTGGCCCCCCTAGATGTTCCATGGGTAGCAGGACATTGTAAATATGAGGCCATATAAATGAGACATTTTGGTATAATGACAAAAAAAGCAATCCCATTATCATAATTGAGGCCTTATGTTTCATGTTTTCCTCTCTCTCTCTCTCTCTCTCTCTCTCTCTCTCTCTCTCTCTCTCTCTCTCTCTCTCTCTTCAATGTTTGAAGGTATATTTTGTGTGTGTTGCATGCTTGCTTGCTATATCCCCCCCCCCCCCCCTTTATCTTGTGGTTACTTTTCTCTTCTTCTCATCCACCTTGTATTTCCCACTTTGTGGCAAATACAAGGCATTAAAGTAGAGGTTGAGAGATTCTCCATAGCCCTCTCCTCCTTTACTCATCACCCACACTTGCAAGGCTTGGCATAAGAGGCAATTCACAAAATGAGGTTTCAAAAGAATCACGGAGCATTGATGAATGAGGCATGATGTACCAAATGTTTTTTGGGTAGAAGAAATACATACCGTGGTCTTTCTCATGAATAAGGGACCAACGGAATCCTTGAAAGGCATGAGAGACATTCAAGGGAAGGAATCATAATGTTGCAAACTTGAGAGTATTTGCGTGCATTTACTATGTTACTATGCCGACTGAAATCAAAACCACTAGGACTTTTCAAAGAAAATAAATCTAGAAAGGTTTGCAAGATTAAAAAGGCATCCAAACAAGTGCTTAGACCTTGGTATGTAAAGATTATAGGATTCTTGCAACAAAGGGGGTCTCAAGAAGCCACCTACAGTTTGTAGCTTATATGTGTGGCATCATTCACATGGCATATCTATGTGGATGATCTCGTAGTTTTACAGGATGTAACTTGGAAGCAATCAAGGAAGGCACCTGACATGTATCCACTTCTAGGAAAATACAAAAAATAGAGACTTGCAAGAAATATATTATTCAATCCAGATAACTCATAAAAAACCACAAGAAAGTTCAACATATTCAAGAATTGAATACATAACATGCAAAATACTTAGCTCATGAAAGCGACACAACAATGGGTGCAATATTTCCCCCTCATGTGTGTGGCCTCTCCCACACATGAGTATTTATGTAATTCATTCCGAGAATAGGCCAATATAGCCATGAGTTCAACCCAGTACCTGAGATGTTAGAATCTTTAGTGGATGGACCATGCAGATCAAGGAGAATAGAGAAGTAAAGAAGAGCATCAGATTAGTGTCAGCAGGGCCTTGATGGCCAAGATAATGGGAATAGTGAAGGAGCTAGCCACCTCTTAGACGAAGCCTTAGCACATCCAAAGTGGAAATCCATGATGTAGTCTGAGTATAACAACATCATAAACAACACCACTTGGGAGCTAGTCGATTGACCACCAAATAGAAAGGTGATTGGTACCAAATAGGTTTAGAAAGCTACATATAAGGCCAATGGCTCACTTGAAACAAAAGCTAGGTTGGTTGCATAGGGGTTTTCACATGTGAAGGGTTTCTACTTTGTTGAAACCTTTGCTCCTACAACTCACATGATAACTATCAGAGTAGTACTTGCCTTGGCTACTCATAAATATTGCCCAATTTTTCACATGTATATTAAATAAACATTTCTAAATGGCCACCAAGTTTTGAGATGCTCGGTTCAGAAAACAAAGTTTGCAAGGGCTGAAGAAGGCATTATGCGGGCTGAAACAGGCTCCAAGGGTATGGTATCACATGATAGACCAATTTTTAAAAAAGATTGGGTTTACTATAGAAGTGCTTTTGATGCTGACTTGTAAGCTGTAAAAAGGCATGGCAAGATTGCTTTGGTTATCCTATATGTAGATGACTTAAACATCATATGTGACAATGACAAAATGATCCAGTAGACAATAGATATGCTAAGCCATGACTTTTGGATGAAAAACTTGGGTCTTATGTATTTCTTTTTGGGAATTAAGGTTAGACAAGATATTTTTATTGCAATAGAAGTAATACTTGGGAGATTCTCATAGCCAGGGATTTTATATTCACGTGATCACAAGATTTTTTTTGTTAATAACACTTGTGAACATGTTATTCACATGTTCACATGTTTTCATGTTCTCAAAATAGCAGGTTACCAGTGACCTGGTAACCTGCCGAAGCCCGCCGGGCTTTTTGTTATTTTCCCGACGGGAAAAAAAGTTTAAAAAAATGGTCAAAATATATTCATGTTCACAGTCATTCCTACCATTTTTGGGCCTTCTGGATCCATTTATGATGTCAAAAGTTCAAAATTCTTTGTACAAAAAAAATTATCTCTAAATTTATCACCTTAAGCTCGATTACCATCAATTAGATCTTATTATACTTCCAATTGAGTCTAATTGACATCAATTAATATCCAATTGAGTCCAATTGGTATCAATTAAGTCTAATTGGGTGTCAATTGATCGATTGGGCTCAATTGACATCAATTGACACCCCATTGGACTCAATTGGGCTTAATTGGACTTAATTGGATTCAATCAATTGACACCCAATTGGACACAACTGGGCTTAATTAGACTCAATTGACATCGATTAACACCCAATTGATGTCAATTGAGCTCAATTGACATCAATCCTAGTCAATTGATATCCAATTGATGCCAATTGAGTCGAATTGACACCAATTGCACTCAATTGGTACCCAATTGATGTCAATTGAGTCCTCAATTAACATCAATTAACACCCAATTGAGTCCAATTGACATCAACTAATACCCAATTGAGTCAAATTGATATCAATTAAGTATAATTGGATGTCAATTAATTAATTCGACTCAACTGATATCAATTGACATCCAATTGGACTCAATTGACATCAATTGGGTGCCAATTAAGTCCAAGTGACACCCAATTGATATCAATTGCATCCAATTGGGCTTAATTGACATCAATTCACACCTAATTGATGTCAATTGAGTCCAATCCGGTTCAATTCACACCCAATTGATGTCAATTGGGCTCAATTGACATCCAATTGATGTTAATTGGACTCAATTGACATCAATTAACACCCAATTGATGTCAATTGAGCTCAATTGACATCAATCGTAGTCAATTGACACCCAATTGATGCCAATTGAGCCGAATTGAGCTTAATTGATATTAATTGTACTCAATTGGCACCCAATTGATATCAATTGAGTCCGATTAGACTCAATTAAGATCAATTAACACCCAATTAAGTCTAATTGATATCAATTAATATCTAATTGAGTCAAATTGATATCAATTAAGTCTAATTGGATGTCAATTGATCAATTGGGCTCAATTGGTACCAATTGACATCCAATTGGACTCAATTGACATCAATTGGGTGCCAATTGAGTCCAAGTGACACCCAATTGATATCCATTGCATCCAATTGGGCTCAATTGACATCAATTCACACCTAATTAATGTCAATTGAGTCCAATCACGTTCAATTCACACCCAATTGATGTCAATTGGGCTCAATTGACACCCAATTAACTCAGCCCAATTGATATCAATTGAGTCTAATTCAAATCCAATTGAGTCTAATTACATCTAATTGGACTCAAGTGACATCAATTAACACCCAATTGATGTCAATTAAACTCAATTAACATCAATTAACACCCAATTGATGTCAATTCAGCTCAATTGACATCAATCGTACCCAAATGATGTTAATTGAGTCAAATTGGGCTTAATTGACATCAATTGCACTCAATTGGCACCCAATTGATGTCAATTGAGACTCAATTAACATCAATTAACATCTAATTGAGTTCAATTGACATCAATTAATAACCAATTGAGTCAAATTGATATCAATTAAGTCTAATTGGGTGTCAATTGATCAATTGGGCTCAATTGATATCAATTGACATCCAAGTGGACTCAATTGACATGAATTGGGTGCCAATTGAGTCCAATTGACACCAAATTGATATCAATTGTATCCAAGTGGGATCAATTGACATCAATTCACACCTAATTGATGTTAATTGAGTCCAATTAGGTTCAATTTACACCCAATTGATGTGAATTGAGCTCAATTGACACCCAATTGATATCAATTTGGCTTAATTGATACCTAATTAATATTAATTGGACTCGATTGACATTAATTAACACCCAATTGATGTCAATTGAGCTCAATTGACATCAATTGTAGTCAATTGATACCCAATTGATGTCAATTAAGCCAAATTAATTAAAGACCTAATTGATGTCACTTGAGTCTAATTGAGCTCAATTAACATCAATTAGCACCCAATTGAGTCTAATTGATATCAATTAACACCTAATTGAGTCAAATTGATATCAATTAAGTCTAATTGGGTGTCAATTGATCAATTGGGCTCAATTGATATCAATTGACATCCACTTGGACTCAATTGACATCAATTGGGTGCCAATTGAGTCTAATTGACACCCAAGTGATATCAATTGCATCGAATTGGGCTCAATTGACATCAATTCACACCTAATTGATATCAATTGAGCCCAATTGATATTAATTGAGTCTAATTCACACCCAATTGAGTCTAATTGCATCTAATTAGACTCGATTGACATCAATAAACACCCAATTGATGTCAATTAAACTCAATTAATATCAATAAACACTCAATTGATATCAATTGACTCCAATTGGGTCTAATTGACACCCAATTGATGTCAATTAAGTCCAAATAGATACAATTAGGCTCAATTGATACCTAACTGATGTCAATTGAGTCCAATTGGGTTAAATTGGATGCAATTAGGCTTAATTGATGTCAATTGAATTAAATTGGATGCAATTTGCCCAATTGATGTCAATTGAGTTCAATTGGATGCAATTAGGCTCAATTGACACCTAATTGATGTCAATTGAGTTCAATTCATACCCAATTATTATTAATTGTGTCCAATTGAGCTCAATTAACACCCAATTGATGTCAATTGGGCTCAATTAACATCAGTTAACACCCTTTTGAGTCCAATTGATGTCAATTGAGTCTAATTGGGTGTCAATTGATATCAATTGAGTCCAATTGATCAATTAATACCCAATTAGACTTAATTGATATCAATTGGACTCAATTCATTCAATTTAGCATCAATTATAATCAATTGATACCCAATTGATATTAATTGACATCAATTAGGTGTTAATTGATGTCAATTGAGCCCATGTGACATCAATTGTGTGTCAATTGAATCCAATTGATGTCAATTGAGCCCAATTGACATCAATTGTGTATCAATTGATACACAATTAGCTTCAATTGGGCTCAATTGACATCAATTGACACCCAATTGATGTCAATTAGGCTCCATTGACACCCAATTAGACTCAATTTGGCTTAATTAAGTTTAATTGGACTCAATTAGACTCAATTTGGTTCAATTGATATCAATTGACACCCAATTATACTCAATTTGACTCAATTGACACCCAATTAGACTCAATTTTACTCAATTGACATCAATTGACACCCAATTGATATGAACTGATGTGAATTGTGCCTAATTGCATCGAATTAGGCTCAATTGACATCAATTGACACCCAATTAATATCAATTGAGAGCAATTGATGTGAATTGATGTCAATTGAGCTCAATTGCATGGAATTAGGTTTAACTGACACCCAATTAATATCAATTGAGTGCAATTGAGCCCAATTCAGCTCAGTTGTAATCAATTGACACCCAATTGATGTCAGTTGCATCCAATTTGGCTCAATTGAAACCCAACTGATGTCAATTGAGTCCAATTGATGTTAATTGGCACCCAATTGATGTCAATAAGGTTCAATTGATGTTAATTGACTCCCAATTGATGTCATTTACGTCCAATTGAGCTCAATTGACACCCAAATTATCCAATTGAAGTCAATTAGACTTAATTGACTTCAATTGTGTTAATTGGATATTAATTGATATCAATTAACACCCAATTGCTATCAATTGAGTCTAATTCGGCTCAATTGACACTCAATTTACATCCAATTGGGCGTGAATTGAGCTCAATTGTATCATATTAGGCTCAATTGACATCAATTGACACACAATCGATCACACAATTGAGTGCAATTGAGCCCAATTGATATCAATTGTGATCAATTGACACCCGATTGATGTTAATTGCATCCTATTGGGCTCAATTGAGCACAATAGGATGTAATTAACACCCAATTGAGTGTCAATTGAGTGCAATTGAGCCCAATTAAGCTCAATTGATATCAATTGACACCCAATTGATGTCAACTGAGCTCAATTGAGCTTAATTGATATCAATTGACACCCAATTGATGTCAACTGAGCTCAATTGAGCTTAATTGATATCAATTGACACACAATTGATGTCAACTGAGCTCAATTGAGCTTAATTGACATTAATTGTAATAAATTAACACCCAATTGAAGTCAATTGGGCTTAATTAATATCAATTGACATCCAGTTATTATCAATTGAGTCCAATTCGACTCAATTGATACTTAGTTTACACCCAATTTATGTAAATTGGGTGTAAATTGGGCTCAATTGCGTCGAATTAGGCACAATTGACATCAATTGACACCCAATTAATATCAATTGAGTGTAAATCAAGTGTAATTGAGTCCAATTGGGCTCAATTGAGTGCAATGATGTCATGGACAATTGAGTCAATTGATGTAAGTATAGTTAGATTTAATTGGTGTGTCAATTGAACTTAAGGCCAACAAATTATACAAAACTTTTTTTGTGCCAAGAATTTTGAACTTTTGACATCATAAATGAGTCCAGAAGGCCCGAAAATGGTAAGAATGACTATGAACATGATTTTTTTTATTTTTTATTTTTTATTTTATTTATTTATTTATTTTTTTAATTTGTCCGCCGGGAAAATGGGTTTTCCCGGCGGGCCCGCCGGGAAATGTACATTTTCTCGGCGGGATTACTGGCAGAGAAGGTTTTTGCAGGTCATAAAAAATGCCCGTGAATATACATTGTGATCACAAGAATTTTTATGTTAACAACAGGTTTTGTTAACGTGATCACGAAATTGTGAAGACGTTAATGAAATCCCTGCTCATAGCATTTGGGATGATGACCGACTGCAAACTTGTATCAATAGCTATGGAGGTGAAGCTTTCTACAGAAGATTCTTCACCATTAGTAGATCACATCAGAAAGTAAAAGAAGCTAGTGCAGGGAGTTTAATTTTATCACTAACACTAGACTTCATATCAACTTCATAGTTGGTATTTTGAGCAGATTTTTCGAGAGAGTCATTACCCTTGAGTATGGTATCACTACAGTGTAGGTGACACTCTGATGGGTTATAGTGATTCAGATTAGGAAGGAGATTATGATTCTAGGAAACCAGTTTTTGGATATTGTTTTTTTTCTTGGTCCCGATGCTTTCTCTTGGACCAGCAAGAAGCAGCCTATAGTTGCACTTTCTTCTATAGAAGCTGAGTGTACAAGGTAGCTTGTTTTGCTACTTGTGAAGTAGTATTGGCTGAGGAGGATTTAAATGGACATGGGAGTTCAAATTAGTAGGGATATAGCCTTGCAATGTGACAACTAAAGTTACATGGCTATTGCCAAAGAACCCTATGTTTCATGCTCGAATGAAGCACATTGAGGTTGAGTATTATTATGTGCGAGAACTGATTAAGGATAAGATAGTGGAGCTAGAGTACTCTTCTAGAGACCAAAACTATGTCGACATCTTCACCTAGGCTCTTGGGAAGGACTAGCTTACGTGGAATCTTCATTGACTTGTTCTTCGCATTGGGCCAAGAACATAATTTGTCTTTGGGTAGACATTTAAGGGGGTGTTAGTATACATTGAATGCCCGCCTCTCAACATGTATCTCACATCTATGTTTGCCATTGGTGCACATGTATTTGGTGGGAACCTTAGCTCAAACACTAATGGGATCATTATAATGGCCATTGGTATTTAGAATATGGTCAAAGGTTTGAGCATTAGCTAGGGCCTTGGAATGGTGCCAAGATGGGGAGTCCTAACGGCCCCCCTGGTGGGGGGATCGAAGGACAAGAGCCCATGATCCAACAATATGGGTTCATTATTAGTGGTGGGTGGTGGGTTGATTGACCACATTTTGAGGGTGATAACCTTGTCTATGTGCCACTCACTCACAGAACCACCCGCGTTGTGCATATGTGCCTAGCACACCACCTGCAGAACTATATATGGACATAGTTATCATAAGCTAAAACATCCAATGGTTGTGAGTATCCACAACCTCAACACTTAGTACATCTATTGAGAGTTTGTCTATATTTCCATAGCTAAGCTCTACTTCAGAGCGCACGGGTGGATAGCACCATCACATTGTACCTATCTCAAAATTTTAAATTCTCTCCATTCTCTATCTATTGCACTTTGTTTTGCTATCATGTTTTTGTTGTGCTATATTCTCATAGTAATCTATTCAATCTATAGAAAGGAACATAGTGATTTATATCTTTACATAGTACCACCATCAATGCCATCTTACAACAAATCCATCCATGTCAATTGGTCTATCTCTAAGGCCGTCATTTCTATGGCCCCTATATTAATGTAAAGTACTATTTCACTACTTGAAGAATGAGTAGATGCATTATCAACATCATTATTGCATATTGGCTCATTGATTTCATTGGATCAAATCAAAGGTAAAAAAACTTCATTAAATGTGCTGTGTTCTTCAAACTTTATTCTCATTGTTTATTGCATATTCCATTGATCCATCATGAATTTCTTCTTTAATATCTAGATCTTAAAATCATATACACTTGGATCAAGGAGAAACTTGTATTTAAATTGTAAAAGAAAAAGGTGAATTGTGGATATATAGAAAGTGTACATGCATTTGAACACCATTGCTCTGTGGAATTTCCTCAATTATAATATAAGTGCCGATAAA
This sequence comes from Cibotium barometz, assembly GCF_041138505.1. NCBI lineage: Eukaryota > Viridiplantae > Streptophyta > Polypodiopsida > Cyatheales > Cibotiaceae > Cibotium > Cibotium barometz. The sequence continues at coordinate 17,001,223 of NC_141093.1, forward strand.
ATGTTGCTAAGCAGTGCTAGGGACAAAACCTTTTTTGCAACATGTGGCATTGTCGCCTTCTTTTCAATAGTACTTTTGTAGTCCTAAAATTTCCTCCACTCCGCTACACCATCAATTTCATACCTAATCTAGCTCCCATGCATGAGTGCTAGATTTTCATCTTCTTTTACCCCTTCTCCTTGGGGCGGTAGAGCGACATAGTAAAGGCTTCACAAGTGCAAGCTCTCTTTGGCCATGGCTAGGGTGTGGTAAGCTTCTCTTATTTTTTTTTGTTCTTGCTTTCATCAAAATTGCATGCTTATTGCTAAACCCTAAACCCTAATCTACATTGCATGCTTATTGCTAAACCCTAATCTATGCTAAACCCTTTTTTCTCAGCCTTAATCGATAAGAAACCCTTTTTTCTCAACCTTAATGTATTCTAAATCCTAATCTTTCTAAATCCTAATGTTAAATTCTAATCTATGCTTATGTCTATGCTAAACTCTAATTAGTGGAAACCCTTATTTATGCTAAACCCTAAACATTAGGATTCTGTACTCTCCGTTGAAAAGATGCAGGGGAGAAGGGAGCTGCTATTTTTGCTGCAACAACGGGTTCAATGCTTAACAACAAAAACAATAGCAAAATATGGCTACTTGGCAGCAGCACTATTTTGCTACTATTTGCTCACCATTGCGTAGTAAAAAAAGAGCTGGGGTAGACTAGGGGCCCTGCACATGACTCCCTAGTCTACCCCAGCTCTTTCTTTATATTAAAACAGAGTCACAGTTTCAGTTTTATGACACAAACACAAACATAAGAAACATATAGATTGTGAAGAATGCAATTGAGCCCAAAATTTATTTTATTTCATGAAGTGTCGGGCCTTTGGCCATATATACATAAAATGTCTGCAATGAAGAGGTGGTTAACTGGAATCCTCATTGGATTTCAAGTGATCATCATCATCGTCTTTGTCGTCCTCTTCACTTTCTTCCATCGCTTCATACTCATAATTAGGATCCTCCTCTTCCTCTTCCTCTTCATTCTACATACATGCCATCAAGCGCAAGGTAAGCAAGGGCAATAAAATACAATTGGATGGAGAAAAGAGAAGAGGTTAGGCTCACTTACCTCATCTTCGTGAGTCCCCAAAATGGACTCATCCAAGTGTAAGCCTCGCATACGCATCCATGCTCATAATTATGGACAAGGGGGCTCTGTATCCATAGTCGCACTCCTCCTTTGTTGGGTCACACCCAACAACATTCCTCACTACAACAACAGAATGAGGGTCTAACAGCACAAATAGCAGCATTTTTATAACTAGAAGTGCGGCTAGGTGTTGGGCCATTTTTCGTTGCTAGACACACTGTTATTTTCACTGCTGAGTAGCGAAAATAGCAGCGAAATATATCTGCTCAGCAGGAGCGACTTATATTTTTGTTGTTGCTGAGCAGCGAACGATTTTTGCAGCACAGTAAAAAAAGAGCTAGGGGGCAGACTGGGGAGTCTACATATAAGACTCCCTAGTTTTCCCTAGCTCTTAAAAAAAATTTAAAACAGTCACAGATTTAGATTTGTAACACAAACACAAATACAAGAAACACATACATTGGGGAGAATGCAATTGAGCCCAAAAATTTATTGTATTTCAGAAATTGTTGGGTCTTTGGCCATATATACATAAAGTTTTTACAAAAGAGGTATGAAGAGGTGGGTGTCTAACTGGAATCCTCATCAGATTTCGAGTGATCTTCATCATCCAATTCCTTGTCCTCTTCACTTGCTTCATACCATCAAGTGCGTAAGGTAAGGAAAGCATGGAAATACAATTAGACGTAGAAAAGAGAATGGTTTAGGCAACACACTACCTCATTAGCTTGAGTCCCCAAAATGGACTCATCCAAGTGTACACCTCGGGTACGCATCCATGCCCAAAATTGTAGATGGGGGGCTAGAAAATAATTGAGTACAAAATGAAATGAAAGTAGAGAAGAAATGATACTTACAAAATGAGCAAGAAAGGAGGATTTCCCGCTGGAGCCGAAGCGCAAAGCCCCTCGCTTCCTTTGTCGGGAAGCACTTGCCGTCGAAAAGTACCTGGGTGCTTTCTCACGCAATTATGTGCGTGCCTTCACTCCTCGACCGTACACATGCTAGGCTTCTCCAAATTATTTTTCGCTCCTCTCTTGATATTTTCTCTCCTATCAGAGAGGAAAAGCTTGATGCACCGCTTCATCCACTCCTCGGAGAAGCACATACCCGCATGTGGCACGGGGAACTCCGACTTAAGCACATCGATAACATATTTCTTAGAAAGTTCATCTTGTGCTTTCCACTTTTTGAAGGAGTTCATGAACTCTACGTTTGCAAACTGTACATGCATACAATTCATGACTTGCTTTCCTCATTCATCCATGATGAGGGTACCATCCGCATCCATGGTGTATGGTAGGAGGCATGGATCGAACGGTGGAATGGGTCTCCTAGGGGCTGGCTCATAATGTGTAGATGATGAGCCCCCTGTTGGGGAGACGCATCGGGAGACTAAGTGCTGCTTTTACCAAAGCAAAAGCAGCCAGCTCCCCCCCCTCGCTAGCACGTGTCCTACCCCCCAGAATCCCTACTACGTCGTGGTGGTGGTGATGAAGATGGACGTGAGGGAGCGTGGGTGGCTCTAGTAGAGGAAGGTGGTGTAGGCTCATCACACCATGATGGGCGTGCACCACTCGGCCCCGCGCCTTTCAAAGGTGTGGTCTACCCCAACTGAGCAAGTGGGGTAGATTGCCCCCACGACGTCAACTGGCCAAGTTGGATAGTCTGCCCCCATGGTGTCAACTAGCCTGACTACAAGCCCGCCGCCTGCATATAAGATTAAAATATAAGACAAATAGAATGTATAAAAGATTAACTTTGTGTATGTGAAAAGGTTTAATAGTCTGCATACCTATGTCTGTGTAAAGTGAGACCAAGCTTGCTGCCCATATCGCTCATTTATAATGGACAATAGATTGGCCACATCGGGATTGTTACGACCTCCTACAATACTGCTATTTTCGTAATATCACAGTTTGTATATTTTCTTAATTGTTTTTTGTAGAGGGAGGCTAAGACAAAAAATACAACTCGTGATATTAGGACATTGTTACGACCTCCTACAATACTGCTTAGACAAGTAGGGTGGACATTGCTCCTTTCAGATGATAGCTTCTGAAGACTTTCCACATGCTCCCCACTATTAAAGACAAAGGCAACTCCTCTTTTTTACAAGAGAAGGACAGTGAGAAGATCAAGGGTTCCCCCTCCTCCACTATAACCACCTAATGGATAACCACTCCTAACTTGACATAAGTAGCATTCTAGATGGCATATAACAATGCCCCATATCTCTATGCATAGGCCATATGCATAAGTCGTATGCATAAGCCATATGCATAAGTTGTATGCATAAGCCATATGCATTGGCCATATGTATAAGCCTATGCATAGGCCATATGTTGTATGCATAAGCCCTATGCATAGGGCATTTGCTGTATGCATACCGCCTATGCATAAGCCGTATGCCATATGCCGTATGCATAGGCGGTATGCATAGGCAGTATGCATACGGCCTATGCATAAGACATATGCCGTATGCCTATGCATAAGCCATATGCTGTATGCATAAGGCCTATGCATATACGGCCTATGCATAGGTCGTATGCATACAGCATATAGCCTATGCATATGGCCTTATGTATAGGCTTATGCATACGGCACATGGCATACGGCCTATGCATACCTGAACCCTAAACCTAATCCCCGGCACCAAAGGGTGCAAAAACACAAATAGAAGAAGCATTGCCTCTACTAGCCGAATTCGTGATGAAAGGGATGCGTGGCCTATGCCCTTGGAGTTCGTTTGCTTGAATAAACCTGTAAAAGAGTATCATATAAAATCAAAAACATTAGTTCATTATGCATAATAGGGCTTATGCATAATAGGGCTTATGCATAATAAGGCTATGCATAAGTCCTATTGCATAAGCGAGCTAGCATAAGAGGCCTTTTGCATAAGAGGGCTATCCATAGCCTATGCATAAAGAGGGCTATGCATAGTCCTATGCATAAAGAGGGCTATGCACAGTCCTTTGCATAAAGAGGACTATGCATAAGCCCTTATGAATAAGCCCTATGCATAGGGCTATGCATAAGGCATTTGCATAAGCCCTTATGCATAAGCCCTATGCATAAGGGAGTGCATAAGCCCTTATGCATAAAGAGGGATATGCATAAGCCCTTATGGATAAAGAGGGCTAGGCATAAACCCTATGCATAAGCCCTTACGCAGCATAAAGCGGGCTATGCATAGCCCTAGACCTAATCCTAATCCTCGGCACCCAAGGGTGCAAAAACACAAAGACAAGAAGCACAAAGCATAAAGCACAAAGAAAGAGGGCTTACTGTATGAGAGGCTATGCCCAAAACCTTTCTCACTTGAATATGTCTACAAAAAAGAACCATAATAAATAAAACACATTAGTTCTTATTAACACATTATTAAGCAAGAAGAACAAGAGAAAAAAGAGGTGAGTGACCTAAACTTGCAACGAAATTTCACTGCTAGCTTCGCTAGTGAGCAATGAAATTTCACTATTGGGTAGCGAAAAAACGCTGCTATGGTTGCTGTCTAGCAGGCAGCGAGAACCCGGGCAAATTTTTGTTTGCAGTACTAGATGTTGTTGTGTATTTTGTATGAACCCCTTAATCAGTTTTGGCCAGGTTAAAGATGTCTAATAGTGATGATTAAGGGCCGGAAGTTGGATCCGAGGCATGGTTGACAGAGAAAATTTGATGTGTGTGTGATCGATATGTAAGGACGGACTAGTATATACGACATGTCTAAACATATAGTCTTCATGAGAGGCAGTGGCACGGCCAAGTGCAAAAGATGACATACAGGAGAATCGTAGGAGAGTTCTAGGTAACATGCCACACCATTCGGTGACATCGGGTAGAGTGCGGAAGGTGTCAAGGTTTCATATTATGGAAAGCATGGTTAAGACTCATCTTCCCCAAAAAATGAATGAGGTGCCTCCACCATTTCCACATGAGGAGGAAGAGAATCTCATCATGGACGATATTGTGAATGACTGCTTTGAACGAGAGGTCATAGATGAGAGTGAGTAAGCTCCCATGTCACAAGAGGAGGAAACCTTGCATAGAGAGGCAAGCACATCTTTGTATGAGGGATGTTCGTACTCTTCACTGCAAGAAAACTTGGAGCTATTGAACTTTCAAACAACTTATGGATGGAGTGATACAAGTGTCACAAGTCTTCTTTGGTAAGACCGCTTCATTCTATTGAAAATATTTGATGTTCTATATAATCTCCTTGTTTGCTAATATTTTGACATATGATTTCTTACCCTATGTTGTAGGCTTCTCAAGACGATTCTTTCCCCTCAAAATCTATTACTGAACTCACGATATGGGTGTTGTAAAATGCTCTCTATGCTAGGTATGGATTACACAAAAATACATGCATGTCCCAATGATTGCATGCTATTTAGAGGGGTTAATAAAGATGCAACACAATGTCTACAATGTGGGGAGAGCCACTATAGGGATGATTTACAAGGTGATGAAGTTCCCTGAAAGGTTCCCTATCATTCCTTGCATCCAACACATGTTTAAATGTAAGGGGATTACAGAACTCATGATGTGGCACGCTCCTCATCGCTCGACCAATGGCATCATGAGGATCGTAGTAGCTGATTCCCCAGCATGGCAACATGTGGAGCATCAATAGCCAGAGTTTAAAGATGAGCCTCATCACTTAGGTCTTGGCTTCACTACAAGGGATCGGGCTCATACCCGCACTCCTAGCCGCGGAAAATGACGTGGAAAAAAAGTAGCGGGCCCATGTATCAGCGCGTGTATCATCACGGCCAGAGACATGCGTGTATCAGCGTGTGTATCATCACGGCCAGAGACATGCGTGTATCAGCACGTGTATCAGCGCGTGTATCATCGCGGCTAGAGACATGCGTGTAAAAGCGCATGTATAGACACAGTCAGACGCGCTGATACACGTGCATTTCATAGAGTATCCGTGTATATACACGCGACTTTTATAGAGTTGACATGTCTATACACGTGAACAGAGAGCAAAAAAAAAATCCAGAGAGTGCTATTTGGTACCTGAATGCTGTTCCAGCATTCCAGCACCCAATAGCACTCTCTGGATTTTTTTGGGGTGCATTGCACCATCCACGAGGAAGATTTAGTGCATTGTCATTACACGATTCAAGAAAGACATGAATGCATACATTGTCAATACACAATTCAAGACAGACATGAATGCAATACTATCAATTCACGATTCAATATTACTATCAAAATTTTATGTGTACACATATATACAAGGGAGTCCATATATCGAAGTAGCCCATGGCTTTAGTTACAAAAATATATATACAACCACATCCTCAATATGGAATGTGATACTATAAGTCTGAGTACTACTCAGACCCGGATGATGGCTCGCTGCTCCCTCCATTATCAGATGAGCTCACATCGGTATACATGTCCGATGAGTAGGGCTCACGTCCAGCAGGAGCAGTGGCGGCGGGTGGATCATTAGTGGCAGGATCATCAGCAGGTGCAGCAGCAGCTTGTGCCTGTTCAAGTAATATATAGTATATAAGTATATATATATGTAATTCAATAAACCAAAATAATTCGTTTAGAGTTTTCAAGTACCTGTCGATCGTATGGTCTCATGGCCATCTCAAACTGCGCATCCGTATACATCCCTCGGCTCTGAAGAGGGCCCACATGTCACATCTGCTATGCCGACGAGCATACCCAATATCGTGGGCTGTGGGCTTCCTCCCCATAACCCGTTGCTGTATCATAATCAACACAATTTGTAAGATTAAAACAATCATAGAATCAATGAATTAAATAAACAATCAAATAAAGTGGCAAGATACTTACGAACTCTGCCTCCCATGACTCGACGTCGCCAGATCTGATATTGGATGCAGGCTATTATCAAACATGCTTCCAAAGGAGAATAGACTACCCACCTCAAGAGACATAGCGAGGCGCTATGTGACATCTCTTGGAGGATTAGATTATGATCGCATACATGCATGCGTCAACAATGATTGCATTCTCTTTCGTGGGACGCATAAGGAGGCTCGACATTGTCCCACTTGTGGTGAAGCAAGGTATAGAACAGATGTGAAGAGTTTTGATGTACCTCGTAAAGTCTTGCGACACTTTCCTATAATTCCTCGCATCAAATACATGTTCAAGTGCAAATCCATAGCAGAGCTCATGTCATGGCATTCCTCACATCGATCGGCGGATGATGGCATGTGGAGAATTTCCGCAAACACTCCTGCTTGGAAGCATATTGAAGATGAGTGGTCCAACTATAAAACAGAGCCCAGAAACTTGAGACTCGGCCTAGGTATGGATGAAGTGAATCCATTTGGTTTCAAAAGCACCGCATATTAAAGGTACATAGAACTAATGTTTTGCATTAGTTGTAAGTGATTTGCTTTTAATATTTATTCACATTGCTTACACAAATATTGCTTCTATTTTGGTCCAGTGCACTACGTTCAATGCTATATGGTGTGAAGGCAAGCATTTTCAAACACAAAGAATTGATGAAAAGAGGAATACACAAGATTGCCGTGTCATTAGTAGCTTTGAGGGAGCTAATGGAAAAATGGATGATTATTGTGGCACAATCCAAGACATATTTAATCTTGACTTTCGTCACTTCTTTGTGTATGTTTTGGATGTCAAATGACAAATGAACGTGGTGGAAAAAGGGCCTAATGCAACGATAAAACGCCATGCAAGTGGCTATGTAACTATTGACTCTACAAAGTTTTGGCAAACAAAGAAAGATAGGTTCGTATTGCCACAACAATGTGAGCAGGTATGCATTTTTTTACTAATGTGTTTCATGTACATATATATCTAAGCTCGCATACCCCTTGACTTTTGATATGCTAATTAACTACTGCAGTATGTGTATTTGAGTAGGTTATCTATCTGCCAATGGTGCATGACATTAAATGGTGGTACGCCATCCCTATTGCACCACGTTCCAAAGTGATGTATAATACATTCACTGATATGGAGCATATGGAGGATGTAACAAGCCGCAATGAAGATGATGTCGAACATGCCAATGACGATGTTGTGATCGATGATCAAGAAATAAGAGATGATCATGATAATGAGGATGAGCGTGCCATTTCTCATGACCATGAGGATGACCCTACCATTGAGGATGATGGTGATGTTGATGAGGATGATCAAGGCATCGATACCATTATCAATGGACAGAATATCGATAGTGGAATAAATTTAATCGTAGCCTTACAAATTGATCAAATGGATATTGATGTTGATCGTTTGGCAAGGATGGATCTTATTGAAGATGAGATTGAAGCCTAACCAATCCATCACTGTATCGTTCTAAATTGATGACATTTCTATTGTATATGTTGTCTTTTAATTATCATCTCACAATTTATTTTTGAATATATTTCATTGTTGTAAATGCATGTAGTGGGATTGTGTAATGATATATACTGTAATGTACTATGAGATGGTTTAAAGAAAATGGTTTTTAATTTTGTAAAGAAATGGAGTTTTTCTTAATAAAGTTCTCGCGTGTAATAAAGCGTGTATAATTGCGTGTATATACACGTGCCTGATACACGCGTTTCTGAAACCAGTATACATGCAAATTTAGATGCTAATATACATGCACTGGTAGACGTGTTTCTGAAACCAGTATACATGAAAATTTAGATGCCAATATACACGCGTCCGATACTACTCATATACATGCGCGACCATACATGCGCCTGTAACTTATCGCGTGTATTGAATGGCAGCAGTGTCTTGTAGTGCTTGGACATGGATGGTGTTAACCCATTTGGCTTCAAGTCCACATCGTGGTCTACTTGGCCTATTGTATTGGTGAATTACAACCTCCCTCCATGGGTGGTAATCAAGAAAGGTCATATCATACTTGCTCTCCTTGTACCAGGCAAATATAAGGTGTCAAACATGGATGTGTACCTCGAGCCTTTGATTGAGGAGCTTGAGAAACTATGGTGAGGTATCAAAGTACATGACGTTTTAAGGCTAATAAATAGGCGTGAGGCAGAGGTGAAAGGAGTTTTGCTTTGGACGATGCATGACTATCCCGGGTTCTTGGAGTGCTCAGGTACCTACTTGAACCTTATATGCATAATTTTTAGCCTTTAAAATATAATTTTATATCTCTATCTCAATCATCTTAATAGGTTTGGCAACCTCTGGACATCATGCATGTCCGATTTGTGGACCATCACTTGTTTCGAAAAGACCCTCTACACTTAAGAAGGTGGTGTATGACAAACATCATCGGTTTCTCCCTCCTTTACATCCTAAGTATGTGCCACATGATGTCTCACCACTTGTGATGAGAGGTAGATATTGGTTTGGGGCATGGAGAAGCACTCCCAATCCACCAACAAATGGGATGTCTAGACACTCAATCTTCTTTCGACTTCCATATTGGTGTGACATGAAGATCAATCATCTCTTAGATCCCATGCATATCTTCAAGAATGTGGCAACAAATATTTGGGACCATTTAATTGGTAAAAGAGATACAAAGGGTGCAAGGGATAACTTACAAAACATTGGACGCCTTCAAAGTGCATGGCCAATTGAAAGTGAGAGTGTAAAAATAGTCCTACCAAAGGCACCATGGTTATTAACCAAGAGGGAGCAAAATAAGGTGAAAAGTGTGATCGCCTCTTTTCGTACACCAATATGAGTAATGTATTCATTGAAGGGTGCCTTCACAAAGAACAAAAAGAAAGGAGAGGAACAATTATATGGCCTCAAGACACATGATTGGCACAAGATATTATAGGTATATAATTTTTTTTTTCATTTTCTCTTTGTAGTACATAATTTGTACGCTCATATACTAACTTCCATTTTTTTCTATGCATAGTTTATTCTTCCAATTGTTATAGTTGGTTGTGGAGACAAGAAGGTGAGAGAGGCTATTTACAAAATGGGAAGCTTGGTGAGGTATGAATCTTATCTTCAATTCACTAAGTTATATTACTTATTTGGAATTCTTATGCGCTCACAAGTTATGTATTGGTAAATAGTACACGTAATTGCTATGTATGTAGGTACTTATCCTTAAAGAAGTTAGATCCTACATCCATTGAGATGGATCATCTCTATGCTATTGAGACAGTGTGTATGATTAAGGACAACTTCCTTAGAACAATTCTCACTAGCTAATTGCATCTTGGTTGATGAAGTGGCGTTGTTCATGTTCGATGGATGTTTTTCCTTGAAAGGTTCATGAAAACCTTGAAGAACTTTGTGAGACAAAGAGCAAGGCCATAAGCAAGCATGGCAGAGGGATGGTTGATGCAAGAGTCTCTTGTGTATATCTCAAAACATCTATCTCGCATAGATCCTTCCATGCCATGATTATGGAGCAATGAGGAGGATGACCGACTAATCACTAATGTGCCTCAGGGAAAAGGAAGGCAACGAAGACTAGATGAAGCATTATGCCAAAAGGTGAATACATTCTGCATTCTAAATATTCCCATCATGGAGAAGTGGATTGGGAGATACAAGGATGCAATCAATAGACGAAACGATGAGAGAAGATCTTTCAGAAGAGCAAATAGATGCTTGCCATTCTCGCCTAGCTTGGAAGCTACCCCAAATGTGATCAATATAGAATGGCTTCGTATGGCAATATCGATGGCATCGCAAAATGTAGAGATGATCACAAGAGAAGAGCATGAGTATGTAAGAGGATGTGACGCTCAAGTAAGTACATTCTTCATCTCTGTCTCATGTATATACCTTCTTTCATGCACTATACTAAATGTCATGATTTTGTTTAATGTTAGTACAAACTATATAATGTAATATGGTCAAAAGGAAAGCACTTTCGCACAAAGTGTGTGGATTCTAAAAGAAACACATTTGATTGAGGTGTGATGGAAACTCTTGAGCAAGGAAGTCGAGCTAGCAGACATGATACCAATGTCATAGAGGACAATCTTGAGTATTGTGGAACTATTAAAGATATTCTTAAGGGTGGATTTAGAGAATTTAGTTTATTCATCTTTGATGTCAAATGGTTCAAGGTGATATATAGAGGTGATGTCAAATGGTTCAAGGTGATATATAGAGGTGCTCAAGAAACCGTGAAGAAACATCCAAATGGGTTCTTTCAAATTGATTCCACCAAGTTTTGGAATGATGAGAAAGATACTTTCGTACTACCTCAACATTGTCAATAGGTTAGTAACCCAACCAATCCCAAATTAAATCTTGATGTAGTATAATAAAAGTGTAACCCCTTTGCTTTGTGATATTAGGTTGTGTTTCACATCGATTAAATTGATCCAAAGTGGTGGTATGTTATCCAAGTTTCCCCTCATTCAAAACATATCTTTCGAGATCAAGATGTGGAAGCCGAATCTCTGGATGAGGTGCAAGTACTACCTCAAATCGGCTCATTGGAAGAAGACCATGAAGAAAACATTTTGGAGGGGGCTGATCAAGAGCATGAGGAACATCAATCTAAAGAAGATGATAAGTCACCTATCAATCATGACAATGCTTCACTGGATCATGATAGTGGTATTGATAGTGATATTTAATTGATATTGATATTGATATGGAACCCCATCTTTTCAATGAGCTTCCATTAGATATAGACATTGATGAAGAAACACATATGGATTTATTACAAGATGGGATAGATTCATGATCTTGACATTGTTTCGTTTCTTAAAAGTTTTCAACTATCTTTTTTTTTTCCTTGAAACATGGCTCCAAGGGTTCTAATGGATGTTTTTTAAAAACTACACATCATTTTCTGTGTGTATGTGACATGTATTTTTTAAATTCAGCATCCAACAACTCTTTGGAATTTCATGCAGTGAAAATAGTAATGAAATCTCACTGCTAATTCCGCTACATATAGCAGTGAAATCACAATATAGCAACAAAGTTTTGCTGCTTCTATAGGCACTACTTAGCAGAGCGAAATTTCACTGCTTCTTTAAGCACTATTGAACAATGAAAATTTGCTACTATAAGCACTTAGTAGTGAAAATTCACTACTGGGCAGCGTTATTTCACTGTGGTGGGCAGCAAGCGGAATCCCCGATATCCCAAAAAAAATAAATGCTACTATGTCCCCAATGTGTTGTAATTACGTCTTTAACTTCATTGGCATCTTCAAAGAAATCCTCATACTTGTCCACATTCTCTTTTGTGCTTTCATTATGAGATTCAGTGAGGATCATGCTTATGTCATCTTCTTGGCTTTACAAACCTTTCCCAACCAATGATCCTTGTACCATTTGTGACCACACTTGGCTTTACAAGATATGGTGAGGATCATACCACACTTGAGGCACAACACCTTGATCTTCAAGTCATTGGTGTTATCTTCACCAATGACCTTGATTTTGTTGGCTCCTTTAGCATCGACATGCTTCCCATTAACACTTGAAGGTTGGCTAGTAACCTAGTGTATCATGCTAGGATAAAGCACATAGAGGTACATTATCACTTTGAGGGCAAAGGTTCTAGGCAAGTGATTTGGATTTGGGGTGTGAAAAAGGTGGATTCCAGCATAGAGTATCACACAATTGATATCATGCTAGGATAAAGCACATAGAGGTACATTATCATGCTAGGATAAAGCACATAGAGGTACATTATCACTTTGAGGGCAAAGATTCTAGGCAAGTGATTTGGATTTGGTGGTGTGAAAAAGGTGGATTCCAGCACAGAGTATCAGACAATTGATATCTTCAAAAAAGTAATGGGTATAAAGAAGCTCCACAGGTCCACGGCGATAGCTTACTTATTGGAGTGCAGGGTATGGAGTTGAGATCGAGGGGAAGTGTTGAGATATCAAGCTCAACTAGGGTGGATATAGGTGATGTGCTAGGATAACAACTTCACAGTTATGCCACACACTACAACAAAAAGAGGAGGTAGCAGTGTTTATAGCCTGGATTTTATAAAGGGAAATGAAAAAGTGTTGGGATGTAAGAGTCACTATTTTTTCGATGCTATAAGCATCGGTATAACCCATGTAAAAAATGTCGATATAACCCACACTATAAATGATAATCCATGCTTTAAGCACCATTATAACCCGTGCTATAATCATCACTCAACGATGCTCATAACAAAAAACAAACGACATTATAATCGCCGCTCAATGGCGTTGAGAACAAATTATTTTAAAAAGACAAATTGGGGTATTATCCCCAATCTTTCCCATTTAATTTAATATGTTGAAGGAACATCTAATTTGTATGTATAAACATATCGACATATCAAAATACATGTGAAACATATTAACACCTAAAAACTTGTTTATATTAAATCTAAAATTCCATAGAAGTTGAGTTACATCTTGTATTAAAGCCAAAATGCCATGACATTGAGTCTCGAGTTACATAATAGGAAATACACAAAGACAAAGGTAAAACACAGTAGGCCGGTCTCTACTCACCCTTCTTCTCCTCCTCCTCCTCCTCATCATCATTATCCTCGTTCTCCTTGCCTTTGTCTCTTCTTCATCTTCCTATATCACATAAGATTAAGTAATATTAAAATACAAATAAGGTAAATTTCTAAAAGCTTTTAAAACCAAAAGAATATGAAATTTGAAAACTTGTTCATACAAGTAACTTACAGTGGGCATAACATCATAGTTCAAGCGACACCTTGTTAATGCAACCATTTAAACGTAGGTGAGATCCCATTTACGATAAGCATAGTTGTACTCCTCACACAAGAAGGAGAGCGGCCTACCACATTTTTCTACATTAAACACACATTAAAAAAGAATAATTTATATAAGTTTAAATTTGTTAAAAACCAAAATTTTGAATACGAAATGTTAAGGGTTCAAATACTTATAAATTGAGCAAGGAAAGATGGCCTTCCACTCGATCCAAGATGAGAAGCCCCTCTTATATGTTGTTATACTTAGGTTGCTTCTCTTTCTTCTCTTTTCTTGGTATGTATTTTTTACCTTCTTCCAATATTTATCTGATTCTCCTAGCGGCTTGAGGCCACTACTCTTGATGGCCTTAGCAATCAATGATTTTCTCGGTATGCACTTTTTACCTTTTTCCAATCTTTATTTGATTCTCTTGGTGGTTTGAGGCCACTACTATTGATGGACTTAGCAATCAATGATTTTCTATGACTCACATGTCCCCGCATATGATCCAACATCTTAAGGTCATTAAACTCTAAGTTGGGGTGTGGCACACAAAATTCTGTCTTCAATACACTTAGAATGTATTGTTTTTTGTCTTATCTTTATTTCACCAATCAATATCCAAAATATTTCTAAACTCAAGATTTACCAGATGATGCAATGGTATGACATGCTTCCCCTTGCTATCCTTTATTATACTCCCATTTGTCCTCCTCACATGGTAAGGAAGTGTCGCAGGGTTGTAGGCATTCGGATCAACCACCTGATGTGCCTACACATCCACTGATGGAAAATTGGAGGCAAATCTATTACTATTCCCAAAACAACCGCCATAATCACCCCCACCAGAACAACGACAAGAAGAGGCAAACCTGTTATCTAATGAGGATGTGGTATAAGGTTGTGGACTAGGTGCCATAGAAGAAATGGGAGCGGGCTAGTCGTAACTTACAAGAGAAGGCCTAGCATCCTGAAATGGACTAGATCCTCCAATGGGAGTGGATAAGGGCATAGGAGTTCATAACCCAAGAGTAGAACCACCCCCATAGGTGTAGGGTTAACTGTGGAAGAAATCGAGCAAAAATGTTCCACACATTCTCTCTACCATACCTATGCAATAGACTTGCGACCAATTATGAGAGTTGCTCTATATCTAGATCATTATAACGACAGACACCGAATGGCAAGCCGCTAGGCTTCTCAAGCCTAGATCCTCCCCCGCATGTCTACATTATACAAACAAGGCTATCATGTGTATAGAACAAGGAGGACGTAAAAAACAAATCTATTATGTGTATACCTTATACATGCATAGGGCTTTATGCATAAACTTATGCATAAGGTTATGCATTGAGCTTTAATGCATAAGCTTAAAGCTTGAATTAAGCTCTATGTATAAAGCTTTATGTATAAGCTTTAAGCTTAAAGCTTTATGCATGCATAAGCTCTATGCTTTATGTATAAGCTTAAGCATGCATAAAGGTTTATGCATATGCTTAAGCATGCATAAAGGTTTATGCATATGCTTAAAGCTTTATGCATGCTTTTACATGAAGCTTAGGCATAAGGTTCATGCACTAAACTTAGGCACAAGCTTAGGCATAAGCTTAATGCATATAAAAATAAAACCTCGGTACCCAAGGGTGCAATACATATAAATGAAAAGAATAGGAGAATTGGAGGGTACCTCAAGAGATGGAATGATGCTTGGGGTAGTCGAGTCACCGTATGTAGGAGGGACATACTTGATTCACCGTATAAGGACGTAGACCTTTTGCACCTAAATAACATAAGAGTGCTTAAAGCTTAAATAACATAAAGCTTAAATTATATAAGGCATACTTAAAGCTCTATGCATAAATCTTTATGCATGCATTATGCTTTATGCTTTATGCATAAAGCTCTATATTGCATAAAGCCTTATGCAATAATCTCTATGCATAAAGTCTTATGCATAAATCTTGCATTAAGCTCTATGCATAAGTCCTTATGCATAAATATCTATGCATAAGGACTTATTTATAAAGCCTTATGCATAAATCTTGCATTAAGCCTAATGCATGAATTCTAATGCATAAATCCTAATGCATAAAGTTTGTATTAATCTCTATGTATAAAGATTTATGCATGTATTAAGTTCTATCCTTTATTCATGCATTAAGCTCTATGCATTAATGCCTTATGCATAAGCTCTATTCATAAAGCTTGAATTGAGCTCTACACATATAGCCTTACGCATAAATCCTTATGCATAAAGATTGCCTTAAGCTCTATGCATTGAGGCTTTGTGCATAAAGCCTATAAGCTCTATGCATTGAGGCTTTGTGCATAAAGCCTATAAGCTCTATGCATAAGCTCTATCCATAGAGCTTAAAGCATGTATAGAGCTCTATGCATAAGGCTTATGCATAGAGCTTAAAGCATGTATTCTATGCATAAGGCTTATGCATAGAGCTTAAAGCATGCATGTAAGCTCTATACATAGAGCTTTATATATAAAGCTTTTTTCATAAATTATGCATGAAGCTTAGGCATAAGCTTTATGTACTAAGCTGAACCTAAACCTAAACCCGACATCCAAGGGTACAATAAACATAGAGATTGCATTAACTATTACATGAATAAGAGAGCTTACTTCTTTATGTCAGGCCAAAGGAGAGGATTAGTGCAAGACCTACAAAACAAAAAATTTTAAAAAATTGATTAGTAACACATTTATGAGGAAAAAAGAGCATACCTCTTCTATGCTTAAAGATTTGTGCACACTTTAAGCTTTATGCATAAGGCTTAATGCATAATCTTCAAGCATGTATAGAGCTTTATGCATAAGGCTTTAGGCACATGCTTAAAGCTTAATTCACTAAGCATGCATTAAGCTCTATGCATAGAGCTTAAAGCTTTAAGATCTAGCATAAGGCTATATTCATAAGCTTAAAGCATGTAAAAGCTTTAATCTCTATACATAATATTTAAGCATGCATTAAGCTTTGTGGATCAAGACAAAGGAGAGGATTAGTGCAAGACTTATAAAACATAAAATTAAAAAAAGTGATTAGTAACACACATTAGCGTTAAGTATAAGAGAAGAATACCTTCATTAACTCACACCATAGCCATGTAAATGAATAAGGAGAAAGATGAAGAGGAAGGGGAAGGGGAAGAGGAAGAGAAAGAGTACAAATGCATGTGATAGAGGTAGATGAATCTTACTTGAGGAAGGAGAGAGGAAGGAGTACAAGCATTGTAAGGAGCACTTGGAAAGTGTAGCATGTTTCATACATTTGAAAGAGCCAGGATTGCCTCCACATGAGATACAGGAAGAGGATGTCATGGAGGAGATGATGATGACACATTTTTCAAAGCGAGTGAGGAAGAGACATCTACATTTAAAACTTCTAATAGAGAGGATGTGTTATACAAGGAAGATAATACACCATTGTATGAGGGTGTAAAGTACTCAACTTTACGGGCATGATTGAAAATCCTCAACTTGCAAACAACATATGGATAGAGCAATAATAGTATGAATAGCCTACTTTGATTATTAAAGAAGATGCTCTCAATAAACAATTTGATGCCCACAAAAGAAGTGATGCTCAAAAAAATCTTTCCAAAGCTTGGTATGGATTACACTCAAATTCATGCATGTTAATGATTTTGTTCTATTTAGGGGTGTCTTTGCCAATGTCATGTAATATCTAATTTATGGGAGGATCATTATAGAAAGGATTTATAGGGTGATTTTTTTAATACAAAAGGTATTGAGGCACTTAGGCCTATTATACCTCCCATTCAACATATGTTTAGGTGTCAATCCATTGCTAAGTTAATGACATGGCATGCAAACCATCATTCAACCGATGGCATGATGAGGATTTTCGTCGACTCACTAGCTTGGGATCACATTGAGGATGAGTGGCCAAAGTTCAAAGATGAGCCCCATAATTTATGACTTGGATTGGGTATGGATAGGGTGAACCCATTTGGATTGAGGTCTACATCATGGTCCACATGGCCCACTTTCACTCCCATTGTGGGGTAGAAATGGCTAGTAGGATTGCCCTTGGGATGACATGGACTCACTTGGTTTCAAATCTCTCCGTTGATTGGTCTCTCTAGATGAATAAAGTCAACGTTAAGCATCTCTCTCTCTCTCTCTCTCTCTCTCTCTCTCTCTCTCTCTCTCTCTCTCTCTCTCCCCAAGTTGTTGATATAAACATTGTTGTGTGGAAAATTGGAATGCTTGGGTAGTGGTTTCTCACTATTGTTTTGGCCTTGATGATAGGTAACTAGTTTTTTAAAGCTTATATGTGTTCCGACGGTCCATGTGCGCAACATTATTTGAATTTCTCTATGTCCCACATGAGAACCATCTCCTTGACCCGGCATGATAGCTGCTACCTCACTTCCTATAGGAACCAAGTATTGCCGTGAGGTTGATCGAGCTTCAGTGAGATGACCATTCTTAAATCTGCTTGTGGACTTGACAGCAACATTTCTGCCTCTCATCCCATCACCTTGAAGGGGGGAATGACACCACTTCCATTGTCCCTTACATTCAAAGAAGAATGGTAGTGGTGCCATTCTCAAGGCCTCCTATCACCTTGAAGGGGGAAATGGAACCATTGCCATTCTCCCTTACATTCAAAGAAGAATGGTAGTGATCTCAAGGCCTCCCATCAACTTGATGAAAGGTGAGAATGGCACCATTGCCATTCTTAGGGCCTCCCATCAGCTGAAATGGGAGAATGGAACCATTTCCATTCTCCCTTATATTGAGAATGTAAGGGAGAATGGATGCATCAAGAAGGGTCATGTGATGCTTGCACTTCTTGTGCCCGAGAAGAAGCACAAGGTAAAGAAATATGGATGTATACCTTGAGCCCTTGATTGATGATCTTAAGAAATTATGGACGGACGTAAGGGTGCATGATGTTTCTCGTCTAATTTCATGTTGTAATGCGATGGTCAAGGGTATCTTGATGTGGACTATGCATGATTTTCCAGGCTTTATGGAGTGCTTAGGTACAACACTAAATAAATCGATTTTTATTTACGCATGCACAACTTCCATTTATAGCTCTAATGTATTGGAATTTTTATTAACTTTCAATTCTTACATGCCATTTTGGTAGGTCTCAGAACTGCAGGATATAATGCATGTCCGATTTGTGGACCATCACTTGTATTCAAACAAGCACATGTGATAAAGAAAGTGGCATATGATGAAAATAATAGATTTCTTCCTCCAAACGACCCTAATTATACTCCATCAAAGGTTTCTCCAATTGTGATGAGAGGTGTAGATTGGGAAGCCATGTGGCATTCGCCTCCTACAATGCCATTGGAGGGAAGATGGAGAGATGGAGAGTGGGACGTGAGATGGAAGGTGACTCCCATCATAGCATCTCTATCATCTACCATATTGGACAGAGTTAAGAATAAATCATCTTTTAGATCCAATGAACATTTTTAAGAATGTGGCATCAATGATTTGGGACCATCTAATTGCTAAAAAAGACACCAATGTAATAAGGGATGACCTAAAGGATATTAGATACATGGAAAGGGCATGGCCAAGGGTAGTCAATGAAAAGGTGGTTTTACCAAAGGCGCCATGGAGGTTGATAAGGCAAGAGGAAAAGAATGCGAAGAATCAAATTTCATCTTTTCGTACACCAAACTCACTTATTAAAGGGTGAATTTTGAAAACAAGAAAGAAGGGTGAGCATCAATTGTATGGACTCAAATCACATGATTGGCATAAGGCGATATAGGATCATACATAACTATATCTATTTTTGGGCACTTTCATGTTTATGTTTTGTGGACTCTATATTAATCTTTTATTGTTTTCAAAAATTGATTACACTAGTTCATACTTCTGCCATCTATAAATTAGGTGGACTAGGAAGGTGATTTCTAGTCAAAACTATAGATTGGTGCTTTTGGTATAACATATAGTTTTGAAATTATCTATTATTCTTTAATTTATCATTTATTCCTTTGTTGAATAGGTGGATAGTGTCAAATGAGATTCATTAAGATTCCATTGAGAAGGCTCGAGTTGAGTGAATTGAGGCAGTGCGTATGACTCACAACTTAATTACACCTTCTAATTTGGAATATGTGGTGGCTATATGTGGAGTTGTTCATAGCCGGTGGATGTTCTTTCTTGAATTCTTCATGAAAAACTTGAAGGGATTTATGAGAGGCAAAGGGCAAGGCCATAAGGAATCATGGCCATAAGGAATCATGGCCATAAGGAATCATGGTAGAGGGTTAATTGGTGTAAGAATCCTTGGTATATATCTCAAAATATTTGAAACAATTGGTCCATCTATGCCAAGATTCATGCATAATGATGAGGATGAACAAATGGTCTCACCTGTGCCACATGGAAAAGGACGTATTCAAAAAAGATGGATGAGTCCATGTGCCAAAAGGTCATTACATTTTGTCTTCTTAATACTTCTGTGATGGAAAAGTGGATTTAAAAATAAGAAGATGCAAGAAAGAGAAGGATAGAGGAGAGAAGAGCCTTTAAGAAATCAACACAAAGGCACATGGCATACCCACCCAACTTAAAGGCTCTTCCAAAGTATTGCAATATTGAATGACTTAGATATGCCCTACAACAAGCTAAAAGGATGGGAGAGGAGATTACAAGAGAAGAATGGGAGTATGGAAGGGGATGCGACTACCATGTAAGGAAATATGTTTTATTTAACTAACATATATTGTATTTTGCTAAGATAGATAATGCTGAATACTAAATTGCTTACATATAAGCTATCTTTAAGATTTTTAATTAGGTTGCAGTATAAAGTGCATAATGGAATGAGGTCAGATGGTTGGCATTTTTGCACTTAACGTGTGGATTCCAAGAGAATCACATAGGATTGTGGTGTAATGGCAAGTTTTGACCAAGATAGTCGAGCTAGTAGAAGAGATAATAACATTGTAGCAGAGAAACTTGAATATTGTGGAACAATTCAAGACATCTTGTCGAAAATTGGATTTAGAGCTTTCAAAGTGTTCATCTTTGATGTTAAGTGGTTCAAAGTGGTATAAAGAGGTACTCAAAAAACCATAAAGAAGCATCCAAATAGACTTTTAACAATTCACTCAACTAAATTATGGTAAGATTCAAGAGACACGTATGTTCTACCACAACATTGTGAACAAGTTTGCACTTGATTTTCAATTTTGATGAGTCAATAGATAAAAGGAAGATATTGTATATATTTTCTTACAGGTATTTTATGGTTTTTATTTTTAGGTTGTGTTTTGAACATCCGGACCAAAGAGATTCTAATTGGTGGTATGTAATACAAGTCGCTTCTCTATCTAAACATATATTTCAAGATCAAGATGTTGAAGAAGAAATGCATGATGATGGACCATAAATGGAAGATACAAATAACAATCAATATAAGCACCATGAGGACCAAGAGATGGAACAATCCCATTTAGAATTTGAGGAATGTAATACAAATGAAGACCTACTACCTTTAGTTTCATCAAATGAAATCAATGAGCCTATGTGTCATAACCAAGATAATAATATCTCTACATCTTCTTCAAGTAGTGGAATAGGACTTTGTATTGATATAGTAGCCATCAAAATGATGGACTTAGCGATAGACCAATTGGCATGCATGGATTTATTACAAGACGGGATTGATGATGGTAAGAATTAAGTATTTATATCATCAAAATCTATGTAGATAGTAGTGGGTTTGTAATGATCTCGTAATGATTTGGTGATTTTGTTGTTATATTTCAAAAATGGAATGTATTTTATTTTATGTTTTAATTTCCACACAAGTTTTACACTCATTAACAGTGCCACTAAGCGGCATTTATTCAGGTGGTTATACAGGCACTTATACAGCATCACTTAGCGACGGTTTTTCAATGCCACGCTCCAGCAGTGGTGCCTATAATGGTGTAACATAAAATTCCGTAAAACAAATGCCACTATTACTTGCTTTTCTTATAGTGTTTGGCATGGTTGGTGAGATTATGGGTAATATGTCACCAATGGTTCACACGTTGTGTCACAACAATTTTGGTTTACTAGAGTTATGGCATAGTTATAGCACCAACTCATGTAGTCAGGTTAAAACTATGGACCAACCTTTATATGTTGTAGTATAGAAGAGTTCTTTCCCATATAGTATGTACTCTTATCTTTATGTCATGGGTGTGGAGAAGAGAAGAGAATAGAAGAAAATTTTACCATATAGTATGTACACTTATCTAAATGTTATAGTATATAGAGAAGATAAGATGGTAGAAGAAAATTCAGCCATCCATCCCTCTTATGTGCTATCAACTCCTTTGTGTGTGTGTGTTTTACTTGCAAAGCGCTTAAGATCCCCCTCTCCCCTGCATTCTTCTTATAAATAAACACAGACCCACATAAGTTCTTCTTTTTTCCCACATAAATAAATACACTTACACATTCAAATTAAATTAAAAAACTACCCACAAAAAAAACACACTCACACATTCAAATTTCTAAAAAAAAATAGACCCACATTAAAAAAAAATAGACCCACATAAAAAAACAAACATAAGTTCCTCTTTTATATCTTCTAGGAACTCATTGGAGCAAGATATATGTTGAAGGTGCCCTTCCCGCTCATCAAACAAGGATTAAAATGTTACATTTTCCTTCATCACAAGCACATAATTTTAAATCTTTTTTTTTTCAAAATCCCATAGAGCTTTTCTCTTTAACCATCATCCTCATCTAGTTCAATTTCCATTGCAAAAGATTATGAGAGAGATTGTTTTACAAAAAGGGAGGTGGAGTGAGATACATGCATGAGAAGGAAGAAAGGATAGGAAAAAGGGAGCCTCCTCATCAATCATCACCCACATGCAACCCTCTATGCATATTTTAATTATTGATAATATAAGGTTACATTATATGGTTCTTAAACCTCATTACTTTAGAAAGATAGCTATGCTATCAAAGTAATAGATGAGAGTCTCATCACCTAGTTTCGTGAGTGTGGATCGGCTAATAGCTATGTCTATCTTACAACAGTATATACATGGTTTTTGAGCATATTATGTGAATAAAACATGAGGATTTATGTTCATGCCAAGTGTTGAAAAGTAAGCAACTTGATTGCAAAGCCCTTCCTTGGTGAGCACGAGGAAGAATAACTACCACAAACACTTGAAAACTTTATTGGAGGGTTGATTATGTCATAGAGCCTTGGGAGACCACCCAACGATCACCTGTCAAATCTCTTGAAAACTAGCATAGAATAAGGTTTAAAGATGAACCATTTCAGTATATGAAAGTGTTCCTACAGCCGCTTCTAACATGTGGAAACCTTAAAGATGAACCATTTCCGTATGTCAAAACCTTCATGTGTGCAGCCGCTTCTTACATGTGGAAACCTTAAAGATGAACCATTTCCGTATGTCAAAACCTTCATGTGTGCAGCCTCTTCTTGTATGTGGAATTCTTATTGGAAATTGCCACTTTACTCACACAACCACTTATAAAAAAATAAGAGTTCACACACATACTCCTTTATGAAAACATTCAAAAGAAAACATACATCATAATGTTCTTTCCAAACCATGCATTTATCATAAGTCCATGTCACACACTCAGGGGGTTCACCTCAAAAAATGTAAGTGTACCATGTGAGTTCAACAGGAGGGGTTTTTTAATTAGATACATTGAGAAAAATTAACAGAATTACATTAACAAGAGGGGTTTTTAAATTCAACTTTAGAAAAAAATTCAATAGTTTATAAGTAAAGAGGGGTTGTTTTATTGGGGGAAAATTTTCAGTGAAGGGGTTTTTTAAATACCTCTTGAACGCACGTGATAGCAAGAGTTTTCTAGTAGTGCACCCCCCGAGGTCACATATCACATAACAAATATCTAAGTAACACATCAGTGTCACATCATCATGGTTGAATCTCCTTGCACCACAACTATGATCCTTAGACCAAGACAATATGCACCAATGAGATCAAACAGCTTTGGACCACCGTGAGATGATGAGAGGAGCCTTACAATGTCTCACATCCACCTCAACACAAGTGTCAAACAATCCTCTTGGATGATATGCATCAATCAGCCCAAACACTCCTAGACCATCATGATGACCGAATCAACACAAGATGATATATACACCAATTATTCTCAACACTGTTGGACCACCATGATAATAGAAGGAACCTTCTAATTTCTCACATACACCTCAATCCAAGTGCCAAATAATCCTAGGAGTCTCTTCTAGTGGTCGTCACCTATCCCAGAAGTGTAAACACTTAAGTACTAACATTATGAGCCATATATGACCATCACGCGTACTTAGTCACATGGCACTACCCTGCTCGTTTCACTTTGGAGTCACTTCCTATCATCACACAAATTGTGCTGGAAGACCACACCCACATTCGATCGAGAGAGGTTAAGGTATCAAATGACCATGTTCATGTGATGCATCCCATAGTGGATGACACTCACACGACAATCCAAAAACTTTTGTGGTACTTGTATAGGCTTTCATAAACAAACACATGCAATGCAAAAAAACAATATTCCTAAAAAACAAGAAAATTTCTCAATAATATACACCATATTCACGTTCAAATCATTGTAAACCATCTTAAGCTTGATCAAAACTCTGAGTAAGTTGAATTTATCTATCCACAACATATCCTAGCAAGGTGGTTTATTTTAATGTTCCTAAAGATTTTCAGACTTTGTCAATGGTGGGGAAAATGCTTGAATTTATCTCCTAGATATTGTGGTCCATTTCGAGTTATGCATCGGATTGGCACGGTTGCGTAAGAACTAAAACTACCTCCAATTGTTAGAGTTCATCTAGTCTTTCATATCAATAGATTGAAAGGGAAACTGGGAGGTGAGGATAACAGAGTTACTTCTCAAGAACTCGTTGAAGTGGAAGATTTATCCTATGTTCCACATGAATCTCATATGGTACATGAATTCAGGGAAAGGAAACTTTGTAGTTGACTTATCCTTGAGGTTAAAATTAGGTGGAAAGATAGGGAAATTGAGGATTTGACTTGGGAGTCGGTTGAGATTGTTCAACGCAGTTCTCCTTCTTTTCATTGCAAGAGTGCAATGTTTTGAGAGAGGGGAAGTATGTTATATGTACATTATGTGTGCTATGTTATATACACATTATGTGTGCATATACTAGGAGGCTAACCCACATTAGGCTTGTGGGCATGGGAGCATGGGAACAAGCTCTAGTGGAGCATGGGTTAGGACTAACCTTAAGGGTTAAGATTAGGGTCAGGCATCCAAGGGTCACACATGAGGAATGGAAAGTCAAGAGTCACTTGAGGGCCCTCCTATATAATAGGGGCATGGGGCACACTCAAGGGGCTTGGAGGCTTGGAGGCTTGAGGGCTTATGCTATAGTCTCTTGTGTAGAGGTCCATATCTACTCATCTACCATTTCACACTTTAGCTACATGCTATTGGATTGGAATTATACCTCTTGATGGTATGGGACATCAAGGTAGAGGTATGATATATTTCATTTATTATTCATGTGTGCATCCCTTGGGCTCGAGGGTGGTTGGGAGGTTGAGTTTATGACTGATTTATGAATGTTTATGCATAACAATTATGTAGAGAGATCTTAGGGTTTTAACAGATTTCTATCACATCACATCATTCCCACATCAAATCACATCCAATCGCATCATCCACACACCAATCCACATCATCTATTCATCCATCCACATCATCCACATCATCCACATCATCCACATCAATCCACATCATCCATACATCTATCCACATCAATCCACATTATCCAAACATCCATCCACATCTTTCATACATCCATCCACATCAATCCACTCGTCAATCCACATCATCCAAACATCCATCCACATCATCCATACATCCATCCACATCAATCCACATTATCCAAACATCCATCCACATCTTCCATACATCCATCCACATTACATCAATCCACATCATCCAAACATCCATCCTCTGCTAGGAATAAATCATCATACTCACACAACCATTTTGGTTCTTTAGCCTTTAACTTTGTGTCTACTGGATTCATTTTGACAACATAAATGAGCTGCTTCTTTGTAAGTCCTTTCAGTAACCTAGAAGCTTTTACTAATTGCAGATCTGGGGATCCGAAAATTCCAGTTTCTTGAACTTTGTTCCTGTGAAGGTCACGGAAGGAAAAGGATTTGAGCTCAAACGGGGTATGTATTGAGACTAATGGCCATGGAAGCTCCAAGAAACAGGGTAATTAGTAAAAAATGTGAGGATTAAGAAAAAATTAATCAAGATTAGTTAATTTTCCCCCAATTTTGGTCCTGCAATTCGAAATTTTGGTGCGGGCACCCCAAAATTTGGTCCCAGAGCCCAATTTTTGGCCAAAATTGATCAAAATGGGGCCTCTAGCACCCAAATCTCTCCTAATCTCCCAAGATAAATAGATTTAGAGCATGATTAGGGAGCATTAACCAAGGAAGGACCAAGAAATTCAAGAAAATTTCCAAGAACAGTATTGTGTACCACACAGGTATCTCCAAGCCTATGAAGACAGCTTCTAAATTGCTACCGACGAGTGGTGTTGTACCTAAACCAAGAAGGGAAAGAGATGGTGATGCTCTTACCCGTGTTCAAAAGACCGAGATGAGCGTCCCCTATCAGCATAAAACTGTGCCCTATCATGATCACTCCTGATAGAATCCTGAGCTTCGGTCAGCATTTCTTGCATATCTCGCAAGAAATCCCTCGATGCATCAAGCTCGATGTCCTTAAGACCGACTTCAATAGGTGCCTTGGGTTGATACCCATACGTAAGTATGCACGGACTAAAAAATAATAGCCGTAAATGTAGAACTGTTATAGGCAAATTCCATCATTGGAAGATAGAATAATCGACGTCTCGAGTTACCCATATCAACATAGAGAGTCATCAGCGTCTCGATGAGTCACATATGTCCATCCGTAAACAATCAAGTTGACTATATAAATTACCTAAAGTATGGAACTAGAGAAAGAAATGCCAACAAAGGAAGAATCCAAATTTCCTTATCCGAACACAACAAGATAAACTTGTTTGTACTCTAAAGAAAGAGATTTCAACAAGTGAAAATGTCGACGAGATTACCCTCATCAAAACATGCAGGCTATAGATAAAAGAAGTATATCTAGAAAAGAATGCCCACACTATAACTTCTAGTGAATTTAGAAATAAGATTGTCTTTGAATGTTGAGGTCAACATGCTAAGTGATGTAAGCAAAGCAACAATCTTGAGCCCAAATTATCCCATAAGATAATATATATGAGAGATCACTAGCGTCCCATACCACCATGATACCACCCATACATACCTTAACAATTTGAAACTCTCTAGTATGCCGTCTAGGAAATATAAATAAAATCCTATATAAAAGGAATAAGATGGCCTTATCCAGACTTTCACATACTAAACCTGTCTCTATATACTTGAGACTACATCAAGGAATAACTCCTTCTGAGTACATCATTAGAAAAGAAATTGAATTATTGGCACCTTTCTAATGATAACTACCTAAAACACAATAAAGTTAGGATAGAAAAATAACTCACCTAGATACATAAGCAACTAGGTATCCGAGTTGGAATATGTACAAGAGTACAAGGAACATAGTCCAAAATTACGTGCAAAAAACGAAGGCAAATGCTACCTTCAAGGCACATGAAATTATCCAAAAGATCCTTATAAAACCATGGATAAAAGCATAGAAGCTCCTTAAATCCATGAAAACCATAGTTGATCATAAAAATCAATGCATACCATCTAATGGACATAAATAAGCATTAAAATTGGTGGCCAACTCATCAATCCGGAGTATATGAACGTTGTGTTGTTCAAATAAAACTCCAAAGTAAGAAAGTGAAACACGTGTATAGCACTCAATAAGAAAACCCTAGACATAAGTGATCTAGGCAGAACCTGACGAGTCCATATAAAACTTGGAAAACATCCAATAGAAATCCACCAAAACAAACCGATCAACTAACCCATGATAGAGGCTTAAGAAATTAAGCATAAACCACACTTAAATAAGTGTAAAATAAATTATCATGGAAAAGTGTCAAAGGTGAAACACACTTTGAACGTAAATTATAGCCATCAAAAGAAATTAAGGAACATGTCCAAAAAGAATGGCTAAAAAATGGTAAAAAATCATGAATACATCGTTTAGAATTAATCCAAATATAAATATCCACTAATACGAGATATAATCATATTAAAAATATGCGAATAACCCACATCTATCTAATGTCAGCACGAGAAAACGTACTTCAACATTAAATAACCCTCAAAAATATTAAATTCTCGAGAAAAAAAATTATCATGATTTTTTTCTAATTTTCTAGGGCCTCAAAATATAATAA
Source organism: Cibotium barometz (assembly GCF_041138505.1). NCBI lineage: Eukaryota > Viridiplantae > Streptophyta > Polypodiopsida > Cyatheales > Cibotiaceae > Cibotium > Cibotium barometz. The sequence continues at coordinate 17,029,462 of NC_141093.1, forward strand.
TTTTGAATTCCACCTAACCTATCCTATGGAATTCCCAACCTATATTTTTTCAAAAAAATTAGCAATTTAATTTACCAAAATACCATTGATATTTTATCGACACTTGTATTCTTAACAACCTGCTCAAAAAATATGGCCCACCAATGCAGACCTGGTAGATGTAGCCTTGGGAAAATTGAAGGCCCACATAATAGTTTGAGGGTGTAGTTTGGTAAACCTGTTTATATAATGCATACAAGGGTAGGTAGTTCTCATGCGTTGCCATTCAGATATCAAGATAGCGCATAGAATGGCCTAGTTGGCTAGCCTCCCACACAGGGCCCAGCCTCTGTTGTGATCGATGTGTAGCTAATTTTGACGTAGGGGAGGTGTTGGAAGAGCCGCCATCCTCCTTCTACCACATGCAAGGTAATTATCCCACATGTAAAAAAAGGGGTTGAAAACCCTTAGTTTAAGGGTCAAAAGACCCTTAGGTCTCCCACATCCCTCCACAACCCTTTACAGTAGTAGGTGAGTGGGTTGAGACGATGGCTTGGCTCAGAGGCACGATAGTATCTTAGGCTTATAGAAGACAATGGCTTGGCCATGGTAGTAGCAGCTTGGTCAAAGGAGGCTTGGGTGCAAAGGCTTTTTACAACAAAGAGTTTGGCTTGGCTCAACCCAGCAACGTTGTCGTGCCATGGCACGTCTATGGTGTGAAACCATGCATATGAGACTATCAAATGCAAATCTAGATGCATGGGATTAAGTGCTATGACGAGTCATTATATGATGCCCATGTACATATGTTCATATTGTAAATGAGGTTCAATAAGACGAGCTGAGGCTGAGTCAGGTCTCGAAGCTTCTGTACATAAGTGTGGTGTGAATTATGGAGCTTTATGCTTATGGTAGACCTTGTAGTAGGGAACACCCTTCTCGACATGTATGGAAATGTGAGATCAAGAAGGCTCTTGGTTTGCTGGAGATGATGCTCCTAGGGCAGTGTTTCCTAGTATTGTGGGTCATTCTCGGCGCACTGGTGCTATGGTGGGCATGGGACAGAAAGATGCATATGTTGGTGATGAGGTCCAATCTAAGTGGGTAATATTGACCTTGAAATATCCTAATGAGCATGGTATCGTAACCAACTGGGATGACATGGAAAAGATTTGGGATCATATATTCTTTAATGAGCTTCGAGTTGCTCCCAAAGAGCATCCAGTCTTGCTCACTGAAGCTCCTCTCAATCCAAAGCTAATCGAGAGAAGATGACTCAAATCAAGCTCGATACATTCAATGCGCGAGCTACGTACGTTGCTATCCTTATGTGGCAGCCTACGTGGAGATATCCAAATTTAAAATGCTACATAAAAGGTGGCGCAGTGTATTGGCAAAAAAGGAAATTTCAAAAAAATAGCTGCAAAAGGGATGTGCGCTGATTTCCTTGCGGGAAAGGGAGAAAAAACCAGAGAAGGAGGGGGGCGCATATCGGTGTGGTGGGTGTGCAGAAAATGGGAACCAGGGGGTGTCTTCTACCAGTGATTTTAAAATAAAATCTGCAGCTGATGTATAAAGCTTGTTGAGGTTAGAATTAAAGAGGAATTTGAGTACTATCTAAGGATATGATTTTCAGATCATACATATTCTCTTCCTTGCGCAGTCTGTAGCGAAGCAGCCATATAGGGATTAGCAAAAATCAAAGAAAAATTTGCTTTGTTTTACTTTCAGATAAGTGGTTTTTTATTTTTGTTTACTATTACCTACGATTTGGAAAATCGTATAGCTTATAAACCCTTAAAGGTTTTGGAGAATGAGAAGATTTTGGATTTGGAGAATCGTGGAATAAAAGCATCAAAAATACAATAAGGTTCCTGAAAATTGGGTTTTATTTTCTACTCGATTGGATTTTGGAATGCAAGTCATGGAGTTTCCTAAAATCACATGAGCATGTTATAGATATGCCATATGTCATCTTTTGTTTGTGAGCTGTTGGAATTTAAAAGCAGGTTTTCGGGAGATAAAGAGACACCTTGAAATGATGGAATTGGAGTCACTTGATGTATGTGATGTGAATGGTCACATGTATGTGGGATTTTTTTGAAGATTATGTTGTGCCTACATGTGATTGGTTTGAGGCATTCGAAAAAAGGAGTCAGTAAATCTATGCTTGGAACGGGACATGCTCTGGATACACAATTTATGTGCAATCATCAGGTTGAAATCGGGAATGTATTGAGGTGAATTGGCACATGTTTATGTCATCAAAAATGGATATGTCCTATGCTCCTTGGAGAGTTATGTGTGTGAGTTTCCTTGTGGAGATTGGTACCTACTCTCACAGCTAGAAGTCTCGTACTTTCCCAGTGACACCGTCCATGTCACGACAGCTTTTTGGTGAACCCGACGTGAAACTGCTGGGGTGAGAGTGTGGTGAAATATACAGGGAAGCTATGGCTGAGAATCCTGAGGGTCAGGGGGTTCATTTTGACCCCGGGGTTATGCAAATGTTTGAGATGTTTACTATGTATATGCAACAGCAGCAAGCTGCTGTGAGAGGGGGCAAATTTCCACGACCAAAGCACTGCAGTCAATTGTGAAAAAGGTGGATCAATTTGATGGTAAGGACATCACAAAAAGTACCTACGCAATTACACAAAGGAAATGGAGCTAAACAGGGTGACTGAGGAGGATATGGTTCGAAGCTTTGAGCTGGTATGTGTTCCTGAAATAAGAGAGCGCATAAGAGGATTACAGACAGCACATGGTGGCAGAAATTGGGAGGAGTTCAAGCTTGCTTTAAAGGATGAATATTTCATGGAGGATTCCGAGCGGGTGACCAAACGAACTTTCTTGGAATGGGTCACAAAACCCAAAATGGGAATTTCTGCCACAGAGTTGCTAAGAGAGTTTGAGAAGCGCTATGCCCAGCTGTCAAGGATTGAGCGCACAACCTTGGACAGGGAAAAAACAGAGCTCTTCTTACAAGATCTCCAAGAAAAACTGGAAATTCTCCTTGAGGATAAGGATACAGAGCAGGGACTAAAGAGTGATTGGAATGATGTCGAGGATGCGGTCACCATGCTAGCAAAGCGGCAGCGAAGGAGGGATAAAATGGTGATGAACTCGGAAACTGGTAGAAGGGCCGATGGATGAGCTTATTAAAGGTATGCGAGACCTAAAACTGAAGATGTCCAGGATTGAAGAAAAAGGGCTACCATTAGGGCAGGCTTCTATGCAAAGGCCTCAAAGCAAAGAAGGGTTTACATTCAGATGTATATGGTGTGATGACCCAGAACATGCAAAGAAAGACTGTGCTAGCTATAAAGAAGCCCTCAAAAATCAACTTGTGTTTTTCAAAGATGGAAAAATCCACCTTACAGAGACTTGTCTTCCATTAAGCACAAACTTTGGGAAAGGAGGGATGAAAAAGCTAGTTGAGGATATGGCTGCTAGCCATGCCATCTCTATGGTTGAGGCAGCAACCTATGGGTTAAAGGCTGGTCAATCGAAGCAGGAATCTGAGAATGATGAAGATTATGAGAATGAAGATTTTTGGCCATCAACAATGGAATTAATTGCGTCAAAGGTGTCTAAGCAAGCTTTGCATGAGGCAGGTGACTGTATACGTCTTGAGACTGGCTGGGAGGAGCCTGTGGATTCTTTATCTATTCATGCCTACATTGCAAAATGCCAGAATAATGAGGCAGAGGTAGAGGAAAAGCATAAGAGGGAAAATGAGGAAGGAGGGCCATCAAAAAGGGTCACTCGTGGTAGTGAAAAGAAGGATCCTGGGCCATCACATTTGCCTCCACTACATAGCAGACCTCCACAGGAAGTATCAATGGAAGAAGTGCCAGCAAAAATGAAGCATGAGAAGGAGAAGGGTAAAGGGAAAAGTCCACTCTACAAGCTTCAATCTGATATTGAAGCTGCAAACAGATCTCAAAAAGGTGCTTGAAGAGAGGATTCTAAACAGCAGGGTAGAATTTACACTAGGGGAAGTTTTGGGGATTGCAAAGAAAGAATTCCATGATGAGATAATTGATATTATACGAAGGAAAAGGAAATCCATAATTGAATCTATTCCATCACAAGGAGAGGCAAGCACTTCCAAGACTCATGGAGTATAGGTACAGCAAAAGGAAGAGAGAGAAAATGTGGTGGAATGTAATCACTCTGCTGAGGGGGCACGACAAGTGCGCTTTGTGGAAGAGGATGATGAAAAAGAAGTTCTTACAAAGAGTCATTACTCCAGGAGCCATTGGGCAAGGGCCACCACTGAAACCCTTGTCAAGATAGGTGACTTGGAAGAGTCGTATGTCGCTCTAATCGACCATGGGTCTGAAATAAATCTTATGGCTAAAAATCTCTATAACAAATGTAAGTGGCCAATGGATGTAGATCATGGGTGGATGATTAAAGCAGCTAATAACTCATCTGGAGAGCTCTATGCAGCATGTCCAAATGTAAGGGTAACTATAGGGGATGTGAAAGATGATCAGAACTTCTTTGTTCAGGAGATGTCATCGTATCCCCTCATTCTTGGGCAACCCTACATTACAGCTGTGAGGATGGAAACAAAAGTTTTGGATGATGGCTCGGCATATGCAAGAATAAGGAGTAAAGATGGCAAGAAAGCTGTTCAGTTCTTGATAGTTTGCATTAACCATGAAAGGAACCGTGAATCTCTTTGAGCACAGTCACTCCCAAAGATAAATAGAGAATTCATGAACTACAAGGAGATGAGGGATTTTGGCCAGGTGCCATTGTAAAGCGGGATTCCAATGGTACAAAGGAAAATGAGTTCTCGCAGGACTCAATCAATGTAAATAACTTTTCAACAAATTTTTAGGGATTTTCTAGCTATGGGTCACTGGTCTTTGTAAAAAGCAAGGATTTGAAGCGTGGCATGTGTAGACATGTACAAAATGAACAAAAAAGTCTTGAGCAGTGTGGTCTTTTGGAGAAGAATGAGTTTATTTCAGGGGTGCTTGATGAGGTGTCATTTGTAGATACTATGGATGTGCTTTTTGATATGGGAAGAGCATGCTTACAGGGTGGAAATGAGATGATAGAGGTGTCATCTATGGAGATGTATGATATAATCCGGGAATTTGAGGGGGTGGAATGTAAAAACATGAATTGCGAGATGGATGCTCATGTTGATACAAAGTATAAAACAGTTGCAAAGAAGGTGAAACCAATTGCCTTGCCCTTGCCACCAGGAAGCAAGGAAAAATTAGATGAAGCCTCTATGTAACCGAATCTCAGAGATCCAAAGAAAATTGGGCATAAGTTTACACAGGAAACCCTAAAAGAGCTAAAGATTGGTGAAAAGGATTTTCTGTTTCCAGTTGAAAGGGAATGCTTTGAGGAGATGCTTGTAAAACATGGGAAAGCCTTTGCTTTTCAGCCGCATGAGATAGGCTGTGTTGATCCAAGTGTAATAGCGCCAATGGTGATCTTCACTGTACCACATGTGCCCTGGAACCTGCGGCCGATTCCAGTACCAAAGGCTCTCTTGCCAAAGCTGATGGAATTCCTAAAAGAAAAGATCAGGATGGGAATTTTGGAGCCATCATGCGCTCCATATTCCAACAGATGGTTTACCGTGCCAAAGAAAAATGGAACATTGCGCTTCATTCAAGACATGCAACCTGTAAACAAAGTCACAATCAGGAATGTGAGCAGGTCCGATTGTGGATGAGTTTGCAGAAGCATTTGCAAGGAAAGCTATATACTCTATGGGTGATCTGTATTCGGGATATGATCAGTTCCAGCTGGACATACAAAGCAGGGACTTGACCACAATGAAAACTCCTTTGGGATTGGTAAGGATGTGTACCTTACCATAGGGAGCCACCAACTCAGTGGCGCATATGATGAATGGAATGAATAAAGTCTTGCGAGACTTCATACCACAAATAACTATGCCTTTTCTAGATGATGTGCCAATAAAAGACTGTGATAAGAAAGACAAAGATGGGGATTTGGATTCAAAGGGGTGCCGCAAGTTTGTGGCAAATCATATAAAGGATTATGATATGATTCTATCCAGGCTTGAAGAGGTGAATCTTACTTTATCTGGATTGAAATCAGTGTTTGGGGTTGGTGAAGTGCTAATAGTGGGACATCTTTGTAGTACTAGTGGACGCCGACCTTGTCCAACCAAGATAGATGCAATACAAAGAATGAAAGAGATATGCATTAATGTTACAGAGCTGAGGAGATTTCTTGGTGCATATGTCTTTTATGTTATATGGATCCCGCATTATGCACATGTAGCAGATCCTCTTTATCAACTTTTGAGGAAAAATCAAAAATTTTTGTGGAGTGCGGCACATACTAAAGCTATGCGGAAGCTGAAATATCTGCTTCAATCATCACCTACTCTAAGGAAGGTAGATTATGAGTGTGGCAGGCCTGTGATTGTTACAGTTGATACTAGTCCTACTGGGATAGGATGGGCAGTAGGGCAAGATGATGAGGATGATCACAGGTATGTAATCAGATTTGGAGCAAAGGTATTAAGCATTCGACAACGAAAATATCCGCAGATCAAGAGAGAGTTATGGGGAATAGTCACTGCTCTAAAATGTGAAAAAGAATATCTTATTGGGGCATCTGTACTTGTGGAAACTGATTGCTTGCCACTCTTTGGGATGATAGCAAGCTGTACCACTCCAGATATTGCTATGCTTAGGTGGATTGCCTATATCAAGTCACTAAATCCTGAGTTTGAGCATATTGCAGGAAAAGATAACCCAGTTGCAGATATGCTATCAAGAGCCAGGTATGAAGATGAAGAAGAGATGATTAGTGACATTGATGATGTAGGTACAAAGTTCTACACTACTGCATATGTAAAAGGGGACCATACTTGCCTATCAAATGCACTTGGGTCTTTTACTGAGGAAATGTATGAAGGAGATTGGTTGCTTATTGGTCAATACTTGAGTACTCTGACAAGACAGGGAAATTGGTCTGACTCAGAATTTAAGAGGATCCGCAGAAAAGCATATGGGTATTTTCTAAAGGATGGGTACCTGTGGAAGCATCCTAAGCAGAGGAATGCTATGCCACAGAGAGTCATGTGTGATAAAGAGACTCAAGGGAAGCTCATGAAAGAATTCCATGAGAGTCTCTGGGCTGGACATCGAAGTGTGTGGGCCACCTTTACTAAAATAAAGGAAAGATATTGGTGGAAAGGAATGTACAAGGATATTTCCCAATATGTGGAAACATGCATGGTATGTCAAATGTACTAAAATGTGCGGCATCGTGATGGCTTGCAACCAACCTACCCACCTGCCCATGCACTACAAATGGGTAGTGGATCTAGTTACAATGCCTTTGGGAATTTGGCAGATGCGGTACATAGCACTTGCAAGAGAAGATTTGACAAATCAGGTAGAGAGGCGTGCTCTTAGAACAAAGAGTACGGAAACAATATGCAAATTTCTCTTGGAAGATGTGATTTGCCGATATGGTTGTGTTGGGAAAATAACAGCTGATAGGGGTGAGCTAGATGTTGAAGAAGCAAGGGAATTCTTCTCTAGAATTGGCATCAACAAACTGTCCCTAACGGGCAATGGTAAAAGTGAGCGAGGACATCCTCCAATCATTAAAGCTTTGGCTAAGGCATGCAGAGAAAGAATGCGAGAGTGGCCAAGGCTACTACCATATGCTTTGTGGGCGACCGTACAACTCATAGCTCAGTGACAGGATATATGCCTGCAGAATTAATGTATGGTCAGAAGCCAGTAATGCCAGTTGAAGAAGTAGTTACAACTTGGAATGTATTACCCTGGGTGGAAGGATTCCAAGTAGTTCCAACTTGGAATGTATTACCCTGGGTGGAAGGATTGAACAGGGAAGACCTCCTTGCATTGCAAATAAGGCAGCTGGAGAGGAGGCCTGAAGATGTAGAGCTTGCTAAAGCTCGTTTGAAAGATGCAAGGTTGAAAAATAAAGAAAGATTTGATAGAAGACACAGACTCCGGCCAAAACCTATTGAAGAAGGTGATTGGGTCCTAATGTATGATAGTAGCCTTGACAACCAATTCACTGTTCAAAGAAAATTTGCAAAAAGATGGTTTGGCACTTACATTGTCAAGCATGTGCATGGAAATGCCACGTATACCCTGTGTGAGCTTGATGGAACAGAGATAAAAAATCTTGTAGCAGGCAAAAGGATCAAGATGTTTAAAAGAAGGCTTGACAGTGATCCTTTTGATTCACAGGGAACTCAGGATGAGAGGCTTGATAGTGAAAACATGGATATGGCTGAAGAGGAAGAGGATGATTTTCCTAATAATGTAGAAGATGAAGACGACATCCAGATATATGTGGATCTTGATGATGATTTGGCACATACCAGAGGATGTGCAGGTTTAGAGGGGGTGGATGTCATGCCATGGCACGTCTGTGGTGTGAAACCATGCATATGAGACTATCAAATGCAAATCTAGATGCATGGGATTAAGTGCTATGACGAGTCATTATATGATGCCCATGTACATATGTTCATATTGTAAATGAGGTTCAATAAGACGAGCTAAGGCTGAGTCAGGTCTCGAAGCTTCTGTACATAAGTGTGGTGTGAATTATGGAGCTTTATGCTTATGGTAGACCTTGTAGTAGGGAACACCCTTCTCGACATGTATGGAAATGTGAGATCAAGAAGGCTCTTGGTTTGCTAGAGATGATGCTCCTAGGGCAGTGTTTCCTAGTATTGTGGGTCGTTCTCGGCGCACTAGTGTTATGGTGGGCATGGGATAGAAAGATGCATATGTTGGTGATGAGGTCCAATCTAAGTGGGTAATATTGACCTTGAAATATCCTAATGAGCATGGTATCGTAACCAACTGGGATGACATGGAAAAGATTTGGGATCATATATTCTTTAATGAGCTTCGAGTTGCTCCCAAAGAGCATCCAGTCTTGCTCACTGAAGCTCCTCTCAATCCAAAGCTAATCGAGAGAAGATGACTCAAATCAAGCTCGATACATTCAATGCGCGAGCTACGTACGTTGCTATCCTTATGTGGCAGCCTACGTGGAGATATCCAAATTTAAAATGCTACATAAAAGGTGGCGCAGTGTATTGGCAAAAAAGGAAATTTCAAAAAAATAGCTGCAAAAGGGATGCGCGCCAATTTCCTTGCGGGAAAGGGAGAAAAAACCAGAGAAGGAGGGGGGCGCATATCGGTGTGGTGGGTGTGCAGAAAATGGGAACCAGGGGGTGTCTTCTACCAGTGATTTTAAAATAAAATCTGCAGCTGATGTATAAAGCTTGTTGGGGTTAGAATTAAAGAGGAATTTGAGTACTATCTAAGGATATGATTTTCAGATCATACATATTCTCTTCCTTGCGCAGTCTGTAGCGAAGCGGCCATATAGGGATTAGCAAAAATCAAAGAAAAATTTGCTTTGTTTTACTTTCAGATAAGTGGTTTTTTATTTTTGTTTACTATTACCTACGATTTGGAAAATCGTATAGCTTATAAACCCTTAAAGGTTTTGGAGAATGAGAAGATTTTGGATTTGGAGAATCGTGGAATAAAAGCATCAAAAATACAATAAGGTTCCTGAAAATTGGATTTTATTTTCTACTCGATTGGATTTTGGAATGCAAGTCATGGAGTTTCCTAAAATCACATGAGCATGTTATAGATATGCCATATGTCATCTTTTGTTTGTGAGCTGTTGGAATTTAAAAGCAGGTTTTCGGGAGATAAAGAGACACCTTGAAATGATGGAATTGGAGTCACTTGATGTATGTGATGTGAATGGTCACATGTATGTGGGATTTTTTTGAAGATTATGTTGTGCCTACATGTGATTGGTTTGAGGCATTCGGAAAAAGGAGTCAGTAAATCTATGCTTGGAACGGGACATGCTCTGGATACACAATTTATGTGCAATCATCAGATTGAAATCGGGAATGTATTGAGGTGAATTGGCACATGTTTATGTCATAAAAAATGGATATGTCCTATGCTCCTTGGAGAGTTATGTGTGTGAGTTTCCTTGTGGAGATTGGTACCTACTCTCACAGCTAGAAGTCTCGTACTTTCCCAGCGACACCGTCCACGTCACGACAATGTGTACACATTACGACGAGCAAAGCAAGGTGAGGCAAAGTGTTAGCTCTGATACCATGTTGAGAGAGCACGTAGAATGGCCCAGTCGGCCAGCAGCCTCCCCACAGGGCCCATCCAATCCCTCAACCCACACACCTGTAAGGTTATGGAGGGATGTGGGAGGCCTAAGGGTCTTTTGACACTTATGATACACATAGCATGGAGAATGGCCCAGCCAGATAGCCTCCCACATAGCCCATATCCCTCAACCCACACACTCGTAACAGGTTGTCGATGGATGTGGGAGGCCTAAGGGTCTTATACTAAGGGTTTTTAAACTTATTTTATTACATGTGGGATAATTCGGAAGGATGCTGGCTCTTCCAACACTTGCCTCCTTGTTTTTGGGGAACACACATGAGTAGATCAATCAGGCCACCTAGTGAGACCTCTTCAAACAACACATATGTAGAGGAGTTGGGCACTAAGATGGCTGTCTCTATATAGAGATCACTTTCTCAGGCTCACTATGGATGGCTTCATTTATAAACCCACCTACATGGCTGTCCACATGTCACATGCCATGATGATTGCCATGAAGGTGCAAAAATGTAGGGAGCTTCTTCTCAAAGATCCTTGCCCCCTATACGCCACCCTCGTCAGGCCATGATCACATTAGATTTTTTTGCACCCATATCCACCACAATGAACGACTCCCTCTAGGCGACAAAGCCAGATTAGAGACATATTGTAGTGGCACTAGACCTTTTGCTCTCATCCCCCCCACTGGATCCAGCGAACCTAGGAGGTATCATCTCAATGGCCTTAGATTTTCCCATAGCTGACATTCTACATGGTCCATTGCCTATAGGGAGTACACCAAGGGGATCACACACATGACCGGAATCAAATGTACCTACTTAGTCTAGATTTTTATTTCAGCTATGCTATTTGTATTTTCCATGACCAGATATAACATGGATATCATTGTAACAGTTTGGTCTCATAGGCCAATTAGGCCTTTTGAAAATGTTAATATAACTTTCTTTCTTTCTTTCTCTCTCTCTCTCACACACACCTCTGTGTCTCTCTCACCTCTCACACACACACCTCTCTCACTCTCTCTCTCTCTCTCTCTCACACACACACACGCACACACGCACGCACACCTCTCTCTCTCTCTCTCTCTCTCTCTCTCTCTCTCTCTCTCTCTCTCTCTCTCTCTCTCTCTCTCACACACACACACACACACACACACACACACACACACACACACACACACACATCCCTCTCTCAATCTCACAACACACACACATGCATCCCTCTCAGACTCTCACACACACCCACCTCTCTCTCTCTCTCTCTCTCTCTCTCTCTCTCTCTCTCTCTCTCTCTCTCCACTGGCTTGGCGAGTACGAACCCACCTCTCTCTCTCTCTCTCTCTCTCTCTCTCTCTCTCTCTCTCCACTGGCTTGGCGCGTACGAAGGCAATGTGGATGGGTTGAGGAAGGTGGCATGGATGAGCATGATCTAAAGCATAGATGTCTCATGTAATTTAGTAGGAGCCATCTATTTTAGGTTTTCTTTAAATGCCAGAGGCCGTGCTTAAGTGACACATGTGAAGAAGAGTCATTTATGCCATGTACTACAGTTTTTGTGGCTTCTCTCTACAACTATCATATAAGCGACATAAAAAATTACATAAAAACATGAAGGTTCACGCAACATAGTGTTTTCACACTCAAATAGACATCATTTATATGGTATTTGTCATAACGTAAATGATGCTTTTGTAAATACCTGTCAATTCAGGCCTATATGCTAAGGGGGGGTTATGTTGTAGTGATGGGAGTGATGTGGAAATTAAAGTGGGCCTAGATGTCTACATGGCTCACTTACGTATATTAATAATGTCATTTAGCATGTGGATGGCATGTGGAAGATATGTCGATGAGTGCATAATTGAGTGGAATCCTTCTTGAAATCCTAAGTAGACATGGGATACTTTTAACATGTGTATTTGTGTGGGCTCAACGTGGGATAAGGTCTACTCACTAAATCAAAGATCTTTTGGTTAAATAATGCAAGGAGACACATGTCAAAAGTAGCCCAAAAGGACAATTGATAGTGACATCCGGTATTATGTCATAGATAAATGAAGATTTCTATTCTTATAATTTGTAACAAAGTGAGAGAGGTTGATTCTCCATTTATAAAAGGATCCCTCCTCTCCTTTTCAAATCAAGAAGAAAGAAGTAATGAATGAGAAACCCTCCTCATTGTGCATTCTTGTGTCTTTTTCACTCCATCCTTATATTTTAGCCCTATGACTTACTTTTTTCTCTTTTATTTTCTTCTAAATCTAGCAATTTCCTCTTGTAATTTATCATTAAACCTCCATGCCTAGAATTTTTTCAATAAAGAAAAGTAAAGAAGGTGAAAGTGTGGTGTAGTCTCACGTGGGTGTACTTATAACTTTAAGAAAATGACTAAAATGAAACCCCCAAGTTTATGTCAGGATACCATGCTCTCTCAAGAAAGAATTATGAAGAGAGAAGTAATGTTACACAAAGTGTGCATTATGTGAGTGATAATTTCTAATGTGGAAGTTGTACTCTCTAATGATAACGTGCAAATTTGGGGCGTCACTCTATCTACATCAAACTCTACATAGCTATGCACCATGAACACAAACTCAATGAGGGGCAAGTAGAAGGGAGGGTTGTAAATTAATAAATACTTACACAGAGGATGACATTAATTTTATAAATAATAAATATAAAAAATAAAAATAAAATCTTTGCCTGCTCAGAGAAGTAGTACTCTAACTGAATCTTTTAATATGGTGCAAATGTGTAGTTCTATAAAATCTACTATACAGAGACAACTACACTCGGAGGAAACTCTACCAGACATACTCAAAACTGTTAGTGCTACCACTTGGCAGTATATGTGTGCCGTATGTATGGATACACCAAGTCTCCCTAAAAGTGTGTGTGAATAATACATGTGGTGTATGATTCTCCACAAGCTGTCATCTCCTAGAGTGCCCACCATCACCACCCTATAGAGCTGATGCACAACATACTCATAAAGCTGCCATTAAGCCTATCATAGAACTTCACCATTGCATCTTGCAATTTGTACACATCCAAGACATAATTGTTGTTTGGATTCAAATCGAAGGTCACTTCTTTAGCATTATGCTTGAATACATGCGAGTGAACTATGTTTAGGCTCACCAATGAGTTCAAGGACATTGTTATTCAATTAACACTGTTGTGGACAAAATAGGTAATATTTCTTGAAAACGAGAAACATTTGGTATCTTTCAAAGATTCCATCAAAAAAGTTCAGTTTTTTACCTCTTTTAAAAGTGATCTATGCATGCGTACAACACTACCAAAAAATGATAATATTTTGGGCACTTTATACATTTCTTACAAAAATTGAAATGAAAAAAAAGACTTCGTTTTGCTTACTGTTTGAGATTATAATTGAAAATCTAACAATAAGTTTTCAAAAAACATGCCAAAATAGAGACAATGTTTATTATTTCCATCTCAATCCATTAAAAATTTGATACAACTATAAAAATAAGCTATTTTATAAACATATTGCTTATGGCATAGTTATGGTTGCTTATAATCATTGCTACACCATCACTAGTTGATGTGCCTTTCCCTGAGAAGGTAGACGAGGCATTCTCTTCTTCACACAAATACATTTTTTTTCTTCTATGTGTACACTTGAAGCTTAGACTCCTTGGGTCATCTGCCATATTAGCATGATTGAGGATGTGCTACAAAGTGCAACTATAAAAAATTATTTATATGATTATATTACAAAAGCTTTATCTTGATACAGTTATTATCTTAATTATAAAATCCTATTTTGGCTCTTGATGAGAGTAACATTAAAATCCATTTTGAAGCTCTTGAGTATCACAATTTCTTAATTGATAATATATAATTTTTTTAAAAGAGTTCGTTACGTACATATGAATTTTAAAATATCATGAAAGCTATTTAAAAGTTGTCTAATTTTGAAAAATAATTACACACTCATTTTTAAAGAAGATGTGTCATTGATGTGACAAAAAGGGGGTCAAATGGTATTTTTAGTTATTAAATGAGTTTAGAAAGCATGAAAAAGCTCGCTTTAAGAAACAAAAGTTTATACTTTCCAAAATATTTTTTTGTAAAATATCAGGCAAGGACTTAGGTTCGAATCCTATTGGTTACTACACATGGTAAAGATATTTTAGCTACAATATTTGCGGCCAACTTAATGCTGAGTAAGAACTTCTCAGCTAAGAGTTGATGTTTTTCATCAACTTGATACAAAACATCAACTTTCTATGCAAAAGATCAACTTTTTTACAATACTTGATGTTTTGTATCAACGTTATGCAAAACATCAACTTTTCACAAAACTCGATGTTTTGCATTAACTTTGATGCAAAACATCGAGTTTTATGGAAAAGTTGATGTTTTGCATCAACTCGATGTAAAACATCAACTTTTTCATAAAACTCAATGTTTTGCATCAAATTTGATGCAAAACATCGAGTTTTATGAAAAAAAATTGATGTTTTGCATCAAGTTACTTTTTCATAAAACTCAATGTTTTGCATCAAATTTGATGCAAAACATCGAGTTTTATGAAAAAAAATTGATGTTTTGCATCAACTTGATGCAAAACATCAACTTTTAGGCTAAAAGTTGATGTTTTGCATCAGCTTTTTCACACAACTTGATGTTTTGCATCAAAGTTGATGCAAAACATCAACTCTACCACAAAACTTGATGTTTTGCATCAAGTTTCAGATGCTCCGGAGAAGAAAGTTGGAGGATTGGAGGTTGATTTTCACAAACGGCCTGTTTTAGCGATTCCATCCATGCTAGCATGCTTAGATGACCTATTCCACAAATTTTGAGTATCAACACGACTATGTTGTATAGACGTCACAAAGCGATTTGCTGATTACAGCAAATTGCTTTGTGACGTCTGTACATCGCATTGAAACATAGTTGTGTTGGTACTCAAAATTTGTGGAATAGGTTGTCTGAGCATGACATAGTGGACAGAATCGCTACTAAAGCAGGTCGTTTGTGAAAATCGACTTCAGATCCTCCAACTTTCTTCTCTGGAGCTTCCGAAACTTGATGCAAAATATTAAGTTTTGTGGTAGAGTTGATGTTTTGCATCAACTTTGATGCAAAACATCGAGTTGTGTGATGTTTTGCATAAACTTTGATGTAAAACATCAACTATTTTTCTTAACTTTGAAATATTTTTATATTTTTTATGAGAATTATTTTTATTTTTATTACCAATAAATATGTAAAAGTTCATTCCAAATAGTAGATAGTAGCCAATAAAATCTCAAAAAAAATTTTAAAAAAATAGAATTAAAGAAAAAATATGCATAGGATAAGGTGATATAGGTAGAACATAGGTTTAGGGCTAAGGACCTGAAAAACACATATGGTTGCAACCTTTGACTACAAACTTGATAGGAGGTCATTATAAAAAATGCTTGTCTATGTAACCATGTAACCTTTGTATCATAAATAATATCGCTACATAGTAGATGCCAAAAATTCATGATAGTAGAAGAGCTAGATGAGATTATCCATGATGACTTGTAAGCCATTGATTTTAATCCAGATCTACAAGGCTCCATTGATTTGGAAAACCACGAGTCAATTGATTCGTCAATCCTGATTTTTATTCTATAATTCAATTTTAAAGCTAAAGAACTATAAGTAAATACACGTGGTGGGACCATCTATGTCGAGGAGGGGGGTGCATGTGAGCCTGGACCCTGCCATGCCTATGTGCAGTAGTATGCTCTCCAGCATAGGAGACCTTGAATCTACTGTCATCTCGTGAAATCTCCAAGCTCTTCTCTACCACCATACCAGAAGCCCTAAGCTCCCCTCTTTTTTCTTTGTACACAAAGATAATGTCACGAGCGAAGATTACATCTCTCAGCATTCTTTGCATGTCCTCCAAATAATCATAACCAGAGTTCATTCTACACTACCCTTAGACATACCATCTCTCAACATCCTTCACATGTACTCTAAATAATTATAACTAGAGCTTATTCCTGCACTACTCTGAGATATACCATCACCTACATTCATGATAATGGCTATCTGGATCAAACATCAACCTATGGATACTATGAATTTTCGCCACCACCACATATGTACATGATATAGGCTACAATTTCTTCCCGCCAACCTTATCCATATTGCATAACAAGAATTTCCTTCTTGAAAACAAATGCCTATGTGGGTCGAAATTTACACCCATAGGCTATATGATGTGTGCCTCTAAAATTGTCCCGTCGAAAAAATATTTCAATTTTCTACTCTTTTAACTGTTGAAATATACAAGTGAATAGGGTGTGTGCAGGAATAAGCCCTTAGCAAAACAGGCTATAAAAGAGAATCTGTAAATGAGAGAGAAGCTGTGAAAAGGTGAGAGGTATCTACTAGGAGAGAATAAAGGGTAGCATGAGAAGATTTAGGATGTGTGGAGATATTCTGGGAAGAGGTAGAGAGAATCAAGCAAAAGAGGTGGAGTGAATCAAGGAGAGATCAGTGGGATTAGATGCTTGGATGTAAACTCTATAAATTGAGGCATTGGCCTAATGAGAATTTGCTGGTTTTTGATTATCCATGCCTACATTAAGCTATTGCTCACTAATCGCATCTTAATCATCATCTAATCTCTTTGTTAATGATATTGATTCTTGCATTTGATCCACCATAGCTCATCACATTGCTGCAAATTTAACATTAACATGCTTAGACTTACTCAGAGCCTCCATAGTTACCATCTTCTACATATATATATATATATATGAATAAAAGTCTACCTTTGCACACCTATAAGTTGACCTCTTTAAACTCTTAACATTGGTTGTATATCATGCCCACTATCTGCTTATAAATAATAGAGCAATTAATTATGTCATGAAAACTCTCAAGGTAAGTATATACTAAAGGCTTTGCTATTTGGGCCTAGGAATAGAATCAAGGATGTTTGTAGAACTTTTCATAAATTATGGAGCTTATGTTGTTATGTATTCTAACATTGTTTAAGCGCTGTGCACATTTATGCATAGTGGTAGAATTTGTCCTAAGAAAGTCCATTAAAAAAAGTGTCTTACATTCATGAAATTTATAAAATAAATTTTCATTTAAAAAAGATTGATATTTCTTTAAGTTATGTAGACTCTTACGTCATTTCGTAAGTCAAGTTTATTTTTATGTCACAAATAGCAGCAGTTTATAAATCTACGAAGGTCACACGTGTTCTCAATCTTGAAAAAAATAGCAAAATTCATGTAATTTTTAAATTTATACATGGAATTCTAGATGTGTTTTCAAAAAACTATGTTTTTAAGCCATTTTTGAGATTTCACACATTTTGGGAGGGAATCTTTTTAGGCAACCCTCGTCAGTTTACCTATTTTGCTCGCAATAGCGTTAATTATTGCCTTGCTTTTCTGACACTAAAAGGACCCGACAACAAAGTTACCCTTTTGTTTTGCAACATGGACTTAAAACCTACATTCATTTGTTTGTAGATCATTGCATAGGATTCTCTACTTAAACCAACTTTGTCATAAATACCTTGACTTTCATTTGTAGTAAATGCATTCCACACATCTTACAATCGTTTATGCACGAGATCATCACTAATTGTTTTGAACTTTGGTATGACTTTTTGGTTCCACTTGATGGCACTAGAAAGTCAAATCTCTCTTTATTGTTATCCATGCATAAATAGTATGTGAGAAAAAAGCATATTCAGGTGAAATCTTAGAGGCTTGCTTGAGAGATTGAAGATTTGAATGGAGGAAAAATTCAAATAGAGAAGAGGGGCTATTGAATGAGGAAAACTCACCCAATGACAACCATCATAACTTCATGGAAATGCACTAGGATAGAACTTAAGTATGTTTATACACGGACGCTGGAAAAAAAACTTTTTAAAATACCAAGTTTTCTTCAAGATATATTTAGGTTCTTTTAAAAAACATACCTTTTTCTAATCAACATATTTGAATTCCATGTTGTACTTATGTCAGAAATATAGTTGCATAGTTACATACGTCAGAAATATTCTCGTACTTGTTTTCTTACTGTATAGAGTACTAGCTTTTCACATTTATAAATTTTCACTCATAGTGGTTAAAGTTACGTAGAATTTAAGCACATTAGAATAAAATAAACATTGAATCTCTTTAGAAAATATGGAAAAAGGTGAATTTGGATTCGAAAAGAAGAGAGAGAAACCCAATACAATAATATTATTTTTTCACTTTTCCTAGATTCCAAGAAGAGAGAGAAAACCCTTAAAGGGCCCATTTGGAGCTCGAATTTTCCCTAATGTTAGGGCTTTTTACCCTTGAGATAAGAGCATCAACAATTGTACCCTTCAAAAGTAAGGCTTCAACTTGAAAAATCACTAAGGGTGCCATATGGAAGAAATGTAGTCTGATTTTTTCCCTTCAAATGAAATAATGAAGCTTCCCTACAAACTCAAGGACTCGATATTAATGAAACTTTTATATAAGATATCTTTTTTATTCTCGATATGTTGGACCACATTATGGTGGTTCAAATGAGATTTGCTAGTGAGATGAACAAGAGAAGGGTTGTCCATGATACCTTGTTTTAATTTTTTAAATAGAGCAAATTTGTGTGTGTGCGTGCAAGAGAGAGAGAGAGAGAGAGAGGGGGGGGGGGGAGGGGAGTGGCGGAGTGGTGGAGTGGAGATAAATTTCAAATTTTCCCGAGTTTGGAGATTATCCAACTGTACATTGATATTATGTAGATAGTGGTTATACAATTATCCAAGTCATATTATTATTCAGCTCTTGCACATGTTCCTCCAATATGAGCAAGTGAGCTGTGCTAGATAATAAACCTTAATTAAACCTCTCCAACCATAGTGATTTGGTACCGAATTTTGTATTCAATAAATCTATTTAGCTTGGTGTATAACGAACAATTTGAAACATTTATAATAATATTTATAAGTATTAGTAGTTGCACTGGCCTGGGTTTTTTAGGCACCACAGAGGCTGAAGGGGCATGGCGTTGATGCCTCGGGCAACCATGTGGTAGCGCCAATCATTTAGGCGGTTGAGAGCTTGGAGGGATCGCCGTTCGCCCTGGGCGTCTCTGTTGCCGGACCAGAGGGATTCAGCAAGGGCCGACGCTCGGGGCCATAAGAGCCCGTCCAGCACGGTGCCGTCCGCCTGCTCGGACCACAACGCCACCTCCGCTCCCACCACAAGCTTGGCTTCTTGTGCGGTCAGATTATAAGTAATGTCGTAGTCGTAGATGCGCTGCCACGTCTTGTACGGCGCGCACCAAGAGCCGCCGCTGCCGTCGTAGTTGTAAGATGGAGTGCCAGGCGTGGGATCGAATGGCACGTCAACGGCAGTGCTATTTCCGACAAAGTCACCGCGGCCACAGTCTAGGTAGTAGAAATCGGCTGACGCCACAATTGTCCGGTAGCCAGCGGACGTCAATCGCTTGGTGTTGAGGGGCCCGTTGTTCCAGGTCTCTAGAATGGTGGTTTCAGGGGGGAGCACTGACGGACTTACGTTCATGGTTGCGCTGAGGAGGACGTCTTCCCAGTAGACGGCCGTCTTGTTGTTGGAGGTAATGTAGGGATGGGTGATGTTGACGAAGTTCTGTACGAGCTCGCGCAGCGTGCCGCCGCCTTGGTTGAGGTAGGCGGCAATGTCGGGGCTGGACTCCCAGCAGCCTGCAATTGGCTCGTCTTTGCCACCATGGAAGAGTACGTCCGGGAAGGCCGCTGCCACGTCATCGATTACGTTCTTGACGACGCCATAGGTGGCGTTTTTGAGGGGGTTGAGCTGGCCAGGCGCCGGCTCGACCGCCATGCTCGGGTACCAAAATTTGTCGTGGCAGGTGACGATGTCCGGGTAGGCGCCCGCCCAAGATCCACTATGGCCTGCAAATTAATAAAATCAATAAAGAAATCCACCCGCAAAAGAGGACTAATCTATACAAGATTAACCACAACCCGACCTCCCTCCATGTGGGCAAAGGAGGTGGGCTAATTCAAAATAACCACTCCTCCTGCAAGCGTAAGGAGGAGCCAAATCTCAATGCAATTTTGAATATCTAAAAAGATCTCATCTCACATCTTTCAATGAAATCTTTGTATACATGCTTACATACCTATAGATGCACACACTTATATATATTATGTATGTATGTGTATCTATAGGTATGTAAGCATGTATATATAAATAGATTTATATGTATGTCGACGCACACACATGTATGTTCATATGCACACACACACACAACACACAGACACCAGCACATGATACGTGCACACACGCATACAAACACACATACACACACTCGCACACATGGACACACTTGCAACATATAGAGATATGCACACTTGCACACATACTCAAGCTTGCACATACACACACAAACATATATATTACGTGCATGTGTAAGAGAGAGAATATACATACACACACAAACATATATATTACGTGCATGTGTAAGAGAGAGAATATACATACACACACACGTATATATATTATGTATGTATGTGTATCTATAGGTATGTAAGCATGTATATATAAATAGATTTATATGTATATCGATGCACACATGTATGTTCATGCATACACACACACACACATAACACACAGACACAAGCACATGATACGTGCACACACGCATACAAACACACATACACACACTCGCACACATAGACACACATGCAACATATAGAGATATGCACACTTGTACACATACTCAAGCTTGCACATACACACATGTGTATGTGCAAGCTTGAGTATGTGTGCAAGTGTGCAACATATAGAGATATGCACACATACTCAAGCTTGCACATACACACATGTGTATACATGCACACAAGCACATAAATACACTCACATACACACAATTATATATATTATGTGCATGTGTAAGAGAGAGAATATACATACACACACACGTATATATATTATGTATGTATGTGTATCTATAGGTATGTAAGCATGTATATATAAATAGATTTATATGTATATCGACGCATACATGTATGTTCATGCATACACACACACACACACACACACACACACACACACACACACACACACACATAACACACAGACACAAGCACATGCATACAAACACACATACACACTCGTACACATGGACACACATGCAGCATATAGAGATATGCACACTTGCATACATACTCAAGCTTGCACATACACACATGTGTATACATGCACACAAGCACATAAATATACTCACATACATGGACATGCACACACTCCATATGCACCTGTACGTGCACATACATAGATGTACACACGAGTATATTCACATGCTCCACACACGTACATGTAGACACTCGCTATATAAAAACATACACATCATGTACACACACAACAAATACACACTAACACATGTACACACAACAAATACACACTAACACATACACACTAACACACACACACACAACAAATACACACTAACACATACACACTCGTACACATGGACACACATGCAGCATATAGAGATATGCACACTTGCATACATACTCAAGCTTGCACATACACACATGTGTATACATGCACACAAGCACATAAATACACTCACATACATGGACATGCACACACTCCATATGCACCTATACGTGCACATACATAGATGTACACACGAGTATATTCACATGCTCCACACACGTACATGTAACACTCGCTATATAAAAACATACACATCATGTACACACACAACAAATACACACTAACACATGTACACACAACAAATACACACTAACACACACACACAACAAATACACACTAACACATACACACAATCAAGACACTTGCACAACACATGCACGCATGAAGACATTACACAATCACATACATATGTATGCAAAAGAGAAGACAAAAGACATTGTATATAATATACACTTATTTAAGAGTGAACACATCTCATCATGCATCCCCACGTGTTAAAATTTAATATTAATTAAAAATATATGTGTATGTATTTATTTATTTTATAAATGCTCATGTATATATAGGTATACGTCTCTAAATATAATAAAACATAATATTATAGATAATATATATTTACATGTAGGTGTGTGTGTGTGTGTGAGAGAGAGTGAGAGAGAGAGAGAGTGTGTGTGTGTGTGTGCGCACGTGTGCATGAGAAAGAAGTGTGTTTGTGTGTGTGCATGAATGTATCTCTGTGTGTGTGTGTGTGTGTGTGTGAGAGAGAGAGAGAGAGAGAGAGAGAGAGAGAGTTTCTATATGTGGGAGAGTGTGTGTGAGAAGAGAGATAGCGTGTGCGTGTGCGTGTGTGGGTGTGTGTGTGTGAGTGGAGGGGAGAGAGAAAGAGAGAGAGAGAGAGAGAAACACAGAGAGAGACAGAGACATGGAAGTTTGTGTGAGAGTGTGTAGGGAGAAAGAGTGTGTGTTTGCATTATTACATGTGCATGTGTGTACATGTGTATGTGTGTGTAAGAGAGAGAGAGAGAGAGAGAGAGAGAGTTTCGACATTTGAGAGTGTGCATGTGTATGTGAGAGAAAGAGGGTGTGCATGTGTATGTGTGTGTGTGTGTGTGTGTGTGAGAGAGAGAGAGAGAGAGATTACATGTAAGATGCATTTATTTGAGAGTGAGCACACCTCACCACTCATCCTTACCATTAAAATTTAATCTAAAATTTAATTAATTAAAATTATATATATGTGTGTAAATCTATTTAAGTGTGTGTGTGTGTGTGTGAGAGAGAGAGAGAGAGAGAGAGAGAGAGGGCCTGAGAATTTCTATGTAGGAGATAGTTTTTGTGTGGGAGGAGATAGTGTGTGTTCTCATTAGTGTATGTGTGTGAGAGTGTGTAGGGGGAAAGAGTGTGTGTTTGCATTAGTACATGTGCATGTGTGTACATGTGTGTGTGTGAGTGGGAGAGAGAGAGAGAGAGAGAGAGAGAGAGAGAGAGAGACAAAGAGACAGAGACATGGAAGTCTATGTGTGAGAGTGTGTAGGGGGAAAGAGTGTGTGTTTGTATTAGTACATGTGCATGTGTGTACATGTGTGTGTGTGTGTAAGAGAGAGAGAGAGAGAGAGTTTCGACATTTGAGAGTGTGTGCATGTGTATGTGAGAGAAAAAGAGTGTGCATGTGCGTGTGCATGCGTGTGTGTGTGTGAGTGAGAGAGAGAGAGAAAGAGAGAGAGATTACATGTAAGATGCATTTATTTGAGAGTGAGCACACCTCACCACTCATCCCTACCATGAAAGAGAGAGGGAGAGAGTCATGTGCATGTGCATGTGCATACATGTGTGTGTGTGAGAGAGATGGTTGTAGAGAGGCAATAGTTTTTTTTTGGAACCTTGGTCGGTGCAGCAATATGCCCGGGTGCAATACTAGTATTAGCAATTGCCACGAACGACTTAATGCTGACCTGGCGTGTCGATCTCCGGCACTAGACGCACGCCGTAGGAGCGAGCAACGGAGACCAATTCCTGGATGTCGGAGGCTGAGTAGACGTACTCCGGGCCAAGCGAGCCCTTGCGAGCCAGCTCAGGCTCCGACGGCAGCTCTAACGGAAACGATTGTGAGTCCGTCAGATGCAAATGCAGGACGTTTAGCTTGTTGTAGGCCATTGCACTCACCGTCCGCTTCAGATCCGACACCGGGTAAAAATTCCGGGCAACGTCCAGCATCACGCCCCGATAACCATAGAGCGGCTCGTCCCACACCGTGACACCATGCTCTACCACCAGTTTGCCGGCAGCGCCATCCCATTTCACCATCTGGGAAAATGTCTCCAGTCCGTGTAGCGCCGCCCATACCGTCGCCGCCTTCAGCACTGCCCCCTCGCCGCCGCCGTCCGGCACCATCAACGTATACGACTCGTTCACTCCCTGCTGCAAGTCGGCGGCCAGATCCCCCACCTTCACCGTCAGAAACGGCATCGCTTCCACTGCCGCCATTGACGACATCTCGTGAGTCCTCGTTAAGGTAGCATTGGCCGAGACCTGCACCGGAGTCCACTTCTCTTTGAAAATGAGACGACGGTATCGGTCGGCGGCCTGGTGGAGCTCCGGCGGGCTTCCTGTCGGCACACGGAAGTAGAAAGAAGAGGCCAAAGGGATGGGAGCGCCGGAACCCCAGGCTAACGACTGCGGTTGCGGCCATAGGTACAACTCTGCATGACAATGCTTCATCAGCACCGCTAGGAAAAGCATCAAAGCGCAAAGGATCACCCTCTTCATTATGAAAACGAGAGCGGCTAATCTCTCTCTGATCTAACGGCCATTATATACATGCATGGCGTCCAACATCTGAGCAGAGCGGCTGGCAGGCGGCCGGTCGTCTGGACATAAGCGGAAGCCATCCTCTCTATTATAACGCCCCAACATACATTTTCCAAATATCATAGAACCTGCCGCCCAAACCGTTCACATTTACGCTGAAATAAACTCTTTTTCTAACCACTAAAAAAAAGGACGGCCTCCAAAATAGGTTAACGGGTTTTATAACTAAAATTTTGAATCTTTAAATTAAAGGCTAGGAAAAATGCAACTAAGTTTTTTTCTCACACTGCTCATCCCCACCTTTTTAGTTGATGACCCCAAAAGGGGGAGAATCTTCCCACTCATGGACTAGGCATCTCCTTGTGCTAAACCATAAGCTTCATCATCTTAATCTCTTTTTATGCAACATCCTTGGCTTGATTAAGGGCTGTTGCACTCTCAGAAGCCATTCTCTTTCTACTTAAGCCAAAACATCACAAATTTTCTGGTTTTCTTCTTCATAAATCAGTCCATTACACTCTTGTAATCTTCCTTCAATACCCAATGTCAAAGGAAAACACCCAAATTAAGAAGTTCTCAGGAGAGGGCTTCCACACTTGGCAAGTTCTTGTCAAGTACAAGATGATGTCCAAAGGTTTTTGGCCATTCATCTTCGGCACTAAGGTTATTGATCGAGCTAAGGCTGAAGATATTGGATGATGAGAGGGCACAAGCCATCATCATGCTCCATCTTGAGATGAGGCTCTTATTCACCATGTGGACCAGCTTCCGACTGCAAAGGAGAAATGGGATGATCTTGACAAGCTCTATGGAGCTCGTGGTAAGAATTCCAAGATCTCACTTAAAATTGAATTTTTTAGCTTGGAGCTCAAAGAGGGAGACGACATTGGAGCCTTTATCTCTCACTTGAAGGGCCTTATGGCTCAACTTGCATCAGTGAATGCGAGAATGGATGAAGATGATGCAGTGATTGTTTTGTTAAAAGCAGTCAAGAAGGTGTACCCCACCTTAGTTACCACCCTGAAGAACATACCTAATCCCACCCTTGAAGGAGTCATTCAATCTTGCCTTGATGAAGAAAAAAGGCCAAAGGGAGGAAATGAATCTTCAAATGCATCGACTTCATTGAATATCGAACAAGCTTTGTCACATCAAAGGTGTACCCATTGCAAAAAGGTAGGTCATTTGGCAAATAATTGTTGGATCAAATATCCCAACAAGATGAAATGTAACAAGTGTAAACAAATGGGGCATATCACTTCTAAATGTCCTAACAAAGAGTCAGAGGCTAACTTTGCATCAGCTTCTAACTCCACTGAGAAATTGTTTTAAACCTCAATGTAACAACACCTATATTCCTAACCTTGTACGCCTAATGTTATAAAGGCAACCTATGTCCAATATCACCTATTCCAATATTTTTCATAGTTGGTATTGAGGGGGGGTATTAAAAGACTAAGGTCATGTAAAAGGGTAGGAGAAGGGTGTGTGTGTGAATGGACTTATGGTACACTAGCTCACCTATTTAAAGATGAAGCTAGAAGGCATTAAGCAGTGTGCAAAGGCCAAGTTGTATGCATAAGCAACTTAATAAACAAGATTTGTTCTTGTATTTTTTGGGTTTTTCTCCTCCAGTCATCTTGATCTAGCATAAGCACCACGAATTTAAGAGATGAAACAATGCATGTGTGAAAAATAAATCCACCAAGAACTTAAAACCAATGTACCATCCAAGGTTAAGAAGAAGATTCTTATTGATACTCCCAAAGAACGTATAAGGAATCTTGTGAGAGTATGGTTAGGATTGTCAAATTTTTAACAAGATCACATGAGTTATATTGTAAGACTACACAATAGTGGAAGTAGGATCGACATAGTACAAAGCACTAAATTGTAAAAAAAAATGAAGAGTAAACAATATTATTGCTTCAAACTTTGCTTACAAGCTTATGGTATCTGCTCATCTGTGTGCTCCACGTAAGGAGATTTGATGGTGATGTAAATAGACTCTAGATGGAGGATGTCTTGCTTTACGAAGTAAGGTTACCAAAATAGTCTATATATAGAGGGTTGACATGGACATAGGACCACGTAGCTACCAACCCACGACTTGGTCCAAAATGACCCCAACCAATAATATCATCTGACTGTTGGGACCATATTAGACTACAACAATGTTTCATACCTTGACTTTTCATAGCTCCCCACAGCTATTGATGATTGTTTGCACCCTTAAACCAACCCCACAAACCAATCATCTATAGCATTCACTAATGTGGTCACAGAGCCCACACAAGAACACATCCTTGGGGGGTGCACTACTAAGAAACCCTATGTACCACATACGTTCAAGTGGTATGTAAAAAACCCCTTACCTATGAATTTCTCTTGAATTTTTCTTATAAAACTATGGTTTTTTTAAAAATCAGTTTAAAAAACCCCCTCTATAAATGTATTTCTATAAATTTACCTTAAAATTTTGAATTAAAAAACCCCTTCATTTGAACTCATGTGCTATACTTTCATATTTTTAGGTGAACCCCCCGAGCACGCATCCTACTTTGGCAGAGTGCTAAGTCTACATAAGTTGTCTCCTAACCATCTAGCCACACTTGGCTACCATCTACTAGTGTCTAAACGAGGAACTTTTGGGTGCCTAGGTGCTCCACAATGGCTACTCATAAAAGGGGGCCTTACATAATAGAGCACATCTCTCACTAACATAAATAACATGAGGGTGGAGTATTGAGCAATTGATTTTCCAACACCTACCTCTTTGTTCTAATGTCGAGTCAATGAAAGATGGCACTCCAGTAAATATTTCCCTAGAGACTTTGTGAAAATGTCTACACATTTCCTTGTTGTCAGGTAGTCATAGACAAGCTCCATGTTTCCATCCATAAAAATGTCTACACAATTCTCTGTTGTCGAGTAGTAGACAAGCTCCACCTCTCCATCTAGGATAAGCTTAATATACTTTGTGCAATCATGAAACATCGGGTTCTTGTTGTTGGTAATCTCAATGCAACTCTGATTGTTGAATATCAATACTATAGCTCCCTTTTGAGAAACACCCATGGCTCCTAAGATCCTTCTTAACCAAACTTCTTTGCATGAAGAAAATCATGTTGCCTTGTATTTTGCCTCTGTAGAATAAAGTTCTACTCTAGGCTACTTCTTTCTAATCTAGGATATAATTCTAGACCCAATAAGAAACCAATAACCAAAAATAGATTTCATACGATCATAATCTCCTGCCTAATAGGAATCACAAAATCCAGTCAAGGAATTAAACTTGTATAAATTGTAAGTGATGCCATTCCCAAAGATACATTTGATTTACTTTAAAATCTACATCCCTCCTTTTAGTGTTGGTTCTCTCAAGGATGATTTGAGAACCTACTGCTAACGATCTCCTAGGGATGCCAAAGGCCGTGTATTGCATAGAAAAGATCAAACTTCCCACTAACTTCATGTCCTCCTTCACATCCACAAGTGGAGAAGCACCTTCCATAAAAATATTTCCATCAACCTACATGGGTGTAACCAATATTACACATAGCCATGTCAAATGCTTCAAAATTTCTCCTTCATACTTTTGTTGAGAAATGAAGATTCGGCCTAACTCTTGCTAGACCTCAATGTATAAGCCCAAGATCTGTCATGTTAAACTTTGAACTCAACATCTCATATGTCTATTTGGATCTTCTCCTAATGTTTTCCCATCATGATGAGGTCACCCACATATAGGACAATGATCATGTACCTACCGTGCTTAGAGAAAATATAGAAATTTTCATCTGATGGGTTTTTTGAAATACTAGTACTTACAAAGAAAATATCTATCTATTGGTACCATGCCAAAGGGACCTATTTTAGCTCATACAATGCCTTCCAAAGCCTGCATACTTTATTTTTTGAATAGAGTATCCCAAACCTAGGATGTTGTGTTGCATAAATCTCCTCCTTGAGATCGTCATTTAGAAATGCTAGCTTCACATCTATTTTCGATACCGCCCACGTCCCATGAGCGGCTACGGTAATTATAATATAAATAGTGGTCAATCTAGCACAAGGTAAATACCTCTTGAAAGTTGGAACCCTTTGACCTTTGTAAAACCCTTCACCCACCACCATAAGCCTTGCCTTGTACTTATCTAATGTACCATTAAACTTGTACTTGGCCTTCAAAACCCACTCGATGCCAATAACCTTCCATTTTGTAGGATGATCCACAAGATCCTAAGTGTGATTTCTTAAAATTGAGTCATACTCTAACTCCATGGCTCCCCTCAATTTTGGATCTACTAATTCTTCCTCCAAGCAGGCTAGCTCATATACTTTCATTATCTCAGCCATTTTGAGGCCATATTGACAATGTGAGCGGAGGCCCTATTCTGCTCCTTTTTTCTCCTGATCTACGAATAGCTATTGTCTCTTTTATGATCAGTGGCAGAGCTTTCCCCCAAGAGCTTCTTCACCCATTTAAGATATGGCCCCTTTTGCACTGTCATCTCAGAGACTTCTCTTCTTCAACATCCAATAAATCCACCTCTTCTGGAGTTGTTACTATCATAAGTGGTTGTGTCTACTAGGTTACTTCTTCATTGAAGGATAGTGTGGAAAGAGCCTTCTTCTCCACCTAATGAGGCTATTCCTCAAACACCATGTCACCACTGGACGATTATCTTCTTTACCTCTGGGCTGTATAGTCCATAATACTTTGAGTCTATTTTGTGTCCCAAGAAGATACACTTCCTACTCTTGGAATCCCACTTGGTTCTGGATGAGTCTTGAACATGCACAAAATAATCACATGTCTTGAAATATTAAATTGAGAGTTTCTTACTTGAATAAACCTATTGAGGTGTCATGCCTTTAATTTTCCTTTGCATAACTCTTATTAATTATATACACATAAGTGTTAAATAGAATTATGTAATCCTTTTTCTTTAAGCATACTAGTATCTCATTCAAAAAGAATTATGTAATCCTTTTATACCATATTTAGGACTTTCTAAAAACAGTAGCCTTATCCCAAAGTAAATACACCCACATCTTCCTACTAAAGTCATTGATCAACAACAAAAAGTAGGAAGAACCACTCATATCTTCCTACTACTAAATTCATCAATAACAAGAAGTAGGAAGAACCACCCAATACAGTGGTTGGAATTTTACCACAAAGATCTATATGTACAAGATCTAGAGGAGCCTTTGCACGATTTGTACTTTCTTGTGGAAATGCATGCTGATGCTTGCTTCCCCATCACACAAGCTTCACGCATATTTAACATCTTTGAAAGTCAATGTTCTAGAATCCCAAAACTTTGCATCTCTTTTAAGACTATAAAGCTTAGGTGCCCAAGTCTCTCAAGCCATAACTTTCTTGTCCTCATATCATCTTGGGCTATAAGGTTTGACATCTCATATAAGCTGTTGCACGACAGATTCCTCTCCCAATGACATTACCATAGCATTTGTGATGATTAACTTCATCACCTTATCATTGAAGAGAACCTTCAAGTCACGATTACAACTTACAAAATCTTCTTGATGTTTGGTTCAAATCTGGCACGTGAAGAACAACAGATAACTTCTTAGCATCACCATTGCTAGAAATAAAAAAATGGTACCTAGACCCATGGCTAGGCATTTGGCATCGTTACCAATTGCTACTAGGATGGACTATCCTCCAATCTTGAGGGAGGTATACTAGCCCTTTTTAACTAGTCATATGTTGGGATGCTTCACTCTTGATGATCCATTAGCCACTAGATGCTGAGAAATGCTCTACCTTTGCACTCATTTCTTCTATTACTAACAAACAAATCCAATTCAAGTTCAGCACTATTCCTGAACTCCTTCCAACTTTAAAGTGTCATTCTTCTCATTTACTTCCTTTGGTCTACATGATTTGGACCCGAGGGGGTCACCTGAGAATATGTAAGTATAGCACGTGAGTTCAAATGAAGGGGTTCTTTAATCCAAAATTTTAAGGCTAATTTACAGAAATACATTTATAGAAGGGTTTTTTTAAATTGATTTTGAAAAAAAATCTATAAGTCCATAAAGAAAAAGGGGTCCCTTTCTTCATGAAACATTCACAACAAGTAAAGGGTTTTTTAAATATCCCTTGAATAATGTACGTGATATAGAGGGTTTCTTAGTAGTGCACCCCCCGAGATTTGGCCACTTGTTGACGAGTCCCTTGTTGTATAGTAGAAATGCTTTGCTTTTGATTTCTTCTTCTTCTTAGAAATTTTGGTGTTACCGGAGCCCTTTCGTTTGCCTTTCTTTACATTTGTGGAGAATCCATCACTACCATCTCTACATTTCAAATACATCTCCTCCACTAGGAAATGCACCAAAATCCCAAAAGGTAAGAGACAACTTGCGCACCTGGTTCAATCACCAAACTATCATGCTTTGTGGGCAGCACTCTGATGCACCTATGTGTGTCAGCTCCTCATTAGTCTTAGTGATCCTCAATGCCATCTAACTTTGCACATTCTTTATATGTGATATGCACTGGTTTGCTTTTTCTCCTTTAAAATTTCTTTCTACTGCAATTTGATTCTCAAGGTTTTGAATCCTTATCTGATTCCTTGTCTCATACTATTTCTTTAGAACTTGCCATGCTTCAAAAGCTATGATAGTATACTGAATCATAGTCATCATCAAGAATCAAATCATGGATGCTTGTGATGGTGGCACATAGTGTATCTGCATTCCTTTGTCTCTATACGAGAGCAAGATATGGCGGTATAGTTTATAGTGGATTTGTTCTAGAGAAGGACCTAGCAGCATCAACCGCTATTATGGTTTCCCACAATTCATATGAATCATAAATAGACCTAATCTTGAACTTCTAGATAGTGTAATTGGACATGAGCGATTGCATTATTTGCAAATTGGGACATCCCTCCGAATTTGCCTTAAAATAACAAACTCTAAAACAAGCTTTGTCTATAACCTATGCTCTAATGCCATGTAAGAATACATAATATCAGAAGCAGGATCAATACAATACAAAGCATTGAATTGTAGAAAGAAGTGGATAGGAAAAAATATTACTACTCGCACTTTGATTACAAATAAGTTGATGGTGTCTTCCCACCTATGTGATATGGGTGAGGAGCTTTGATGGTGATCTAGATAGATTCTAGATAGAATATGTCTTGCTTTTACGAGAGTGCTTGAACATAATGAAATCGATGATGATATAAGGCTACCAAAATAGGCTATATATAATATCTAGGGTCGGCCACGTTGGCCAACCCACGACCTAATCCAAAATGACTAACTAGCCACATCATCTGACTAAGACCTAAGGCTACCAAACTAGTCTATATATAGTATTGAGGGTTTTCATAGATGTAGGCAGCCACATCGGTCAGCCACGCATGACTTGGTCCAAAATGACCAACTTACCATATCATGGACCATATGGGTCCATGAGGGTTTGATTTTTTTGCGAGCTTTATTTGGCGAGCTTTTTGGAGATAAGATAGTTTTATGCGAGCATGTAAGAAAAATGATACATTTTGGTGAGCTTTTATATAGTAAGTATTTATGAAAGAGAAATAAATACATTCACATACATACATACATATATACATGTATATTCTCAAACACACCTACCTACCTACCTACCTACCTACCTTCCTACATATATACACACATTTGTACAATACATACATACATACATGCATGCATACTCCCAAACATATACATGCATGCATACATACATACCTACATACCTACCTTCCTACCTTCCTACATATAAACACACATTTTATGTCCAAGCAACTTAAATATAGGCACAAACATACCTATCTATGTACTTTTCTTCCAATGTTTATTTCAACACAAGTAAAAACAAGTATACCTGGCTCATATTTTCTTACAAAAAAAAGATTGAGTTCACATTTCCTTACAAGAAGATATATGGTTGGTACAACTCCTTTACCATAGCGTCGCAAGCTACCTACAATAAGACTTTAGAGTACGTGACAGTATACTCCATCCCAAAGCAAGACAAAAATAATATTGGTTCAAATTTTCTTACAAAAAGATTGACTTCACATTTCCTTACAAGCTTAAGTAGGCACAAACATGAGAGGCTTGATTAAAGCTTAAGTATAGGCACAAACATCCTTGCTTCGAGGACGTGATAGTATATTGTCCACTTCCTCTGGTGATAGTGTCGGTTGATGCATTACCATATCCTCATTCTTATGTAATCCCAAAACTTGCAAGAAGACAAAATAGATATGCTTACATGCAACGTAAGACTTTCCTCTAGATTCTCTTTGCATGAAATCAGGACATGTACACCAAGGTTGTACCTTGATGTGTATAAAATAGTCCTCTCCACTCTCACATGCCAAATGAAAAATAGAGTAGGGGGATAGCTGCATTGCACTCTCATTAAGGACTGTCGCTGTCATGGCCTCGGCACTACCAATCCTCTTTTCTGCTTCTTTGGAAATCCAATGCCTCCACTTGGTTGATCTCTTTGTATTCTGTGTAGCATCATGTGGCCTCTTGTCACTTTCTTTGTTGCCCGCCGCGCTGCTTGTGTGGACGTTTCTCCCACCCCTGACACAAAAGGTTCTTCATGAGTAACATCTAACTTGAACCCTGCCTTTACTAATTTCTCTACCTCTTGGCTGGTTATGTTGGTCCCAACATCCACTTTCCACATATCTGGGTATGATGGCTTGTATATTATGTTTGGATCTACATGCCATGTGTGTGAAACATCTGAAGGACAAACCACATCATTTGAGCTTTGGCCCTCCTGGACCAGGATGTTGTCGCTCTGAGTAGAAGCTAGGGGCAACAAATCAAATAGAGCTTCCATGTATGTATGAGTTGCACTTAAGTCTTCCATCAATACCTCCCAAACATTTGACTTTTGAGTTCAATGGGGCTCGTCTAATGGCCCACATTGTGCGTCCAACAGCCTCTTCCTTTACATGCATTTGTCCTCTGCTCATTGTGACATAATGTTGTTTAGGCTCTTCATGTCCGACATCTTTGTTTCGTCCAATCATTGGACTTTTTGGTCCTCCCCTTGAAGCATGACTTGCTACACTGTTTGTTCTAGATCTATCTCCAAAACTTACTCTTCTTGCTGTTCCCCGGTTTTGACGATGTCTGCTCTACATGACATAACCTGGACGATGTGAGCATTGGTCTACTTCCGTTGTCCTCACCCTCTTCCGTTGAATAGTCTCCTTATCTCCATGTAGAGGCCTTGATTCCTCATACATAGGAGTATTAGCTACTGTTTCATGGACCATGCGAGCCACTTGTGGTGGTGTTGGTCTTGACCTTGCTGCCACCCTGTCCAGCAACTTGCTCAAGCTTGGTCCCTCACCTTTGTGCTTCCCCATCTGATATGCATATTGCTTTGCACTTTGTAGTAAAGCGTTTGCCATATCTGAAATGCATGCATCATACAAGCTAACCTTTTCCTTGTATCCTTCACCAGTAAGCCAACTCCCATGTACACTTTTAGATAAGTTTGTTCGAGGGGTTTGTGCTAAATCCACCAAGCTTAAGACCACCTGCACACAAGAGGTTTCATACATGAATTCACAAAATTGACCAACATATCATTTCTCCATAAAATTTCTCACTCTTGACATGCGGTTGCCCCAATGTGTTATTCGTACTTCCCACCAACTCATCCATGTATCCATCACTGATAGTTTTCCCTCATGAACATGTCCATTTCTCCACCACTCACGAATCTCTTTACTTTTTAAGAAAGCTAACTGCTTATTGGTTGCCAATCTCCATTCTTCACACAAGTCAATATGGTGTTGTCGACTTTCTGCCTTCACGCATTGTTTAGCATGCTTTATCAAACTTTGTTTCCAATGGAATAAGCACGTTCGCTCCCTGTCCTCCATAATGTTGTGCGGACCCCCATTGAAAACGGTCCTAACTGCACACCAATTGGACCCTGCTTCATCAGCCCATAAACCCATAGAAGTGTGCGGGTGCATAACCGCATTGCTCCATTGTGCTATTCAGCATTTCCCAAAATAGTACTTGGCTTTTTGTATCCTCCTCCTTCATTTCGCATGTGGCAGTTGTCAACAGCTCTTGAACACTATAGGATTTTGGAGAGAAATTTTTTCAATCAGGTATCATTCAAGGTAAATCAAGGTAAATGAAAGAAAGGAAAAAATTGAAGTACGTAGTCTCACCTTGGGTCATAAACATGACAAGCCATTGTTGACCAACCAAAAACTCGATGAGTGTGATCAAACAAAACCCAAGACTTTGACAAGTCACCTCCACTAGTACACCGCATGAGATTCACCAAGTCCACGCGTGATGTTGGTCCTCGCAAAGACATCTTAAAGACATAACATTTGTCATCACGGCCACCTTGTCCTGGGAAACGACTACCTTGTATAAATGAATAGCAAGATCTTCTCTGTATAAGAAGGATGCTATCAAAGCCCTCTCCTGTCGGCATTAATTTTCTTTTCTCCTGGGATACAATGCGTCTAAACCTAAAAAACATAATTTCACAATAAAGAGAGGACCGAATGTAGAAAAATACAATGCGTCTAAACCTAAAAAACATATTTTCACAATAAAGAGAGGACCGAATGTAGAAAAATACATCTAAATATAATTAAGTTACGGAATGAATACTCACCTATGGTTTTCCACAAGAGGACTCAACTCCTCCAAAAAATTGCAGAGCTCATGATCCCCAATACTTGTAGGTAGCTCATCATTCTGATTCATCATGGAGGAAAACAGCATATCCTTCACAATATCCATCTATATTTTTCGAGGACCTGCACTTCTCTGGGCTTTCAACACTTGAGAAACAAACATTTTCACACACTCCAACATTGACCTTGAAGTTCTTGGCTGAACTGGATGTTCATGCAGCCCAGTGTGGAGCATCATTCTTGTAATAGTTGTGTCAGGAGGCATTACGTAATACACAATATACCTACACACTTGCACACAGTGCAATTTTGCGAGACAAAAGTGACAAACTATTTTAGTTTTCTCATCCTCTGTCAGAAGTCCAACTACAATCTTTTTTGTCAGATGTCCATAAAAGAAGGTGTTGTTATACCTTTTATTGTTCAAGTAAAAAGGACAGCTGAGCCTATGGCACTCCAAAGTACCAACACAATAGCTAATACGCACGGTACAACTTACAGACATGTTTGATGTTACTGGACGTGTCCATAGGTGACCATCATATTTTTGCTCCATTCCATCCATATTTCCTATTTTGCCATATGTTGGTGGAAACTCTAGGATGGAATCACCATCATAATGTCTTGGCACCTCCTGGACTTGGATGACTCGAGTAACTTTTTTCAACAATGAACGTAGGAGAGAAGGTTGCTCCTCCTTACGAAGAACTGAAAGTATACTCTCTGAAGAAGCAATACATTCATCTTCAGAGATCTTGTGCTTTGAACCTTTTGGATTGCTTGTGCCTTCACCTGGTTGCAAAACAGTTGCTGAGCCATTCAAGTCACTCTCAGAGGAGGAGCTCGAGATATGAACATGGGTGTTTTGTGTCCCTAATTCTTTATCCACTGAAGTCTCCAAATGTTGGACATATTGGGCAATGTCATTAGCACTAGAATCAAGACTATCAGCAGCACAGAGAGGACTACATTGTAGCATATATGTTTTACTTCGAGTAATATCTATGAGGTAGTTTTTATTGCCCTCCATATCATAATGAGCGATGATTTCCTATAGGCTTCCATCAGTCCTAGTAGCTTTCACTCTAGAAAGCGCAGCAGCCATCAAGCTCCCACTGACAGTGTGCTCCATGTGGAAGGCAATACGAAGATGCAGAAAGGACAGGAGAGACGAAAATGTGAAATGAAAATATAAAAATGAAGGAATAGGTGGAGCAATCACGATTGAGAATAAAGGCAGTTGAAATGATAAAACAAGGTGGAGCAATCACGATTGAGAATGTAGGCGGTTGAAATGATAAAACAAGGTGGAGCAATCACGATTGAGAATGGTCACGACCAATTTTTTTTATAAAAAATATACAAATATATAAAAAAATATACAAATATGTACATTTATTGGTTCTAAGTAATATTTTTATAAAAGACTTGTCTCTTTGTAAATACACACACACACATCTATATTTATATATTATATTGTATATATTTTAGGCTAAGAATCTATTAGGATATATGTATTTTTGTGTGTGTGTGTGTGTGTGTGTGTGTGTGTGTGTGTGTGTGTATTTACAAAGAGACTAGCCTTTTATCTATTTTAGGATCTATATATCTATTAGGCTACACACACACACACCACACACATTTATTAAAATACATATACCTTAATATGTGTGTGTGTGTGGTGTAACCTAATAAATACCTAGACTAAAATATATATAAATATACATCAATATATATATATATGTACATATATACA
This sequence comes from Cibotium barometz, assembly GCF_041138505.1. Classification (NCBI taxonomy): domain Eukaryota; kingdom Viridiplantae; phylum Streptophyta; class Polypodiopsida; order Cyatheales; family Cibotiaceae; genus Cibotium; species Cibotium barometz. The sequence continues at coordinate 17,066,368 of NC_141093.1, forward strand.
TAGCCTAAACTATATTCTCTCTCTCTTTTGAGCCTAAATGTTTAAAAAAGTTTTAAAAGAGCATGAGTTTTATCTTTTTTGTAAATCACATATTCTCTCTCTCTCTCTCTCTCTCACACACACACACACACACACACATTTTTCAATGGTTCAATATGTGTGGTATACTTTTTTTAAAACTTTTTTATTATTTATATTATTGAAATTGTGTGTGTGTATATATATATATGTGTGTGTGTTCATATAGCTTAATTCATTTTTAGCCATAAACTTTTTTTAAACTTTTTTATTATTTATATTATTGAAATTGTGTGTGTGTATATATATATATGTGTGTGTGTTCATATAGCTTAATTCATTTTTAGCCATATATATATGTGTGTATATATCTATCTTTAGGCTATATATAATTTAGGCCACACACACATATGTGGTACACATATTTTAGGGTACTTGAAGGAAAAGACGTTGTGGATACTCTCAACACAGCAACAAGCAGGCGAACGCATGCAGGAGGAAAAGAGGTATTTTTCTTTTTCATTTCTTTTCTCTGTGCAGTTGTTTTTGTTAGCACCGGGGGCAACCTGGTTCGGGTGTCGACAGAGGTGAGGAGATGGAGGCGCAGCCACAGTGGAGGAGGTGGAGGCGGAGCAGGTGGAGGAGGTGGAGGCGGTGAAGTTGGAGAAGATGCCAGTGAGTGAAGGAGATGGAGGAGGTGGAGGCGCATGCCAGTGAAGGAGATGGAGGAGGTGGAGGCACATGCAGTGGAGGAGATGGAGGCGCAGCCAGTGAAGGAGATGGAGGAGGTGGAGGCAGAGGCGAAGTTGGTGAAGGAGGTGGAGGCGGATTGCCGGGGGACTGGAGAGGCTGGAGCATGGGAGCAAGGGGTGTGATGATCTCTGCCCAATATGTCTAAATTTGGCAGCGGAGTAATTGATGTTAGGCATAGGCCAGTGAGAAGGAGATGGAGGAGGTGGAGGCGCAGGCCAGTGAAGGAGATGGAGGAGGTGGAGGTGCATGCAGTGGAGGAGATGGAGGCACAGCCAGTGAAGGAGATGGAGGAGGTGGAGGCGGAGGCGGAGTTGGTGAAGGAGGTGGAGGTGGAGCATCCCTTGCTCCCATGCTCCAGCCTCTCCAGTCCCCCGGCTCTGCCAGGGGACTGGAGAGGCTGGAGCATGGGAGCAAGGGGTGCAATGGTCTCCGCCCAATATGTCTAAATTTGGCGGCGGAGTAATTGATGTTAGGCGCATCCAGTGGAGAAGATGGAGGAGGTGGAGGCGGAGCTCGTGGAGGAGGTGGAGGCGGAGTAATTGATGTGCATGAAGTGGAGAAGATGGAGGAGGTGGAGGCGGAGCGAGCATGCATTGCGCCCCTTGCTCTAGCCTCTCAGGCTGGATCATGGGAGCAAGGGGTGTGATGAAGGCCCGATTTGTTAGATTTGGCAGCATCCAGTGGAGAAGATGGAGGAGGTGGAGGGGATTTACTTAATCCAAGATTAGTACTAGCGTTTGCAGCTACGGAAAGAACTAATTGTGATATGCTCCTACTTTTGATTTATTTTTGTTTTCCTAATCATCGACGAGACCCTTTATCACTTTTGGCGTGTTCCCAAAAATTTCGAGTGGATATAAATTTCGAGTTTGTGACCCACCATACGATCAGTTACATAAATTGGTAGATGCTCCCATCCATTGTGAATAGCAATGGTATGACCAATCATGCTAGGGACTATTGCAGAGGCACGAGACCAAGTTATTACTAACTTCTTTTCTCTCCGTACATTAATATTTTCAATTTCTCGTATTAAATGATTAGCTACAAAAGGACCTTTCTTTGATGAACGTGTTGTGGCCAATTACCTTCCTACTTAATATCCCTATTTATCTCAATGACTCTTACGTCGATGAAGTATATTTTTTACTCTTCCGACTTCTCTTCCCAAGTGTAACATATCCCCAAGGAGTTAATGGCTTCTTCCTGCCAATTGATGTCGTGCCTTCTCCCCCCGCGGTGTGGATGATCCACGGGGTTCGTAGCTGCACCTCTAAACCCCTTACTCATGGCCTTATATTTGATTAAGCCGTATAACCCTGCACATATAGTTAGTTTATTTGTTTCATATAGTTTATTTGCTAGCTTCTTTTACTTTTTTACTAATAGTAAATAAGAGTATGATTAGCTACTTTTACTTATTTACTATTAGTAAATAAGTTGAGCCCCATTGTTTAGTTGCCGTTTTTCGTCATGGTCTTCCCTAAGGGACTTCAAAGGCTGCAGATTTTGCTGCGTTCTTTTGATATTGCATGCTACACCTAGTCGTGGGAAGATTACATGAAGAGAGACGCCTTACAAGCTACGAATGGGCACGATTGTGATCATATTCCTCAAGTTGATGATGGGTGAATGTTTCTTTCCTAGAGGTACCTTTCTTTGAATAGGGCCTATAGTTACGGGTCGATCTTGGTTTTGGTATCCGGCCTTGTGAGCTTACTGATCTACTCTTTGAAGTTGTGTGCTAGCCTCTAGAGCTTTCACCATCCTAAATGTTTTCTTAGACATGTAGTAAGGTTTGTGTGTGAGGTTGATGTTTTCCTATGGACATGAAGTAGGGTTTATGTGTGAGGTTGATCATCTCTATATGTCATTCAGCTCAAACTTTTTGCTACTCATATTCAGGGCAAAAGAGAGAGAGATGGCTCCAAGAAAAGCAGGAAAACAACAGGCAAAGACTAAGAAAGGTATATGATGTGAATAGCCAAGATTCTTCTGAGATTGTGTTTTAATGTTTTAGATATGCTTACTTGGGCTTGGTGTGTGTGTCTTACAGACAACAGGGGATACTCACTTAGATCTGGGCCTGTTTGTTTGACTCTTAGTAGCGAGGAAGCTCAATCCCCGGACACCTGTGTCCTCACATGTATCTCCTGCTAAAGAGGAAACAGAAGCGCATAATTCTCTTGTTCATGAGGAAGAAGCGCTTTTGTTAGAGAACGAAATGAGCTCACCTCCTTCAACTCACACGGAGATTCCTGAATCTAGTACTGGTCAAGGGGAGACCCATAGAAGGCTTCTTAGAAAATCTATTGAATTGGGATTGCTTGGTGATGTATTCACTAAGTTTTTTGTGCAACGCAATTCCTCTACCCCATTGGTCCCTTTATGCAGGCTGATTCCAAATGAAGCCATCCATATAGTTTCTAGCCAACTTGAGGTGTTTCGTGATTCCTTTGACTGCCATGGTTATGTCGAAGCATCTCCTCCTTTTTTAGTTTCACTTACACGTCCCGGAAGCTCTATGTATTTCGCGGTCACACAAATAGACTTGCAAGAATGGGGACCAAACTGGGTGGTACAACATGATAGATTTGAGGATGAAATCAGAGGAACTGAGTGGGAGGATCTCAGTGTGGTGGTAAGAAGTTTCTTGTTTGGGATGGCAATCATCGTGTGAAAGCATGGATGTCTCGAGTGCGTGAAGGTATGTTCTTTTGAATGCCATAGAGTTGTTTTGTGTAACATTAAAAGTAATATATTGTAATATCTTTATTTTGTTTTCTCTAGCTTGGTCTCAAAGCCCCTCACACCATGTCAATTTTTGGTTGTGGACAAGAAGCAAGAAGGAGAATTGCTATTGGCTTTACGATCTCAAAATGAGTAAGTGATCTCTCTCTACTTAATTACGGACATTGTGAAGTCATTGTTAAGTTCTTGGCTCATTGTGACTCTTTACAATAGATTGGTGCGCACTAGTGTTACATCCACATTGTCACATGAGATCTTCATGTTTCAACGATTTGGACTGGCGGACAAATCATCCATATTGGACTACCTTGGTGAAGACATAAGGAGGTGGGCTTTAATGGAGCTTAGTTTGGAGCGACGAAGTGGAGAGCAATGGTACAATGCTCCAGCTACAATCTTGGCACAGCTTGTGTGGAAGGTAGTGTTTGCATTTTCCATCTTTTATTAATAAACCAATTATCAATCACACTTGGCTGAATAATGTTAAAAATGATATCCTAGTGCATTCAAGACTGCCTACACTAGTGCAAACACCTTGTCCTAGCTAGTAACTCTACTGTTATTATCCCATGGTGCAGTGATCACACATGTTAAATAATCCATTACAAGAGAAATGTAAATTCTCTAGCTCCTAGGCCATTGAATGTCAAAATATGTGGTGGCCAACCATAGTGTCATAGAAGTCTTTGACAACACTTAACATGGCCCCCTTCCTGATGAAGATTCTATTCTAAAAAGATATGGTTAAATAAGATTTCAGGTCAGAGGATGAAAGCAATGTAAGGCTTGGGATGATCTGCATGGCAAAAATAATAACAAGTAATATGTTCTTCAAGCAACAAGAAGAAGTTAACAAGGAAATAGATGAAGAAGCAATTATGAAATCAGGGATAAGACTGGTTAACCTTTCCAAAGATGCTATGAAGATGAAGATTAATGTTGATCTAACTTAGCAATAGGGTTAAGTCTACGATTCATGAACTAAGTTCATAATATATGCTTATGGGGTTGCAAAAGAATATGAGACAAAATGTGAGAAAGCTAGAAGTGGTGTAGAGCAAACATTTCAAGATAGAGCGTACAAGATGCTCATAATTGCAAACCCATCCAATGGTGATGCATTATTTCAACTCGTATATAACTATGATTGGTCTAAGAAGGGATTGGTTGCTCTGACCAAAGAAAAGCTCTACACAGTCGTGCCATATCTCGGATTTCAACTCAAAGGTATGTGACATGTCAATAAACCTCCCTTAACATAAACTAACCTTAACATCTAATCTCTTATGGTTTTGGGATGATGCTGAAATAGGAAGACGGAATTGCTTCAAATGCTTATGACCGGGAAGGCAAAGGACAAGGTAATTTTAGAGATGTTTGGGGATAACAAAAAGACGTTGCTGCATATGAAGAAAGAGTTGTATTGGGAAGAGCTAATAGGGGAGGCGGACTCTATTTTGGAGGGTTTATTGGTATATGATGATGTTATCTATGTCCCACCATTTATGCAATGGGTGCAAGAGGAGCGATCAAAACACATACCATGGGCCTTCCATGAGGTGTGGGCAAAGATTGGAAAAGTGAAGGAAGGCGAAAAGCAACCTGAGGTGGAGAATGCCACAAAGAGGGTTGTCTATAGGTACCTCTACTGCCATTACATTTTTGTAGAAAATACATATACACATTTAAAAAAATATTGTAGTGCTGTTTGTTTTATTTTGGATATGTAGGTGGGTGCAACTACTCATTGGCCAAGGTCTAATGGACGAAGAGATGGAAGCAATCAAAGAATGGGTAGATCCAAATTCCTCAAAAACAATGTACCTGAAGGAATGGGTTGAGAGAGGGGTTTCTGATTGGGAATTTAAGAGATGTCCTTGGTGGTTGGACTATCCTCTAAATCATGTGCCTCCAAGTGAGGAGCTCCTAGAAAAAGGTACTTTTTTGCTTTCTACTGAATTATATGCATGTAAATGTAAATGTATATGTTTATGTAAACCTTCCTACCTATACATATGTAAACTATCCATATGCATATACATATTAGATACATATACATACAGATATATACATATACAAATACATATGTATATATACATATGCATACATAAATACATACCTACATACATACACTAAATTATATACTAAATTCCTACATACATACAAAGTTCATGTTACATTTAAGATTTGGCATGTTAGATTTTAAAGAAACATTGTTAAGTTTTGAAGTTTATTTTGGGATATTTTAGTAAATGCAAAGGAGATGCTGTCCAAAATTTTTACAAATTTGTACATACATAGTTCATGTTACATTTAAGGTTTGGCATATCAAATTTTAAAGAAACGTTGTTAAGTTTTGATATATACATACCTATATACATATACATATAAATAGATACATATACATACACATACATATACATAGATACATACCTACATACATATACATATACATATGCATATACACATACACATACATGTACATATACATATACATAGATACATATACATCTACTTACATATACATATACAAAAAGGTATGGGGATTTTTACCTTTTTACTAATTATCTTGATCTATTTCTTGAAGAATCTGAGCTTGAAAGAGAGGCCCCCAACTCAAGAAGACTCTAGAATACCTTCCCTGTAGCCAACAATCTTGACCCAGTCTCCAGTAGTTGGATCCTCGCGCGTGGCCCCAAAACCATCCACACCACTGTCACGAGTGCCACAATCAAACCAAGAGCATACATCTACATCCAAGTGCAACGTGAGAGGTGAACAACGAGACGTCTTGACATTATGCATGATGTTCAAGAGGGAGACCCCACAAATGAAGATCAAGAGAGAGACCCTCCAGAGCATCTTCAAGAGGGGGAGGTGTCAGGACAATGTGACATCATGGACATGACTATAGTATGAGTACTTTCCATCGCAAATTTATTTTGAGAAGTGTGTGCTTTCGAAATGCATCTCATTTTTTGTCTTGTTTACTTGCAGGTGAGAGATGTTTACTTGCAGGTGAGAGATGTTTTTCACACATATTGCTAGTAGACATCCACACACTTTCGGAGGGCTCAGATAGGTAGAAAGAATAATTTCACCATATAATTAGTTTTCCAAGTTATACTTACCAAAACCAAACATCATAAATCTTTTATGTAGTGTGGAAGAATTCTTGATGAAGATTTCCAAGGCTCTATCTCATAGAGGTGCTCCCTCAGATACAATGGCTCGCCTCGTATGGGCTGACTTTCCTACAGGTTTACAGGTTGTTGATGTAGATACAGATGGGTGTCCCTCATGGAATCAAGTTTCTTCATCATTGATACGTGCCACACTCAATTTTTTTGGTTTGTTTGTGGCTGATGAGGGTTGGTTTGTGTGTTTTAGTCTAATGGATCAACTTCCTAAAATATATTCCATGGGAAAGAAAGTTGGATTGGTCATGCATCGAACAATGTCTGTTCATGTGGAATCAAGTTATTTCTATGACAATGGAGAACAGGTAAGTCATAATCTCTCAAATATTTCCCTTTGTATATACATGTTATGTGGTATGTATATCCAAACATAATGTTTTCTCGTTATGGTAGGTGGATACATTGGCACTTAGTATGTTCTATCGAGTAAATTGCCATGTCCCTATTATTGATCGTGAGGCTGGGCAAAATGTTTCAAAGAAGTTATTCAACGCTCAACAAAATTTCATTTTTGAGAAGAATAAGAAGCATCCATTCCAATGCACGATGGTCTTGGAGCGCTACATTCGAGGTGGTGCAGAAAGATCTCCTATGTTCTTTAGGTGAGACAATTTTCATTCTGTTCATTTTCATAGCTACTTTTTCAAAATACTTAGATGCACGTTTATGATTGTATTTCATTGTAGGTGGCTAGTGGAGAAATTCTCAAGTGAAGGAGATGGTGTCTTGGATGTTTTTGTAGGATGTGGAGGCTTGGGACGTGCATGCCAAGAGTTAAAAAGGCACTAGATGGGGATAGAGAATGACATGGAGGTAGCCAAAGCATGTCTAGGAGATTTCTCATTAGGTCGGGATGACACGTAGAAGAATGCTATAATTTGTGGATCAAAAGACTTTGTAATCGAGATTGTCATGGTTTGGAAGTTTAAAGATCGATATATACATTTTTGATCTTTAAAAGATTGTGTTATATATTTAAGTACGTAAGAAAGTATGTATGTATTGTATGTATATATGTTAGTGCTGCGTAGGTAGCTCTTGTATGTATGTATGTATATGTATATGTATGAGGTGTATGAATTTAGGTAGATATATGTATATATATAATTATATCAATAAGTATGATGTGGATCAAAAGACTTTGTTATCGAGATTTTCATGGTTCGGAACTTTACAGATCGATATATACATTTTTTATCTTTAAAGGATTGTTTTTTATATTTAAGTAAGAAAGAAAGAAAGTATGTATGTATGTATGTATGTATATATGTTAGTATGTAGGTAGCTCTTGCATGTATGTATGTATATGTATATTTTGTATGCATGAATTTAGTTACATATATGAATATATGTAATTATATCAATAAGTATGATGTGGATCAAAAGACTGAAATTTATATTGATCTTTCAAAGCTTGTTATTTATATGTAAGTAAGTTCTTGGTCCTTTACAAAGCTCATAGTAAGTTCATGGTCCTTTGCAAAGCTCGGACTCCTTGTTCATTGCTCCAAAAAGCTCGGCAAAAAAAATCCCCCGGACCATATTAGACTACAAATAAGTCCCTTAGCGACTTATTTGTAGGGACTTATTTGTAGTCTCCAAAATGACCAACTGACCATATCATTTGCCTAGCGACTTATTTGTAGGGACTTATTTGTAGTCTCCAAAATGACCAACTGACCATATCATTTGCCTAGGACCATATTAAACTACAAATAAGTCCCTTAGTGACTTAGCATAGCCCCCATGACCATCTTATACCATTTGGATCCTCAAACGAGCCCGCAACCCAAGAACAATGTGTCCTTGGTTTAATGTGGTCACATAGCATAATCATGCATCCTTCTTGGTAAATTTCCAAGTCTACATAAGTTGGCTCCTAATCATGGCCACACTTGGCTACCACCCTACTAGTGTCTAAAATTGGGAACTACCAGGTTCATGGATGGGTGTTCACCATAATGGCTACTCCTCATAACTGGGGCCTTACATAATAGAGCACATCCATCACTTACAAAAACAACACAAGTGTGGACCATTAATTTTCCAATACATATGTTATCATCTTAATGATAAAAACACCACTTGGGCTTCAAGTTGCTCATCTCCATGGGCTGCAAGGGAGAGGTACAATTGATGGGACCATATAAGCAAGAGAAAGAGGTACAATTTTTATTCCAAGGGATGATTGTCTCATGGCATGTCAAAACCTTAATACATGTGCCAAGGTCCCTTACCATAATCTCTATACACCCTTGAATCTTAATTCTTAAGCTTAAAACCAAAGATGTTTATAACCTTTGATCTAGTATTGCCGCCCCATCAAGAATAGGGATGGGTAGGGCTAGCCTTCGTTTGACCCAACAAAGGGTAGCCATGCCTCCGGAAGCTATAACGGGTTGTAAGAAAACATAAAAAGAAAAACACACACACACACACACACACACACACACACACACATGTGTGTGTGATTGCTCATTAAGGAGCAATTGGCAACGATACAATATTAGCAATGATAGAGGGATTATGTGGGCTCACACTCAAACTAAACCCAATGGCTAAAATCTTTGAGCCATTGAGGTCCATGCCCCAAATGCATCTCCCGATTCCTTTTGCCACATGCGGTTTATTACCTATGCCAGTATCTGCTAATTCTGAGTAGATTTTGCCTACTAATCCTTGTATGTGTTGCAAGGGGGGAATACTTAAGGAATTGATGTACCAACTCAGATCAGCTATACTAGAAGATGCAGTAAACGTGAAAGATACACATAGGCCTTGCTATCAATTAGAGCTGGGTGTTGGCTAAATTAGACAGAACTACACACTCATTGTGGTCAGAGAGAGGACATGGGGGACATCATGGGAAGCTGGCCCAGATTAATAACTACTGATACCACATAATAAACATGTATGCAATCCAGTGTTATCCACAATGGCTCTCTCTCTCTCTCTCTCTCTCTCTCATATCATGGCTTGATAGGATAGAACTACACACCCATTGTGGTTAGAGAGGACAGGGGATATCATGGGAAGCTGGCCCAAATTAATCACTACACAAACTAAACATGCATGCAATCCAGTGTTATCCACAATGGCTCTCTCCTCTCTCTCTCTCTCTCTCTCTCTCTCTCTCATATCATGGAAACTTACATTATTCAAACTTTATGTAGACATTATGTATAAAGGAGTTACATTGATTGTCTTTAACAAAGTAGTAGTGTCGAACACAATATCTACGATAATTTTCTAGGCTAACTCATAATGTTCTTGAGATACCTAGCTCTACAGTCTTGCGCCTCTTCTTGCTAAGTAGAAGGGTCCCCACCAACAATATGGCATTGACGACACAATATGGGCCCTTCTGACCAATACTTTCCCACAAATGTAGTGTGTGCGAGCACTTTAGAAGCGTAACACCCTTGGAAGGCAGTGTACGCTGTAGCCTTGTTGATGAGCACTACCTTGTCAGCGTTTCTTGGAATCATTGACAAGCATAGGACCTTGCTAAGTACTTTGAGGGATAATATGTAGAAGCTTACCATGGGGGTGAATGCTCATGTGCGCCACCTTTATGCTGAGCCCAAGCATACAAAGACTATATGCTACACACAAGAAAGAGGATTAGTGGAATTCGAGTAGTATTATCATTTATATTTATTAGATTCATACATAATTTATCTTGTCGTGTGTTTGAAATCAGAGCCAACCACCTCAGGCTTACAAATGTCAATGGAGGACTTGTGTTCCTCCAACAACAACACTAATGTAGCATCCTCATACTCTTTGGTCAACGGAAATTGTTCTAAGCTTTTCTAAACTCCTCCTCAGTCACATCACAAGGCTTTGATCAGCCTCTGCAATTGCTGATATCAAGATCATCACTGACTCATGCACACCACCCTGCACCGGAACAAGACCTTGTTGCAAAGCCTCCAAGCCCTTGTTTGTCAATGGAAAATTCATCATTCAGCTAACAAGGAGAGGCACTCGGCTTGGTTGAGCTTGTAGACCTTTTCCAAGTCATGTAAAAAGAGGAATTCCTCCCCTTAAATCACCACAGAGCTGAGCTTGCTAAGCTCAAGCTCTGGCATCTCATGTGTAACCTCCTTTCCCTTGCCCACTACATCTGGTACATCTAGGGTACCCTCTATAGGACCCTCCCCCACCTCTTTTCCACCCTCTATTGTGGCTGAGGCACTTGCCTCTCCAAAGTATGGCACCAATGCCTTTGACACGAGGATGCTTCACCAGATTGAGGTGCCTCAATTTGGAGGAGGAGATATTTGGCCATAATAGCCTCAACAAGCTGGTTGGTGATGACCTCAAGTTTGATGACCTCAAGTTTAGGATCCTCCTCCTTGCCTTGTACCATGCCTCCAATTGAGACGCCCTCCAATTTGGAGGAGGAGATCTTTGGCCATAACAGCCTCAACAAGCTGGTTGATGACCTCAAGTTTAGCTTGCTTCTTGGATATCTTGAAATCCTAGAATGAGAAAATTATCCCAAACATCTCCTAAGCTCCATTCATTGCTTGCATTCACCACCTCAATTGAACCATCATAAAAAGTCACAGATAAACGTATGCATGTATCCACACCCTCCCTTGATTTGCAAGGGAACCCACTTCCCATTCTTCTTCATCCATCATTCTTAGAAGAATCAAATGGATAAGCTCTGACGAGTCTTCAAGTATCGAAAGGTCACACTTGAAGGCCCCACTTTACATGAGTAGATGTCGCCTTTGTGTAACCCCTCCACAATATTCCATCCAATACCCAAGACATTGTCAATTTGTTTAATTTGCAATTTCTTGCAAATGAACATTGTTGGGGTGGGTTGTGAAGAAAGCTTAGAGAACATAAATACAAATAGATGGATTGGAGCAAACCATCCAAGCCCCACAAACTTAGAGGCCTTAGAGAATTTTAAGGAGGAGTGTACATCAAAATACATCTTGTTTTTGAAAGCATTAACACTCCATCTATCCGAAACTGGCCACTCTACACTATGTAAAGAGTCCACATGGATCTCCTCAAGGCTACCATATTCTGTAGGCTGAGAAGGGACTTTGTAAGTGAAAGATCCCTGCCCCTCAGCGCAATGAATTCAGGGGTGCTAGTAGCAGAAGTAGCACTTCTTGCGTAGGGCAGAGTCTCCAACTCGGGACCTTACCCACCACGGATATCCGGACAAGAGACAATCCATCGGTTCTTCCAAAACCGAGAATCCGGAAAAACTTCCCTCGCCCAGCAGACGTAGGTGATTCCACTGGGAAAAATCTATTCTAACGTAGTCAAGAGCCTTTACTAACCAAACTGATCCGACTAAACCTGTAAGTCACCTGGTCAGATCAAGGAAGAGACTTGCACTTGGAGACCAACGCTTTTTTCCTCATCAAGAGGCACAACCGTTGATTCTTTTCCATAGAACAAGGGTTATCCGGGATTTTACTTCAACTATCGTAAAACATAACAGAATTGAGTCCCATTTTAGGGATCCATCAGTCCAGCCTAACCCCATCCAATCCTTCCCATGGGTTAGCCAGTCGCCCAACCAGGTTATGTTTTGCCCTGGGTACCAGGGAAAAGAGTTTCCAGGCCCCCTAGCCGGCGCTTCAAGCAAACTTCAAGATAGTCACACCACTTACACACCCAATATGAAATTGCATGTTTCACAGATTCAGCTGTCTTTAAAATAATCTTTTAATGAAACCATAGTATCATTGATCATAATCCTCCAAAATATCTAGCTTGAATTCTAATTTCCAATCAATCCTTCATCGGTGTACCTATGGCATCAGGCAAACCAAAACGCTCACCACCTGTTCACTTAGGGGCCTTTTCAATAGTTCCTAGCTCATAGTACTCGAAAATATAATCACATAAGAAAAATCTAGATGGATTCCCCATTGAAGATCAGCAAGATCAACCAACAGATCCATATAAAAGAGCCATGGGCTCATCCATTGAAGACCAGCAAGGCCAATCAACCAGATCCGTACCCTCCAACTCATCGTTCCATTTTCTTCCTCGATGCACGTGTGGGTATCTTCGGTGACCCCCAGAGTCTGAGCACCATATGGTCAACACCCTCTAGGCTCCTTCGCAAGTCACCTATTGCTTCACTCATAGGCCGCTTCCTTGGTCCCTCATCCACCGTACCGGAAGCTCACCATTTAAATTAAACCGAGGTTGGTCAAGACCTCGGTCGACCTTGCCATGTGAGATGTCGTCCAATGACTCTCCGTCAGCTATTACAACTTTCACTTAGGTCGTCACCATGACCATAATCGACAAGATAGTCAAAATGCTTTCCCAACATTCTTAACATAAAATAGTCTTTTAAAAACAAGTTTCATAAATACAGTTTCTAACGAACACTCATCTTTTCACATTATCCACATCATTTCTCGTTATTCCACATTCTTCTACATCAATTCACATTGCCTATTCCACATCCAGTCATATCTATTCCCATCATCCTTCATCCATTCTCATCCAATCACATCATATTACATTGAGCATCACATCTATCCACATCACATCACATTCATCTAGATCACATCTCATCACATTCATCTAGATCACATCTCATCACATCCATTTACATTCATTCAGATCCACATCACATCTCATCACATCCATCTACATCCATTCAAATCCACATCACATCACTTCCATCCACATCACATCACATCTATTTACATCACATCTCATCACATCCATCCACATCAGATAACATCCATGTACATTCATTTAGATCCACATCACATCCATTCACATCCATCCACATCCACATCACATCCATTCACATCTCATTACATCACATTCACATCTATTTACATCCATCCACATCTCATCACATCCATCACATCACATTCACATCTCGTCACATCCGTTCACATATCATCACATCTATCCACATCACATTATCATCTCATTACATCACATTCACATCTCATCACATCCATTCACGTATCATCACATCCATTTAAATATCATCACACCCATTCACATCTCATCACATCCACTCACATCTCATCACATCCATTCACATCTCAATACTCCCATTCACATCTCATCACATCCACTCACATCTCATCACATCCATTCACATCTCAATACTCCCATTCACATCCATTTAAATCACATCGCATTCATTCACATCTCGTCGCATCCATGCTCATCTTATCACATCTCGTTCACATCCATCCACACCACTTCACATTCATTCCATCCACATCACATCACATTCATTCCATCCACATTACATCACATCCACATCTATCCACATCATATCACATTCATTCCATCCACATTCCATCACATCCACATCTATCCATATTACATAACATTCATTCCATCCACATTACATCATATCCACATCTATCCATATCACATCACATTCATTCCGTCCATATTACATCACATCTGCATCTATCCATATCACATCACATTCATTCCATCCACATTACATTCACATCTCATCTCATTACAGCGCATCCATTTACATCCCATCACATTCATTTACATTCATCACTCCACATTCACATCTTATCACATCACATTCACATCTTATCACATCACATTCACATCTCATCTCAAAAATCAATTCTACCCATATTTCTTAATAAAAATAATAATACTCAAAATTTCACTTTTGATAAATATCATGGTAATTCCTCTTTTTCATAAAAATAAATTTACCAAAAATTCATCTTTTCTCTTAATTAAATATTTATGCATAAATACTAAAAACATTATTTCCCATGAATATGATGAAAATCGTTCTTTTTGCATAGGATGTCTAATCCTATAATATGGTAGGAAGTCCTCTTACATTAAGACTCTTAGGGAAAGCTTGATTTGAATTAAAACAATGAGAAGAAGAAGTCATTTGAGGAAATTGAGAAAAACCATAAAATTCATCTTACCTCTAAGATTGGCTTGATTCTTTCTTTAGTAGTGAAGCCCCCAACCAGTAATTGGTTAGCAAGAGGAGAAGAGAACTCCAAGAGTTGTTGAAGTGAGGGAGAGAAGCTCCAAGCTCCCTAAAAGTAGAGGAAAATTAAGGGATAATAAAAATATGATTATTTTAATATAATATTGGCGTGCTCCAAGCTCCCCAAAAGTAGAGAAAAATTAAGGGATAATAGAAAATATGATTATTTTAATATAATATTGGCGTGTTATAGCTCCAATATGAAAATACAAAGGATGAGGGTCTATTTATAAATGAGGGAGGCCACTAACCAAGTCCAACTGGGTTCTAGAATTTTCTGGCTTTAGTTTGATTCAATTTGGACAAGATTTGGACCAGTTTGGCTCCCTTTTTTATTTAGTTCGATTCATGAGAGAGGAGAGATAAAAATATCACATTTTTTGAATTAAAAAAACCCATCCATACATGTGAAAAAGGCACCTACCTCAAAGGTCCCCCTCTCCTTTTACTACCAAGGTGCCAAAAATGCATCATTTCTCCAAAATATATCATTTTTTAGTAATATCTCTTAATTTTTAACTAATAAACCTTGTACTCAGTCAACTCTTCATCTTATGTGAGCATTTACTCATTTTTGGGTATTTTCTTTTATTCTTTGAATTTATCTCATCCCAACCCTTGGATAAATCCAATTGGCCCATTGGAACCTTAATTGGATCATAATCCATTTTTTTTTGAAAATGTAGACCCTTAGGCTAAGGTCCCTTATACCATTTTCAATTAATTCCTAATGCACATTGGGAAGTTTATTTTGAACTTCAATTTTAGGGGAATCCATTTTAGACACTAGGAGAATTTTTATATCCAAAGATATCTTAATTTTGCTCTTTCTTCTATTTCAGAGAGGGGAATGATTATAAGAACAGAAGGGGAGGTTCTTACACCTTTACATTTCAAAAGCTGGAGGGAGGAATCACCAGTGATACTTCTCAAAGGTTGTTCTTTAATATAGCTTGATGGAAAAATGTTTGCAACCCACATACCATAATTAGTAAAACAAAACAAGCCATTTCCAAATAAAATTACAACCACATACTTACAATTGCAAGGGAGCTTATTCCTCTCCATAGAAGGAGGAAGATACATCTCTACAGCCATGTAGACATGTTATATTATTACCTTGATTTCTCCATTCTTATCCTTCTTGAAATGAAGAATCCTTCCCTTCCAATGGTGTTCGAAAACACCATGGTTAAGAGCTCGATGTGGACATGTGGCACTTGGTTGCATAGAAACCCAGTCTTTCACCCACCCTAAATGGATGCCCGATCCACTCAGCTTCATCATCTGTAGTGTTGTAGAGAAGGTATTCAAAGATGGAATCACTTGGTCTTTTACTATAGGTAGGCATAATGAGATGTTTCGATCCAAACGGTTTGTCTTGCAATGCTTTGTCCATGCCACTCTGGCTGTTTCTACTATCTTCAGCCTTGCAAGAGCCATTTTACTTTTCTCGTTGTATCCGGTGACATCGAAGTATTCTTCCATTTCTTCGATCCACTTCTCCACAGCCTCACCCAAGTTTTCCCCTTCACCCTTGAAAGGTCCAAGTTGCGATCTATGAAGAGTTTTATGAACATCCAAGTTGAGCTCTTCCTCATCAAGTTTGGGGTTAACATTCCTACCACGATGACCTCGATCCATGATCCTATCAATACAAAAATTCTTCTTAAGTCCCTTTATTTATAATTCAAATCCGACTTTAGATCCAACTGATTCTGGGGCTCTTTAGATTGGTCAGCCTCCCATAGAATCATGGGATAAATATCCCTTCTAACAGAAGAACATATAAAACTCATTATCAGAGAATAATTCATTCATATTCCTAACACAGTAATGGTTCATCAGACCGAAAATTCCATCTTATCATTCCTCCACGGGAATTTCAGTTATGCAGGTTTTTAATTTGTCATCCCCCTTAATTAGATCCACTGGGTCAAGGGTTAACGTGATGTGATGGGAATCGGGATAGATGTGAATGAATGAGATGTGATGTGATGTGAATCGAGATAGATGTGAATGGATGAGATGTGATGTGATGTGAATTGCAATAGATGTGAATGGATGAGATGCAATGTGAATGAATGTGATGTGATGTGATGTGATATGGATATGGGTAGATGTGAATGGACGAGATGTGATGAGGATAGATTGGATGAGATGCAATACTCTAGCTGAGTTTAAGGGTAAGTCATTCAAACTTTTGATTGATTCAAGCAGTACTCGTTCATTTATTTCCCCTGGATGCTTGCGTAAGCTAGTCTTAGAACAGAAATCAGGGAAACCTATGCAAGTTGAATTGGCCAGTGGGAAGATTCTTTTCACTCACCATGAGACAGATCGTATTCAGTAAAATCTAGATGGGAATATAAGTGACTGTCAGTTCAGTGTCCTACCTTTGGGAGTTTTCAACGGGATCCTTGGAATGGATTGGCTCCACCAAAATCAAGCTGACATTCACTGTCAGTAGAACCATTTCCTTCCATGACCTTCACGAAAACAAAGTTCAAGGAACTGGAATTTCAGGATCCCCAGGTCTGCAATTAGTAAAAGCTTCTAAGTTATTGAAAGGACTTAGAAAGAAGCAGCTCATTTACATTGTCAAAATGAATTCGGTAGACACAAAGTTAAAGGCTAAAGAACTAGAATGGTTAAGTGAGTACGATGATTTATTCCCAGGAGAGCTAACAAAGATGCCTCCAATTCGAGAAGTAGATCATGTGATAGATTTGACCCCCAAAGCTCAGCCAATAGCCCAGCGCACGTACGAAATGCCAGTCCTTGAAGCTGTTGAACTCAAGGAACAGCTTAGGCAGCTATTAGAACAAGGGTTTGTAAGACCTAGTGTTTCACCTTGGGGAGCGCCAGTTCTCTTTCAGAAAAAGAAAGATGGAACACTAAGACTCTGTGTGGATTACAGAGGTCTCAAGCAGCTGACAGTTAAGAATAAGTATCCTATCCCCAGAATTGATAAGATTTTGGATAGGCTTAGTGGAGCCCAGATCTTCACAAAGATAGATCTCAAATCAGGGTATTACCAGATCAAGATTAATGAGCAAGATATCCCAAAGACAGCCATGAATACTCGCTATGGGCATTATGAATTTACAGTCATGCCATTTGGATTGACAAATGCCCCAGCTACATTCAATCGCCTAATGCAGGACATTCTCAGAGAATAATTGGATGATTTTGATTTTGTTTTCTTTGATGATATTCTGATTTACTCAAAGAATGTAGCCAACCATGAAGCTCACGTCCAAAAAGTTCTTAAGATTCTAAGGAAGCACCAACTCTTTGCAAAAAAGAGCAAGTGCACTTTCTCTACCGACCATGTTGAATACTTGGGCTTCTTGGTATTCAGAGACAAAATTTCTCCAGATTTCGCAAAAATCCAAGTAGTCATAGATTGGCCTGAACCAAAGACAGTGAAAGAAGTCAGAGGATTCTTGGGATTAACTGGTTGGTATAGAATTTTTATACCTAAGTATGCTCTCATAGCTTCTCCCCTGACTAATCTTCTCAAGAAGAATATTCTGTTCTAATGGACTACCAGCAGGTGTCAGAGCGCTTTTGATAAGGTAAAGACCACCTTGGTAACCAATCCTATTCTGAAGTTGCCAGATTTCTCTCTACCCATTGAGGTAGTAATAACTGATGCCAGCCTGGGAGATGCACCCATGCAGGAAGGTCATGCAGTGGCCTATGAATCCCGAAAACTCAAAACGCATGAGAGAAATTATGTTGTCCATAACCTGGAGCTACTTTCAGTAGTATATGCCCTAAAGTTGTGGAGACATTAACTGTTGGGTCAAAGATTCACTTTGATGACAGATCATCAGAGCTTAAAGTGGTCTTCAACACGTGCCAAGGAAGGTGGATGCAAATCCTGCAGGAATTTGATTTTGAAATCAAGTACAACCCAGGTAAAGAAAATGTGGTAGCAGATGCCCTCAGTAGAAAAGCCTCCTTGCTTGCAATTATAGTGGTGTCAAATCCATTGATTAGTGAAGCAAGAGAGAAGATCATGCAGGATAGATTCTTTGGCCCTATTGCTACCCTACTTATGCAGGAAAGCAAAACTCCTCAGGTGTTGAACCGAGTTCAAGGGTATAGCCTAGATGATGGAATTATGTATTACAATAGCAGGCTATGCATTAATGATGAGGGAACTAAGGGTCAAATTCTGAATGAAGCCCATGATAGCCTTATTGTATGACATCCAGGTTTCATCAAAACCGTAAAGGAAGGCTTCTTTTGGCCTAGACTAAAAAAGGATGTACTTAATCATGTACATCAATGCTTGATTTGTCAGAAAGTCAAAGCAGAGAGAGTGAAAATGCCTTGGAAGATACATCCGTTAGACATCCCCGAGATGAACTGGGAATGTATCAGTATGGATTTTATTACTAGACTACCTTCAGTGCAATTAGGTTACTACTCCATCTTCATGGTAGTTGATAGACTAACAAAAGTTGCCCATCTAATTCTAGTAAAAGAAACCTACACTGTAGAGTGGATGTGGCCAGAGTGTTCCTCAAGGAAATCTTCAGATTGCATGGCCTATCCAGGAGAATAGTAAGTGATCGAGATCCCAAATTCACGTCAAGATTCTGGACTGCATTTTTCAAAGCAGTAGGAACTTTCTTGGATCTCAGCATAGCTTACCACCCCGAGACCCATGGTCAAATATAAAGGGTGAACCAAGTAATCGAAGATATACTTTGGTCATGCTGTGGCAGGGAACCCAAGAAGTGGCTAAGCTATCTGCACCTAGTCAAGTTCACCTATAATGCCTCTTATCATCGAAGTATCAGGATGAGCCCTTTCAAAGCTCTATATGGACAAGACTACCTAACACCATTAACTTGGTCCGACCCATTGATTAGGGTCGAGATGTCCAAACACATGCTTGACGACATGGAGCAGCACATGCATTCAATCCGCAATGATCTAAAAGCTGCCCAGGATAGATAGAAGTAGTATGCAGATAAGAAGAGTTTAGATAAAAAATTGAAGAAGCGGATATGGTCTTCATTCGAGTACGCCCCAAAAGAAGTTCTCTATCTCTTGGGAAGTACAAGAAGTTATCCCCCAAATACTGTGGGCCATATCTGATTACAAAGAAAGTAGCTCACTTAGCCTATGAACTTCTTCTGTCTCCTCATCTGAAAGTACATAATGTATTTCATGTCAGCCTACTTAAAAAGTATGTGCCTAGCCCAAATCACATTGTGCTTAATGTGATGAACTCTTAACTTCTTCAACCCAAGGGATGATGGAACTCCAACCTGAAGACCTAAAGAAATTCTTGATGTTCGAGAGAAGGTTCTCAGGAACAGAATTCTAAGAGAATTATTAGTCAAATGGAAGTTCTATCCTTTGAAGACACCACCTGGGAGAGAAGGAAGCCGAACTGATGCGGGATTACCCCCAGTTTGTGAGATGAGGACATCTCATGTTTTTCAAGTGGGAGAGAATGTAAGATTCCTCCCCAGCCCCTCAAGATGTCTAGTTTCTTCCCCTGTAATCACTCCGCTTTTCAGAATAATAAAAGATCTTGTTTCTACCTGTTTTGGCCTAGAGACAAGTAACTCAGTTTTTAGATATCTTTGGATGGAAAGATATCCTTTCTTATTAAAATAAATTCTCCCAAAATAAAAGTTTAAAAAGAATTTCCTAAGGTGCATTAGAAATAAATTATAATCTGCTCAAAAGACCTTAGCCTAAGGGTCCTGATTTTTTGAAATTTTTGGATGAAGGTTCTGAGGGACCAATAAGATTAATCCAAATGTAGAGAGGAGATAAATTGAAGAAATAAAGAAAAACCCTCCCAAAAATGAGTAAATACTCACATAAGATGAAGAGTGGACTAAGGACGAAAGGAAACATTAAAAAAATAAATTTTTGACACCTCAGAGTGGGGATTCCCCCTCATGAAGGAGGCACCTTTTTTCTCATCATTTCTTTCCAATTTTAAATCAATTAAGTGAGATATTTTATCTCTCGTCTCTCCTATTTCAAGTCTAGTTCCAAAAAGTAAGGTGAACTGACCCAAAAATGGTCAAAAATTTACCAAACTGATCTGGAAAATTCTAGAATCAATTTGATTGGTTTGAGGCTCACTTTTTCCTATAAATAGAAGCCTCCCCCTTTGTAAAAGCTCAGTAGTGTTTATGCACTATTACTCTACTCCTACCCAGAGCCAATTACATTGAATTCTCTTGATAATTCAATTGTTTTTGACTAAATCCTCTCCAAAGAAATTGGTGGCCACTCTTGATCCAAACACGAGAACCTTAAATCCCTCAAGCCATCACAAAACTCCATGTAAGCTATGGTTTTCTGAATTCTTTACCTTTTTTTTAAGTTGAATAAAGTGAATCCTTATGTTATGCCTTGATGAAAAGGCTACCCCCTTCTCTTCCTTAAGAATTCAGCCTTTCTTTATCCTATAATGAGTAACAAATAAGTTCATTAAACTTTTCTTATTGTTTACTCCCTAGAAAGTGAAAATTGAGTAGATTAGAGTACTTTACTTCAAATTGGGATTAATTTTAAATTGAAAATAGAATGTTAAAAATTGATAAATGGTAAGCCAAACAAAGGAGGTTATGGCAAAATTTTCTTGAATTTTATGAAAAATAAAGTTTATTTTTATGTTATTCTAAAAGAGTAATTCCCACCGTTTGTGCATTCTAAAAGAAATATTTTTATTTACTCCATGTACATATTCACCTATGAATATGCATGGATATCATCGATATTAACTTATATGCATGGAAAGATGCATAATAGAATTTTTTTAATTATAAAAGTTTTATTTTCATTGAATTTAACTTCTATGCATGGAAAGATGCAAAATAGAATTTTTTTAATTATAAAAGTGTTATTTTCATTGAATTTAATTTCTATGCATGGAAAGATGCATAATAGAATTTTTTTATTATAAAAGTGTTGTTTTCATTGAATTTAAATTCTATGCATGGAAAGATGCATAATAAAAGTGTTGTTTTCAATATGCATAGAAAGATGCATATTGGAAATTTCCAATATGCATATTGGAAATTTTTTGATAAAAGTGTTATTTTCATTGAATTTAAATTCTATGCATAGAAAGATGCATATTGGAAATTTTTTTATTATAAAAGTGTTATTTTCATTGAATTTAACTTCTATGCATGGAAAGATGCATAATAGAAATTTTTTTAATTATAAAAGTGCTATTTTCATTGAATTTAATTTCTTTGCATGGAAAGATGCATAATAAAAGTGTTGTTTTCATTGAATTTAAATTCTATGCATAGAAAGATGCATATTGGAAATTTTTTTATTATAAAAGTGTTATTTTCATTGAATTTAACTTCTATGCATAGAAAGATGCATATTGGAAATTTTTTTATTATAAAAGTGTTATTTTCATTGAATTTAACTTCTATGCATGGAAAGATGCATAATAGAAATTTTTTAAAATATAAAAGTGCTATTTTCATTGAATTTAATTTCTTTGCATGGAAAGATGCATAATAAAAGTGTTGTTTTCATTGAATTTAAATTCTATGCATAGAAAGATGCATATTGAAATTTTTTTTTATAAAAGTGTTATTTTCATTGAATTTAAATTCTATGCATAGAAAGATGCATATTGGAAATTCTTTTATTATAAAAGTGTTATTTTCATTGACTTTGATTTCTATGCATAAAAAGATGCATAAATAATGTTTTTTTATTTTAAAAGTATTATTCCTATTAAATTGATTTTATGCATAAATAGATGCATAAAAGGATTTTCTTTTATATAAAAGTGTTATTTTCATTGAAGTTGGATTTTATGCATAAATAGATGCATAAAGAATTTTTATATCAAAATTAGATTCTCTTTAATTCTATGTTTAATTTCCATGAATATTTGAATAGAAACCCTGTTTTCTTAAAGGACTGTCTTACGCCAGAATGCTGGAGGGAGCATTTGGTATGTGTTTTTCTAAGAGAAGTTCGGTTGCAATAGCTGGCGGGGAGTGTTCAAAGGACAACTCACGTGGGAAAGCTTTGACCAGCCTCGCTATGGTTAAAATGGTGTGCTTTCCGTAGTACGATGGACGAGGGCCGACAAAGTGGTCCCTGAGTGAAGTGCCAGGACACCTAAGGAGGAACCTGAAGGGTTCTGACAAGGCAATGCACGGGCT
The DNA here is from genome assembly GCF_041138505.1 of Cibotium barometz. Lineage (NCBI taxonomy): Eukaryota > Viridiplantae > Streptophyta > Polypodiopsida > Cyatheales > Cibotiaceae > Cibotium > Cibotium barometz. The sequence continues at coordinate 17,089,281 of NC_141093.1, forward strand.
CGCGGTGCCTAGGATACCCATGCGTATGTCGTGGAAGATTGTATGATGGACCAATGATTATTGTAATCTATTCTGGATCTCATTTTTGACTAACTGGTCCCAACGGAGAGTCCAAAGTGATACTTTTTTTTTTAAGAAACAAGGATTGGATAGAAAAAAAAATTTAGAAACAAGGATTGGATGGAAATTTTGAGTTATGACATCTGTAATCAATAACTGTTTGTCAATGGATTGGTTTATAAGTTCAAGTTTAAAGAGGAGTGTGTGCGTATCTGTATTCAAAAGCAAAAGTTAAGAAAGGCATTCAATTATGGGTGGGTGAGTAATTGTTTGGTTCTACCAATTCCAGTGGTTGGGTGGTGGCTAACCTATGGGCCGGATGGGAGGCTAGAATTAGTGGAGTTTTAATAATGAAATTGAATAATAGGAATACGCTTAGAACTCGAATAATTAAATAATAACCTGAAGACTTCTCAAATGAATAGATCAACGGTTGTGCCTCATTTCAGCTAGGAAAAAGCATTGATTTTTTCAAGTTAAGTCTGTAATAGTTTTCCTTCTATCTGGTTTATTCAGGTAAAGGATAGTTTAGTCTCTTGACCCCGTTAGAAAATTCGTTAAGAAAATCAAAAAGGTGGAATTGTCCCCGTTTTCTGGACAAGGGAAATTTTCCCCGTTTCGGTTTTGGAATGACCACCAGATTAGTCTCGTGTCCGGACATTCGAGGGTGAGGCCCCGAGTGGGAAACCCTGCCCCGCACAAGAGGAAGTTTCTTCCGCTAATATATCAATTGGGAATCCGGTGCGTGGAGGGGACAGTGGGATCTCACATGTGATGAGATGTGGATCTGAATGAATATAAATGGATGTAATGTAATGTGAATGGATGGATGAGATGTAAGGTGGATGAATGTGATGTGATGTGGATCTAGGTAGATGTGAATGGATGAGATGTGATGTGAATGGATGTGATGTGGATCGGGATAGATGTGAATGAATGTGATGTGATGTGATGTGGATATGGGTAGATGTGAATGGATGAGATGTGATGAGGATAGATGTGGATCTAGATGTGATAAGATGTAATATGATGTGATTGGATGTAATATGATGTGATAGGATGTAATATGATGTGATAAGATGTAATATGATATGATTGGATGAGAATGGATGAAGACGATGGGAATACATATGACGACGATTGGATGTGGAATAAGCAATGTGAATTGATGTAGAAGAATTTGGAATAAGGAGAAATGACGTGGAACAATGTGGAAAGATGAGAGTTTGTTTGAAACTAAATTTATGAGACCTATTTTTAAATGACTATTTTATGTTAAGAATGCTGGGGCATTTTGACCATCTTGTGAATGAGATCGTGTGGGGAGACCTAAGTGATAAAGTTGCAACAACTGACGGAGAGTCAATGGAGGACGTCATCGCATAGCAAGGTCAGTCGAGGTCTTGACCAGCCTCGGTTAGGTTTAAATGGTGAGCTTCTGGTATAGAGGATGAGGGACAAAGGAAGCAGCCTATGAGTGAAGCGCTAGGTGACCTGCGAAGGAGCCTAAAGGGTGCTGCCATACGGGCTCTGGGTCACCAAAGATACCCACGTGTGCATCGGGGAAGAAAATGGAATAGGGAGTTAGAGTTGTTTTCTGAACTCGGGTATGGATCTGGTTGAGTGGCCTTGTTGATCCTCAATGGATGACTCCATGACTATTTTATATGGATCTGCTGGTTGATCTTGCTGATCTTCAATGAAGAGTCCATCTGGATTTTTCTTATATGATTATATTTCTAGGCACTATGAGCTAGGAACTATTGAAAAGGCCCCTGAGTGAACAGGTGGTGAGCGTTCTGGTTACCAATGATGCCATAGGTACACCGATGAAGGAATGATTGCAAATTGGAACTCAAGCTATATATTTTGGAGGATTATGATCAGTGATACTATGGTTTCATTAAAAGATTATCTTAAAGACAGTTGAATCTGTGAGACAAACAGGCAATTTCATATTGGGTGTGTAAGTGGTGTGACTATCTTGAAGTTTGCTTGAAGCACCAGCTAGGGGACCTGGGAACTCTTTTCCCTGGTACTACCCAGGGCAACACATAACCAAATTCCTAAATGGATCCTATCACTATAGTGGTTGGGTGGTTGGCTAACCCATGGGTTTGGATGGGGTTAGGCTAGACTGATGGATCCCTAAAATGAGACTCAATTCTGTTATGTTACGATAGATGAAGTAAATTGTGGATAGTCCTTGTTCTATGGAAAAAAATCAATGGTTGTGCCTCTTGACGAGGAAAAAAGCGTTGGTCTCTTTGATCCAAGTGCAAGTCTCTTCCTTGATCTGACCATGAGATTTAGGGCTCGGTCGGATCAATTTGGTTAGTGAAGACCTTGACTACGTTAGAATAAAATATCATGGAGGGCGAGGAAAGTTTTTCTAGGTTTGGTTTTGGAAGAACCGAGGGATTAGTCTCTTGTCTGGATATCTGTGGGCGAGGCCCCGAGTGAGAGGCTCTACCCTGCGTAAGAAGTGCTACTTCCGCTGCTGCTAGCACCCCAGAATTCGTTGCACGGAGGGGAAAGGGATCTTTCATTCAAGAAATGGCACCAAATCCCAAGTCTCATTTCCATACAATTCATCCATATCCTTATCCATAGCTTTCTCCCAACACACATTTCCAATAGCTTCATCAAAACATGTGGGTTCTATGACCTGCACAACTTTTGCCATATAAGCATAGTGATGTGCCACATAACCATCATAAGTCAACCTCTACACAGGGTTTTTGACTCTTCTAGATCTTCATAACTTTGCACTCATGGCTTCCATAGCCTTCTTTACACCAGGTGTCCTAATTGCTAGAATCCCAAGCAAATCCATTTTTTTTGCGAAGTGGTAAATTGTCTTTAAATTCTAAGAATTCAAAGAACTCATTTTGGAGAAGTATTCTCCCCCTCCATATGACCTTAGGCACTTTACATGCTTTCCTGTTTGTTTTTCAGTCATCACTCTAAAATTCTAAAAATGAGTGAACACTTCACTCTTCTCCTTCATGAAATATACCCACACTTTCCTCGTGTGGTCATCAATGAATGTTTCGTAGTATCTACAGCCACCCATAGACATAGCCTTCATAGGACCCCATCCATCTGAATGCATAACATCTAGTACATTCTTGCTCACAATTCTGTCATGTGGAAATACATGCTTTGTTTGCTTTCCAAATTAACATGCTTCACATACTTTTTGTATACCTTCAACTTTAAACTTAGGCAGCCCTATCACAATTCCTTTAGTCTGCATAGACTTCATCCTTTGCACATTTACATGTCCAATTCTCTTATGCCAAATGTTTGTATATGCAACAACTCCTGAACCATTTGTAAACATTGCAGCACTCACTTCAGGCATATTTACATTCAATGTAAACATTCTGTCCACTCTGTTGCCTTTGCAACCAACCTGCACTTATCTTTAAAGTCTTCTACATAACAGCCATCAGGGTTAAACGAGACCTGCAAACCCTGCTCAATCATCTGGCCAACACAAACTAGATTCTTTGTAATCTTTGGAACATGAAGTACATCTGCAAGGTACTTTACCTTACCATCCTGCATAGACAATGGAACATCTCCCACATGGGAAATCAGATGAGCAGTGTCATCCCCTGTTTCAACAAAACCTGGTCTTTCAAGACTCTTTATTTCCTTGAACCACTCACCATGACTTGTCATGTGGTTCGAAGCACCTGAATCAACATAACATACATCATCCTTACATGCTGCTACATCATTTCCAAACAAAACATTAACTACATGTTGCATAACAAACCACCTCTCATTATCCTCATTATTTCTGCTAGAGGATGCATAGTTGTTTTGTTGCACTTTTCCATTTCGCATGTCACTCTACTTCTTATAGAAATCTACCTGCACATGTCCAGGCTTACCACACTAAAAACAACCTCATGTATCATTATGCTAACTTTGCCAATTACCATGACCTCTTTGACTCCCCCTGCCTCTAAACTAGCCTCTTCCACCTGTGTGTTGTTGTTGTGAATCCTGGGACTGTTGCAACTACTTGCTCACCATAATTCTAATTACCTATTCGACCATCACCACCTCGTCGTCTACCTGCACTTGTGTAGAAGGCATGTTGCTCTGAACTATTTTTGTTTTGTGAATACTTTTGATCTTCACCCAAGTTCTTCTCTTCAATGATCAGCAATTGACACCAAATCAGTGAAGTTGGGAGTGTTCTCTTGAGTCTGAACAGACGTCTTGAACGCCTTGTATTGTGGCCCGAGGCCATGTAGACACACTTCCACCTTATCATTCATCATCAATAGAAACACCAATTGATGCAAGGGATTCAACAATGCCCTTGATCTTCAAGGCATAATCATTCACAGACATATTTTTCTTCTCCACAGTATGAAGCTCATTCTTCAATTGAATCTTTCGTGCCTTGGTGTTTGTTTCATACAACTTCACCAAGGTGTCCCATGCCTCCTTATATGACTTAGCATCGTGTATATTCCCAATCATGGTGTCTTGTATACTAATAGAAAGCCAATACATGACTTTCCTTGATCCTTGATTCCAATCCTTGAATTCTTTTACATCTGCAGCAGTTGGATTAATCTCTCGTATCTCTAGTGCCTCCTTATGTTCACCTTGAATGTAGTCCCAGTAATCTTTTCCCATCAGGAAATTGGTCAATCTAAACCTCCAAGCATGGAAGTTGTTCTTGTCAAGCTTTTCTGCAACAATCTGGTTTATTCCATCATTCGACATCTTGTATGCAACACAAATTTACCAAAAACAACACTCTTGTTTGACTTGCGCACAAAAACCCAGCAACATTTCCTGATGTGCTATGGCGGCAACCTCCTGTTGGGCGATAATTATAGTCTATGATTTGGGTGATGAGCTCATGGGCCATATGAGAGAAGCCCAAGGCAAAGTTCAGGACTACCCCATGTGCTACATGTACACTCTCTGAATAGGCCTCACTGGATCTGAAGCTACCTATTTGGGCCTAGCGAAGGGTCTCCATCATGTTGAAATGAGAAGAGTGAGGAGAGGAGGGGCCCGCATCTGTGTAGTAAGGAGGGAAATTTTTTGAGCTTGATGGCGATGGGGTTTCATAAAGATTATGGTCAAAGAAAGCCTATTTATGTCGCTCCTCCTTGGTAGCCTTGTATCGTGCATCCTCAGCCTCCTGCTCCTCTGGGGTAGGGACTTGGTTGGGGGCAGTGGGGGGATGGGTTCTATGCCTTTGGATTTTGGTTTTGATGGCGTTTTTTGGGTGATGGTTGTGGAGAGGATGGGGGTGGAGGCATAGAAATGGGGACCACATCCGGCCCACTAAGTTGGATGTCCCCGAGAAGCTCCTCCGACCCGGCAGCATGGTAGAGGACTTTGGTTTAGGAGTGTAGATGCTACGATATTTCCCTATAGGTTTGAGCAGACTACATGTAATTCCTTGTGTAGATATTCAACCCAATTCACGGACGTCCCTTGGTGTACTTTGGCTAAGGTAGGCATGCGACTGAACTTATCGATCCATCTAGTGGTTAAAAGAAATTAAAGTGCCCTTGCTGGAATATCACCAGCTCCTCTTGGGTGATATTAGCGCATTCTACTCCGTCTTTGTTGGTGGTGCCTTTGTAAGTGCCGTTGGTCAACTTGGGCTAATTTCTTAACCGCACATAAGGTTGCTCAAGTTGGGGGAGCTGGAGGATGTCTCTGATGAGGTCCACTGTAAAATTCCTCCCTCCAGCTTTTTGAGGTGTGCAGGTGTAAGAACCTCCCCTTTTGATCTTATAATTATTCCCAATAAAAGAAAGATTCTGTTTTACCCTGTTTTGACCTAGAGAGAGAAAATATCTAGAGAGAGATAGTCTGAAATTGAGATATTTTTGGATAGAAAAATCCTCCTAGTATCTAAAATGAATTCCCCTAAAATAGAAATTCAAAAAGAACTTTCAAAAAATTTTGGATTATGGTCCAATTAAGGTTCCTATGGGCCAATAGGATTAAATGAGTAAATGCCCACATAAGGTGAAGAGTTGACTATGTACAAGGGTTATTAGTAAAAAACTATGAGTATTACTAAAAAAATGAGATATTTTGGGTATAAATATTCCATTTTGACACGTGTAAGGAGAGTCCCTTCAAGGAGGCGCCTACTTCACATGCTTGAATTAGTTTTAAACTCAAAAATAATGTGATATTTTTATCTCTCATCTCTCTTGGATCAAACCGAATCAAAAAGGAACCAAACTAGGTCCAAATCTAGTCCAAATTCAACCAAACTGAATCTAGAAAATTCTAGAAATTAGTTGGTCTTTGTTAGAGCTTCCCTCTCCTATAAATAGAACCTGAGTTCTTTGTAAAAAAATAGGAGAATTATACTATGTCAGAATTTTGCTGAAATAATGATAATTTTTACTATTCTCTAAAATTCTCTCCAAATTGAAGAAATTGGAGCTTCCCTCCTTCTTCAATCTCCATTGGTGGCTCCATCAGCATACCAAACCAATTGATTGGTTGGGGGCCTCTACCGTGATCAAAGAATCAAGCATTTTGTAAGATAAACTCTGAATTTTGATCTTTTTCTATAATTTCTCAATGTTTCTCTCTTCTCAACCCCTCTCAAGCTTGAGAAGCTTAATTGGAATGGCTTTTTAATGCTATTCAAGTTAATTGATGAATGGAAGTAAGAAAATACACAAATTCTTATTTATGCTTAATTTAAATGGTTTTTATGATTTTTATCTTCTCTAAAATGAAAATGATGTTATGCCTCATTGAAAAAAGGCATTCCCCTCTCTTCTTTAGTAAATCCAACCATTCTTTATCCTAGATGAATGATTAATGGATAAAATCAAGTTTTTCATAATGTTTCTCTTAAATAAGTAGAAATTGCTTACATTAGAATGAATTAAATACTCTTGGTGAAATTCTAGTTGATTTTAGAAAGTTAAAAATTGAAAAATGGTCAGCCATATAAAGGAGGTTATGGCAAATGTTTCTAAAATTGTGTAAAAATACATTTTACTTTTTTTATTCTAAAAGCGTAATTCTTACTAAATTGGATTTATGCATGGATAGATGCATAAAGAATTTAAATTAATCCAAAAAAGTGTTATTTTCATCAATTCTTATTTTATGCATAGAAATATGCATAAAGAATTTTCTTTTTAATTCAAAAGAGTGATTTTCATAAATGATTTTATGCATAAATTAGATGTATAAAAGAAATTATTTTATATTAAAAGAGTGATTTTCATCATAAACGATTTGTATGCATAAACATATGCATAAAAGATATTTTTTATATTAAAAGTGTGATTTTCATCATAAATGGATTTTATGCATAAATTGGATGCATAAAAGAAATTCTTTTATATTAAAAGAGTGATTTTCATCATAAATGATTTGTATGCATAAACATATGCATAAGAGATATTTTTTTACATTAAAAAAGTGATTTTCATAATAAATGGATTTTATGCATAAACTAGATGCATAAAAGAAATTCTTTTATATTAAAAGAGTGATTTTCATCATAAATGATTTGTATGCATAAACATATGCATAAAAGATATTTTTTAATATTAAAAGTGTGATTTTTATCATAAATGGATTTATGCATTAATTAGATGCATAAAAGAAATTCTTTTATATTAAAAGAGTGATTTTCATCATAAATGATTTGTATGCATAAACATATGCATAAAAGATATTTTTATATTAAAAGTGTTATTTTCATCATAAATAGATTTTATGCATAAATTAGATGCATAAAAGAAATTCTTTTATATTAAAAGAGTGATTTTCATCATAAATGATTTGTATGCATAAAAGATATTTTTTATATCAAAAGTGTGATTTTCATCATAAATGGATTTTATGTATAAATTAGAGGCATAAAAGAAATTCTTTTATATTAAAAGAGTGATTTTGATCATAAATGATTTGTATGCATAAACATATGCATAAAAGATATTTTTTATATTAAAAGTGTGATTTTCATCATAAATGGATTTTATGCATAAATTAGATGCATAAGAGAAATTCTTTTATTCTAAAAGTGTAATTCCTACTAAATTGGATTTATGCATGAAAAGATGCATAAAGAATTTATTTTTAATGCAAAAGTGTTATTCTCATCAATTTTGATTTTATGCATAGAAAGATGCATAAAGAAATCTATTTTTAGTTCAAAAGAGTTATTTTCATCAATTTTGATTTTATGCATAAGAAGAAGCATAAAAGATTGAATTTTAATTCAAAAGTGTCATTCTCATTTAAAATGAATTTATGCATAGGAAGATGCATAAAAGATTGATTTTTATTTCGAAAGTGTTATTCTCCTTAAAATGGAATTTATGTATAAATAGATGCGTAAAGAAATCTTATATAAAAAATAAGAATTCTCTTGTATTCTATAAATAGATATGAGGATGTGAAACGAATCAGATAGATGAAAATGAACGAGGAATAGATGTAGTTATATGTATGTGAAAGAATGGATGTAGATGTATGTATCTGAAAGGAAAGATGTATGTGGAAATGGATGTATGGATGTAAGAATGTGGATGTATGTGAATGTGAATGTGGATATGGGGATATGGATGTATGGATGTGGATGTATGAATGTGAACGCGGATGTGAATGTATGATATAGATGTATGGATGTGGATATGGATGTGGACGTATGGATGTAGATGTGAATGTGGATGTATGAATGTGAATGTGGATGAGAAAGTGGATGTATGGATGTGGATGTGGATGTATGAATGTGGATGTGGATGTGGATGTATGTGAAAATGGATAAATGGATGTAGAATGTGGATGTGAAAATGGATGTATGGATGTAGATGTGAATGTGGATGTGGATGTGAAAATGGATGTATGGATGTAGATGTGGATGTGGATGTATGGATGTGGATGTGGATGTGGATGTATGAATGTGGATGTGGATGTGGATGTGGATGTGAAAATGGATGTATGGATGTAGATGTGGATGTGGATGTACGAATGTGGATGTGTATGTGGAATAATGAATGCGAATATGTATGTGAATGGATATGACGTCGATATGAGCGAATGGATGAGATGAGATGTCATGTGAATCAGAATGTGAATGAATGATATAAGATATGAATGAATGAGATGTAATGAGAAATGGATGTGATGAGACGTAAAATAAATTAAGAAAGATAAGAATGCATGTTATGTGAAGTGAATGAATCTGATGTGATGGGATGGAAAATGATGTATCTGGTCAAGAATGGATACACATATGATTTGGATTTGGGTTAAGTAATATGGATTGATGTGTGGAACAATCTGGAAAGATGTGAGATCATTATAAAAGTTGTATTTGTGAACTGTTTGTAAATGACTGTTTTATGTCAAGAATGCTGGGGAAGCATTTTGACTGTCTTGAGAATGTGGTCGTGGAGACCTACCAGATAAAGTTGCAACTGCTGAGACGGAGAGTCAATGGAGGACGTCTCGCGTAGCAAGGTCGGCCGAGGTCTTGACGCCAGCCCTCGGTTTGATTTAAATGGTGAGCTTCCGGTACGGTAGATGAGGGACCAAGGAAGCGGCCTACGAGTGAAACGCTAGGTGACCTGCGAAGGAGGTGCTGACCGTATGGTGCTCGGGCTCTGGGTCGCCAAAGATACCCATACGTGCGTCGTGGAAGATATTGGAATAAGGAGTAAGAGTTGTTTTCTGAAACCGGGCACGGATCTAGTTGATTGACCTTGCTGGTCCTCAATGGATGAGTCCATGGCTCTTTTATATGGATCTGTTGGTTGATCTTGCTGATCTTCCACGGAGATTCCATTTGGTTATGTGAATATATTGCCGGTTACTATGAGCTAGGAACTATCGAAAAGGCCCCTGAGTGAATAGGTGGTGAGCGTTCTGGTCGCCAATGATGCAATAAGTACACCGATGAATGAATGATTGGAAATATGGATTCAACCAGAGATTTTGAGGATTGTGATCACTGACATAATGGTTTCATTAAAGGATTGTTTTAAAGTTAGTTGATGCTGAGAAAAAGGCAATTTCATATTGGGTGTGTAAGTGGTGTGACTAGTTTTATGTTTGCATGAACTTCCGGCTAGGGGGCCTGGGAACTCTTTTCCCTGGTACTACCGGGACAAAACCTAACCAAATTCCTAATTGGATCCCATCACTACAGTGGTTTGGCGGTTGGCTAACCTATGGGACTGGATGGGGTTAGGCTGGACTGATGGATCCGTAAATCCAGGCTCAATTTCTGTTTAGTTCGATAGATGAAGTAAATCCCGGACAAAAATTATTCTATGGAAAAAGAATCGATTGCTGTGCCTCTCGATGAGGAAAAAAGCGTTGGTCTCTATGATCCAAGTGCAATCTGTCCCTTGATCTTTTTTTTTCCCGAGAAAAGATCCTTTCATTAGTTATAAAAAACGCCCGTAGTAGGGCTACAAAAGATCCCTCTCCTGTGTCCAGCCCTCCTATGTCCAGCTGGCGGACGAGAAATCCGGTGAAGGAACAAGGCGAGGCTGGCCCCTAATGAATCTGATGGCCTGGATGTCCTGCTCCGTCTCATAGCCCATAGCAGGCCCTGACAAAGTCAACCAAGTAGCAGCACCCCACGTATACGTACCCTCTGGAGAGAGGGGGGCCAGAATACGCAGCATCCGCAGTCAAATCTGTTGCGCCTGAGGGCAGTCCCAAAGGCAATGTCTCTGTGTCTCCTTAGGGTGGCCGCATCGGACGCAGGCCGTTGGAAGACCGTTGTAGACAAGCCAGGTGCCAACTGCTGAGCCCCTGTGGTGGGCGACCAACCCACTGGAAAGTTGAGATCCTGCGGGCTTGTCGACTAGCCCAGAGCCGGGCCCAAAAATCCTCCAGAAACTCCTGTGAGAGTCCCTGTAGAACCGCCAGTGCCCCGCTGCAGCTAGAGAGACTATCCTTCTTGCCGTCAAAATATGCCGTCCCAACCGAACAGTATACTGAAAAAATGTAATCTCTGTGGCCTCAAGGGATGCATAAGGATCATGCCACTCGTACTCACCAGGGTCCCACTAGAGCCAGGCCAAGGGACGCGCTGCATATGCCCATATGCGCCGATCCGAGAGCACATCTGCAGGGTCTGGGTTAATATGCCACTTCCGAGAAGCGGCAGCCACTACTCGTATCCTCTAAAAGGTGCACTTTGCAACCAAAGGTGACTCCACTTCCACTCTCTAAAGTCTGCGCTCATCCTGAATCTCATAGTAGAGGCATCTGCCATCCTCAGTGCAAGCTCTGACAGCAATCAGGATCTCCAACTGTGTAAAGGCTCCCATCCACCATGGGGCCACTAGCTCGATAGGAGTGAACCGCTCCTCTGTGAGTGCCTCCTGAATGTCATCCCTCATAATCAACCCCCCTCTGAAGTGACTCAGCCTCTCCACCAGCATATGACCCTGCTCTGTGCGAACCGCCGCTGGGCTCCAGATTAGCGGCTGTCTGGCCCGCTCCTCAACACAAGAAGGAGGTCGCTCAGAGAGCCCCGGTCTCAGCAGCTCCCAAGCTCTCAGGATGCTCAAGGCAAATCTTTCCTCACATCCTCTACCGAGGCCTGTCCTCCTCATCTCTATGAAGATCCATCGAATCTCTAGTGCCCAAGTGCCCCCCGCTAGGGGAGCTCAAGCCTGCAGCCGCTGCAAGAGAAGCTCTTTCCAAGGCTCAGTGCCTGGAAGCAGTCCCCGAACAATAATCTTCCCCAATAAGGCTCTACTCTGATCGACTGGATCTATAATGCCCAAGCCTCCCTGAGCCAGCGGAAGTGTAATAACTGCCCATGCAACCTTTGCCCGAGCTGGCTGACCGTCCCGCCCAGACCAAAGAAAGTTCCTGATCAGCCTCTGTACGGGGCTAAGAAGATCCAGCAAGGCGTAATGTACCACATGGTCGCTAACAGCACCTGATTTGCCACCACCACCCTCCCAGGCAAGGATAGTCGAGCTGTACTCCAATACAAAAGCTTCTTCCAAATGCTTAGAAGAAGCGGGGCAATCTGCTGCTCAGGTGACAAATCTAGTCCAATCTGGCATCCCAAATACTGCACTGTTGTGCCAGGAGGAATCCATCTAAAACTGGGGTCCGAGCTCCATGCCGGAGTGGGAGTGCTACTGATCCAAAAGGCCACTGTCTTGCGCCAATTGGTCAATGCTCCTAAAGCTGCACTAAAAACCTTGAGCGACTGCTCTGCCCGAAGAAGATTGGCCTCCTGGCCATGCAAAAATAAGCCCGTGTCGTCACAGCAAACTCAGCATCGAGCAGGTCCTCCCCCCGAACTGGGAGCTGGAGTCCTCTCAAACCGACCTCCTCTGCCGTCAAATACATGCTCATAGCCTCCGCAAAGAAGAGAAAAAGAAAAGGGGCGAGGGGACACCCCTGACGGACTGATCTGGTCAGCTCAAAACTCGGCCCCCATCCTCCTGCAATCAACACCTGGCTGCGAGCTGTGGAATACAGAGCCGCCACCCCTCTAATCCAACCTGGCTGCGAGCTGTGGAATACAGAGCCGCCACCCCTCTAATCCAACCTGGCTACGAGCTGTGGAATACAGAGCCACCACCCCTCTAATCCAACCTGGCTCAAAGCCCAGGCGAAGCATAGTGCCCTCTAAGAAACCCTAATCGACTCTATCGTATGCCTTCTCAAAATCGAGAAGCATCACGACCAAGTCCTCACCAAGAAATCTAGCTCAGGCCGTCGCCTCCCAGAAGGTGAAAATGTTGTCAAGAATACTACGCTCCTTGACGAATCCTGTCTGGGTAGCATGAATCAACTCCCCCAGGAAGGGCTGGCTCCTCAAACTCAAGGCCTTGAGGTTTGTAATAGGTCTCCAATGCCGAATATCATCTGATACTCCCTCCCCCTTGGGGATAAGAAAGATCAAGCCCTCTGAAAAGCTCTGTGGCATCACCCCAGTGTCCAAAACATACTGAAAGCCCCTGCGGAGGCCTGGCCCCCCAAAAGGTCCCAATAGCGCATAAAAAAGGCAGGCGTCAGCCCATCCTCCCCTGGGCAACTATGGCGTGGCAGGACCCTCAAGGCCTTAGCAAGCTCAACCTCTGAAAGAGGCACACCAAGAACTGTACGCATACGATCTGTGACCCTCCTCTGCACATGGGCCCACACATTCTGTCTGCAAGCATCTTGAGCCTCAGTGTGGCTGGCTCCGCTGAAAGCAGGTCTCTATAGAACCCAGTGGCAATGGCTCTGATCTCCTCGGGCTCAGTAGCTACAGACCCGTCCGGCCTCCCAAGCTGACGGACTCCTGCTCGAGCGTGGCGGGGTCGAGTAATCTCAAAAAACTCCCCAGTCACTCTATCCCCAAGCTGCGTCCACTGAGAGGCCTGGCGGGCGACGATAGTAAAACTCATGTCTCTGCTCCTCTGCCTCTCTAACCTCCTGGTGTGCCTGGCTCAGCTGGGACGCCACCCTCACATGCAGGTTACTGCTCCTGAAGGCGCTGAAGCAAAGCAAGGTTGCATCTCAGTCGATGCTCCCTCTCGCGAATCTCTCCCAGCCATGTCAAAGCTGCAGTGTGCCGAAAAGAGCTAAGCTCGATGAGTCCCTGGGCACACTGGCCTGCTGCATCCTGGTCAGAGCACTGACTATCATGCTAGATCCTCTCAATGTCCTCGGCGAGACTAGGATCTGTAAGTACCCTCTCTGGGATCCTCAACTGCAAGCTGGGCTCCCGTGTCCTATCCTCAAGTGTCAAAATAACTGGTGCATGATCTGAAAATGAGGTGCCAGCGAGAATGCTAAACAACGGAGCCCCCTCGCTCCCCTAACCAGTCGCCCACATAAAAGCGATCAATTCGTGATAGATTAGTCCCTTCCTACCGGCGATCCGATCGAGAGAAACTAAGACTGTCTTGAGAGCGGGAGAAGGCCCCATGCTGCCATGCATCAATGATCCTCAATGACATGCAAAATCGCTCCCAAGCTGCAAGCTCCGTGCCATGCACTGTTATGTGACTGCCTCCCACCCTATCAGCCGGGTCCTCAAGCATGTTGAAGTCACCCCCGACACACCAATGTGCGGCCTCTGGCAATGCCTCCGTAACCTGAGTCCAGAACTCTGCTCTGGCACTAGCATGGTTGGGCGCATAGACGGTGAGCATGCCCAATAGCTCATCATGCATCCTCAGAATGACATACTGTGCTCTACAAGGCACAATGATCCCTCACAATCCACAATGGCCTACCGCCATACATCTGCAATGACCATGCATACTCCTCCCTGTCCACCCAAAGGACAAAACCCTGCAGACCAAAAGGTGTCCCATTTACTAGGCATCACCGAACCATGTATCCGGATCCTGCTCTCACCCAAGTGGTGCTCCTGCATCATCAAAATATCAATGCTGCCACCCACCAACCAGGCATCTGTGAAGCTCTTGCCTCAAGCAACCACGATAGCGTATATAATGTGCTCCGCCAAGGCCCTGTACATTCCATGAGATGATCCTCATGGGATGACTTGCTGAGGTGGATGCTGTCTCAGCCGTACGGCGGGCCTTCGCAAGCGGCTTGGATGGAGAATAGTCCCCATCCAAGCGGCTGCGAATCTGCCCACCCGGTGTACTGCAAGAATCACGGATCAGGCGCCAGCGGGTGGCTGTGTCCCATGGCGACTGCCTCCCGCTCAGACAGAGCAACCTCATGTATACATACATATCCAGGGTCGCGTGCTAAGTCTGCCACTATGCGAACAACCAAATGACGAGTCTCTGAGGCATCCACACTCCCCGGATCCAAGAAAAAATGAGCCAACTCCCATAGTCGGCCTATCACATCTGTCACCTCTAGATCGCTCACATGATAAGAAAACTCAACTGCCTGAGTCTTCAGAGTGCTAAGAGCGAGCTCCAGAGTCAACTCCCGGTCGCATGGGCCACATAGAGGGAACGAGAAGGCCACCGCTGAATCCAGTGCCTCCTCCCCGTGGGCCGGAGGAATCACTACATGAACTCTGATGGGTGCTGGCTCATGGGGGCCCTCTGCTCCAAAAAGCCGTGTGAAGGTGTAATCAAAAGCCTCTGAGCGCTATCTAGTGCCGAGGCGACTCAGCCGACTGATAGATGATATCCATGAAGCCCGAATCGTCATGGTAAGTCTCCTCTGCTGTGCTCGAGCAAGGTCGGTGCTCAGAGCCCTCGGGACTGCAGGTGAACGCTAGGGGACTGCCAGGGCCTCCCAGGGAGCTGAGGCGGGCAGGGGGGAGAGGGGGAGGCGAGGGGGGTGGAGAAGGAGCCGCTGCCAAAACCGGAGCGGGGACGAGGGAAGGCGAAGGTGGAAGCGAGGCGGTAGGGGGGGACGGGGGTGGGGGGGTGAAGGAGGGGGTGCTAGCATCTCCTGGTCAATCGTCGGCGGCAGGGGTCTCCTCCTGGAGGGGAGCAAAGCTATTCCTCACGGGCACCCAATAATGCTGAGACTATGGCTGCTGCTGCAGCGATCTCTGGGCGTGCTGTTGTGGCTATCTCCCTCGACGGCGCCCCTGTCCAGGCTACCACTCCGAGGTCTCTGTGGCCTGAGCAGGTGTCCCGGAGGCTGCCTGCCGAGCCGCATCTGTGGGCAGGCCATCAGGGGCCTGTTGCTGCTGCGGTGAGGGTTGGGGTCTCCTACGAGGGCAGATGACCAACCTGCCTGCAAATGAAGCACTAGTTCGGGAGCCTCGAGAACTCCACTCTCTGATCAATCCATCCCCCCTATCCTAGGTAGCTGAATGACCTTGGGAAGGGAGGAGATGTCAGACACCAAAACTCTGATCGAAGGTAGCCCAGCTGCTCTGGCCACCACTAAAGCTACTGTGGGGCCAGTCTCTAGTACCAAACCCACCAATGCTCCTAGCCTAGAGAGGAGCAGAAGATACTCCCAGTGGAGTCCAGGGAAGCAAACTGTAACATGGAAAAGGCGCTCTCCTTTCTCGACCGCCGCTGCTGGGTCAAAGCCATGCTGCCAAGGTATGAAGAAATCTCGGGCACCCCTGATGTCAAGGGGACTCATGGCTAGGACCTTGGCCACGCTCTGGGCGGTCTTGAACTCGATCTGGTAATGTCCACAGCCCAGTAGCTGAACGTCGAGGGTTGCCCACATCTGCAAGAAGGCAGGCCTGGAGAAGATCCCGGATCTCCCCTCTGCTGGGGCAAAGCTCATCCCGCTAAGTCCTTGAAAAAGGTGGGGCTCTTGAGAAGGGAAGGGTTTGTTCTAAGGGAAGGGTCTTCCTTCACTTCTGAATCTACCAGCATCTTGATTCTGATTGGGGCCTTGCTGCCTCTTTGGGGGTGGAAAGTTTGAAGTACTTCCCGAGGCTTGGAACCTCTTAAAGTTTGAGGGTGCAGGCTTTGTGGCGGGACCTTGACAACAAATGCCTTGGTAAAGTCCTTTGCCATTCTGACAGCTTCCGCCATTGAGACTGGTTTAGCATTTTTCACTAAAGTGTCAAATGGCTTGTTCATTCCTTGAATGAATCTAGCCATCAGCTCCTCTTCATCCAAAAGTGGAGAATATTTGAGGAGAAGGGAAAATGCCTGATGGTATTCCTCAGTTGTCCGGCTATCCTGCTTCAATTTCCAAGATCTCATTCATTTTGGTTTCTAGGAAGCCCGGAGGACAGAACCTCTTTGTGAGGTAAGCTTTAAGATCTGACCAGGTCTGGGTATTTTGGTCGAGACGGTTCATCTTGCAATGGTTCCTCCATGTGACCCTCGCCGTTTCCATAATTTTTAATCTGGCAAGAGCCATCTTGCTCCTCATTATAACCGGTTACATCAAAGTACTCTTCCATTGCCTCGATCCATTTTTCCACTGTTTCTCCTAACTATTCCCCTTCACCCTTGAATGGACCAAGTTGGGATCGGTGCAGGGTCTTACAAACATTCGGATCTAACTCTTCATCATCGGTAAGAGGATCCGGTTGCCTAGCACGGGCCGCGCGCCCCATGATTTTGACAAAACGAGATTTTTGTCTCATCAGATTTATGACTTCTTTTTTTTTTTGGAGATTTATCTCTTAAACAAATAAATATTCCATCATAATTCTTGAAAAGAAGATTCACTCTGATAATTTTGTTAACCAATATTCACAAACCATGAAATCAATTTGGAATCTTTCATAAAACATCATTTATTATCAAAAGTTTTTGATATATACATAGAGCGTTTCGGCTCCAAAAGTCACTGCCTCAATTGCGTACACATAAAAAGGCAATACTACGATGGAGACATGCTATGATATGCACGATCATCACTGATAAAGGTGCTGTAATTCTACTTTAGGAATACATCGGCTTAGAAGTGTAAAAATTTGGCAAGAATTTCTAAAATATCAGGGCGAATGATTAAAGAGTTTGACATAATGTGAATAACTCCTAGCCTTATCAAGATCATGGCTAGCGAGGAGATATTTTGCCTGAGTCTCTGACACTGATTGGTATTGACGTTAATACATCGCCCTCCAGAGAACCACATGTGCTGACATCGCTCTACTCTTCCTCTTGCGCGGGTGTGAGGTCCCCACCCGCCGCTCCGGGGCTCTTGCCACCAGTGGCGGAAGCGGCGTCGGCCTCCTGCGTGCAGGGTGGGGGTCCTACACACTCGAGGCCTCACCCAAGATGTCGGGGATGAGAGGCTAGCCTGGGGGACGGTCCCTCTGAGGCCGGTCTCGGAAGACTCCCCTTGCCCGAAAAACACGGGCGATTCCACCAGGAAGGTGAAAAATTTCTTAACTAGGAGATTACTCTAACGAGTCAAGTCTTGAATAAATTAAACTGATCTAACCAACCTGAAGTCACATGGTCAGATCAAGAAGAGACTTGCACTTAGTCCATGGAATCACCACTTTTTTCCTCATTTTTGAGGCACAGCCAATGATCCCTTCCCATAGAACAAGGTCTTCTCAGGATTTAAACTGATTAACGTAACTAATCATATCTAGTTGTTTCTCAAGAATCATCCAATCCAGCCTAACCCCATTTGACCCATGGGTTAGCCAACCACCCGCCGACCGCTGAATTGGTGGGATTCCTTTATAAAGATTTGATTGGGTTTTTTCCCAGGTACTGAGAAAAAGAGTTCCCAGGCCCCCTAGCCGGTGATTTATACAAAAGTCAAATAGGCACACCACATACCCAATATGAGATTGCCATTTATAACAAATTCGACTGGCTTTAAGACAATCCTTGAATAAAATCATAATATTTCTGATCATCATTTTCCAAAATTCCAAGTCCATTATATTACAAAATGCATCATCTGAACTCTCCGTTGAAGACCAGCTGGCCAACCAACGAGATCCAGTCTCAAATTTTTGTTTCCAAAAACCTTTCCTTTTTGTCCATCAGATATCTTCCTCGACGTACGCCTCGATGTCCTAGCAACCGCGAGCTCGTGCATCACGTGGTCAGAACCCTCTAGGATACTCCTTAGGTGTCCTAGAACTTCACTCAGGGATCGCTTCGTCGGCCCTCGCCCATCGTACTGGGGAAGCGCACCATTTTAACCGTACCGAGGCTGGTCAAGACCTCGGCAGGCTTTGCCAGCGGCGGCGGCGGCGGGCGACGTCCCTTGACAACTCCCCGCCAGCTGTTCCAACGAACCTCCTTTAGAAAAACATAAGCCAAATTCTCCCTCCCCAGCATTCTGGCATAAAACAGTCCTTTGAATTAAAAACAGAGTTTCCAATGCAAGTGAGATTCCAGTTTGAGATTGGTTCCAAAGACCCTTTATCCAAAAATTTCTAGTTTCATAATGAGGATGCTTGATCTCTCATGAGGGTAATCTACCCATCATTTTATCCATTTATCCAACTAGATTCTTGGTGAGATTGGTCAGGGAAAAACTAGATTAGTTTCGGTAGTCTATTATTTGGATTTAGTAATTGGAATTTCACGAAGTTTTTGTCTAATTTAGTTCGAGAGAAGGACAATTAGGTTTACTGTCCGACCTCACGTAGTCTAACTAAATTCATTCAGTTTAGTTCTACCAGGATTCCTTTCAACTAAACATCTAGTTTTTGGGTAAATATCCATTTAGTGATTTTACCAATTCAATTGTCCAAGATTTTCTTTTTCCCATATAAATTCTCAACCTTAATTCATTAGGTAGAATTATGATGGAAATTCATCTTTTGACATTAGAATTTAATCAAAATCCAACTTTTCTCAATTATCATGCAAATTCATCTTTTTACTAAAATATCAATACCTATTTTTTTGAGTAAACTTGAAATCCTTCTTTTTCTCATTTCAATGAGTGCAATCCAATTATCATGGGAATTCCTCTTTTTCCTAAATTAAATCTATTAAAATTCTTCTTAAAAATTACATGAAAATAACCATTAATTTCTTTAAGCTAAAAATTCCAATTTTCTCATCTAAACATTTGAATTCCAATGGAATTCCTCTTTTATCGTTTAAACTTATCTATGCCAAAAGATAAATTTAATTAAATTTTTCTCTTAAAATTAAAATAACAAATCTCCATTAATTATTTTTCACTAGAAATTACACTTTCTTCATTTCATTAATTGGATTCCAATATGGTGGAAATTCCTCTTTCATCATAAAAATTTATCTATACAAAAAGATAAATTTAACTATATTTTCTCTTAAAAATTAAATAAAAATCTTCATTAATTTCTTTGCACTAGGAATTATACTTTCCTTATTTAAATATTTGAATTTCAATATGGTGGGAATTTTTATATAAAAAGATAAATTTAACTAAAATCTTTCATAAATTATACTTTATTTTAGCATTCCAATTTTATTCTCTAAATCATTGGAATACATGGATTTCCAATGCCTTGGGGATTACTCTTTTAACATAAAAATAAATTACCAAAAATTTTTCTTTTTTCTAATTTACTAATTATGCATAATCATAAAAATAAATTTCTTCATGATTACAATGAGAATCATTCAATTAATCTAGGATGATAATTCCTAGAATATGGTAGGAAGTCCTCTTTTCATATTATGAATGAAAATGTTTTATGTGTTTATTTTTCAGAAATTTTACCATAGCTCTGCTACTATTACTGATAATTCTCAATTTAATTGAGAGAATGAAGTTTAATATTATTAGTATGATTAGAATGACCACTAATTGGATCATTATCCAATTATGGATTGATTCATAATTCCTCTATGAAATAAATATCATAAAAGTATTAAAAAGCCATTATTTTGGCCTCGAATTAAACAAGTATAAAAATTACTTTTGGATTAGAGAAATGCTTCATGAGAAGCTTCATTTGGATTGAGAATAGGTCATAGGAATGACTTTCTTTGGAGGGAGAGAGAGAAATGCTTAAAAACCATTAAAATTAAGCATAAATAAAAATTTGTGTTTCTTTATTACAATACATTAAAACATCTCAACTTGGCCTATGTCAATACACAGGATCAGGTCACTGACATCTTCACAAAGGCTTTGGGAGAGCTGAGAAGCTCCGTAGATTTCGCGATATGCTTGGAGTTCATGAGTTGGAGTTGAGCTTGAGGGGGAGTGTTGAGATGAGAAGCTCCGTAGATTTTGCGATATGCTTGGAGTTCATGAGTTGGAGTTGAGCTTGAGGGGGAGTGTTGAGATGTCAAGATCAACATGAGAGTTGACACTCACGAGGCGCCTGCATGATCATTCGACGTTTACATCACTGAGACGGGTTTGGTAGATGGGTGGAGGGCCACATAGAGACTGGTAGTGTCATCGCTATGAAAAAACATGGTGTGCAACCAGCTTTGCTAGATAGTGCCTATGTTAGGCTACAGTCGGCTTTAAGCCTTAGAAGGCTTTTAATAAGCCTTATAAGTGGAAGCAGGGCCAAGCATAAGCGACAAAGTCAAGACGGGTATAACACAAAGCTGTATTTGCAGGTGAGCAGAGATTTTCAAGCTCTGATACTAGTGTTGGTTCATGCCTAATTAAGGTTAGCATTTACAACAACTATGGAGGCTCAAAGATAAAGCCATGGTTATTGCATTGGAGAGAGTGACACTGAGATAGGGAGAGAAGAGATTGAGAGCTAGAGAGAGAGTGAAAGAACACGATAGAAATGGATTGAAATAGATTTGATTTGATTAATTAATAATATGAAGTACAAGCCTTTCTATATATAGGCCTTTCCACATACCAAACCCTTTGACCCTTATTAAGAGATGGTTCACACACACATAAACACAAAAAGTGTTCATACTCTTTTTAGGGATGTGTTCACACACACACATGCATGGATACATAAACACAAAATTGCACATATTCCAACACAACCTCCCTGCCCACCCTCTCCAAGCCACCCTTATCAATTGGTGCCACCTACTATGCTTCAGCCAACCAACACAGCCAACTAATCCTATCAATCTCTCAGTATTAAATGGCTTTTGTCCATACCCTTGCTCCTCCCAAAGGAGAGCTGAAGCTCTTCAATATCTCTATCGTAATGGTTGGCACATAGTCAATGCTGCCTATCTCTCCCAAAGGAGAGCTGAAGCTCTTCAATATCTCTATCGTAATGGTTGGCACATAGTCAATGCTGCCTATCTCTCCCTTCCTATGACAAACTCCCTTCGTACTTTGCAACAACTCGCATACTCATCCTTTACCAAAGATGCCATCTATTGATAGAGGTAATGAAAACCATGGCCATCATCCAATTTGATGACTCGCATGTGGCCTTCTCGATGAACTTTACACTTGAGAAAGGTGCAAAGGCAAAAGCCTATTTCAGATCACATGGCCCTGAAGACTTAGATGACAAAGATCGCAATAGCAACCATGATGGCCATGATGGAGGAGACAACAGCCAAGGAGTACACCCACCTCCACCACCACCCTCATCTCCCTCACATCAACCTCCACCCCCCATCCCTCAACCAAGAACTAGAAACCAACCACTACACCCCCACCCCCATTTGGCACTTCAACCCTCCCCCTCTTCCCCTCCCAATCATCTCCACCACTCCGTTTTCCCACCCCAAATCCCTCACCTTCATCCTTATCTTTGAATTTTGGCTTGCACATAGCCCTAATAGATATACCTTCAATATGCAAAGCCTCCCCCCATGCTTCATGCCAGCCTCACCATGAGTGCCTCTTCATTGCCTACACCTCCACCCTAGTCATTGCCTAGACACCCCTCCCCCACCCTTGGAAGATGGAAAAATTCCACCGCTGCTAGCATTGAAGCATGAGAAAGTTGACCCTCCACTCAACCCACTTAACTGGAGGTACCCCCTCAACCAAACGGAGTTCAATCAGGCAATCCATATCCTGGTTAGTCGACAAATCCAGGTGGTGCCTATCACACGCATCACGGATCGCATGGACATCCATGTCCTACATCTGTACATCAAGGTAAAGAATCACAAGTGGCGATGCGAGCACCCCTTGATAGCGAGGAGGCTACCATCGGCCACCCACTGCTTCTCGCCCTATAACTTTTGCCCTATAACTTTTGATCTCATGGGTGATGTCCTACATCTGTACATCGAGGTAAAGAATCACAACTGGAGATGCGAGCACCCCCTGACAGCGAGGAGGCTACCATCGGCCACCCACTACTTCTCACCCTATAACTTTCGATCTCATGGGTGAGCAGCTGGCATAGAGGTGCCCCTTTTTACTGAAGCCATTCATTTGGGAGACCTACTGCTGCAAGGCACTGCGCCCCCTTCGTATCAACCCAGCATACCTGCCAATCCAAAGACAATGGGCTTGGAACCTCTTCCATGAGGAACAACAAAAGAACCCAAAGCTGCAGTTCAACTTCCCATCGTTCACTCCTCTAACGCCCTAGCATCCCTGCACAAAAGAAAGCATGATCAAGCGCTTCCATGACTTCATACAAAGATATGATCAAGTTGCAAACCCAGCTATAATTACAACAATCAGATTCCTTAACTTGATCATCACACTTATGGAGGCATTCCCTGACTGGGACCACGACCACAAAAACACGCACAGGGATTGGCCTTTGACATCAACAAAGGTCCAACACTCAATAAATTTTTTTGGTACTACAAGCACAGGGATTGGCCTTCGACATCAACAAAGGTCCAACACTCAATAATTTTTTTTGGTACTACAAGCACATTTTGGACAAGCTATTGAGGCTTCCATCGAGCACCCCCTACTCCTATCTCATGTCATGAATTTATCCGCACCTATTCAATCTACTACTGGTAAATCCAGCCAGCTCCAAGGATGGACTTGAATTAGGAAGGGGGGTATGTTAACCACTCTAGTTAACATTACTTTTCAAGCGTGGCTATGATCATTGTAACTTATCTTTTGTAATCATGCAAAGAACTTAATGATAAAAGGGACATGGGATGACCAAGCTTATGGGGTGGATGTGGAATGAGCCCCTAGTGGCCTCACAAAGGGGAGTTAACCCTCATTAGGGTTGGCTAAGTGCACATCTCCAAACTCAACCCTTGTATGTTGTTTCTCTTCTTCTCTCCCTCTCTCTTGTGTGTAAAGTAGTATGTTAGGATTAACAATGAGTAAATAACCAATCATCAACAACTGCATGGAAGTGGCATGGAAAAGCAATAAAATCAGGAAACAGGAGCGTGCATCAAGGAAAAATAAGAGGGTTACATCAGTCTTGTCAAATTGTCAACAACTGCATGGAAGTGGCATGATGGTAAACCAAGAAAATCAAGAAGCGTGCATCAAGGCAAAAAAAAGAGGGTTACATCAGTCTTGTCAAATCCCTACCTTATCCCTCATAATGTGCACAATTGTCACTCATGCACCCATTAAAGAGTACGGCATAAAGAATCATGAATTCTACCCTCATAGAATCCTTGTGCTTGAAGTAGCCAATTTTCCACCCACCTCTTGATGCTTTAAAAATATCTTGATGGTCTTCTTGGTGATGAAGGATGAGATTTCCATGCTAGAAGTGAAGCTTTTGTACCTATTTTGATATGAGTTAGTGAGGCTTTAGCTATAGGTTTTGGTAGCATTGATGTGATGAGGTTTGGGTCTTGAATAGAGGAGGGACTGTTGATGTTTTTGAGGCTATGTCTTGAATTTTACCAACTCGATGGATTTAATCTTGTGCTATTCTAGATTCTTGGACTTTGACAAGAGGAGTTGTGGTGAGGTCACGACATGATGATAGCTTTTCTTTTATCAGTTGTGCAGTGTGATAACCTTGGATGTTATGGTCAAGGGTTTGGGAGCTGGCAATAGAGGGGCTATTGATAATGAGGAGACCTTGGTTTGAAGGTCATTATTAGGGTTCACAATACTAATTGTATATAAAGATGTATATTGTTTACCCCTTTTCATTGGTTATGTTGACATTTTTGTCTCATTTGCATGGACACCTTTGGTTTCTTTTGCTTTTAGTTTGTCGTAATAAGCCACTGCCATTGTTCTTCCTCCATATACAGCACATTGAGTTCTCTCCAGTTAGCTTGTCTTAGAGGTTGAGTTTCATTTGGCAAATTTGGCTCATTTTGAAAGGGGATTTGATAATCCCCATTTGGTCTTGTTTCTCTTTACAAGGACATTTGGGAAGTTGATGGGGAGGAGTGAATGGGTGACTTGGTCCACCATTAAACCAGTCAATGGGGAGGAGTCAATGGGTGACCCAGTCCACCATTCAACCACTCTCACTATACTCTCAATATTTTATTTTCAGAATTGTCAGTTGTGATCAATTCTTTTTCATTTGGAAAAAGGCGCAGACACTTCTAATCCCTTTTTTTCCCATGTGGTGGCATGAGAGAAAGTTTTATTTTGGGTCACTGTACTCTCTATATTTTATTTTTAGATTTGTCAGTTGTGATCAATTCTTTTTCATTTGATTGGAAAAAGGCGCAGACACTTCTAATGCCTTTTTTTCCCATGTGGTGGCATGAGAAAAAGTTTTATTTTGGGTTTTTGTTTGTGTCCCTCTGTGTAGCACTTACATCCTAGTCTCTTTATCTGCTAGCAAAAAAGGAACTTGTTTTTTGCTATCAACATCAATACTTTCACATACACATTTTGATGTTTCTTGTGTAGTTCTAAGTTGACTTGCATCCTTTTGGTGAGACTATTTTGTTTTTCCTATCCTCTTTTAAGATTGTTTCAACCTCCACCTTTTGGTTTTGTTGGGTTTTTGAGGTTTCAGAACCCTTTTTTATGGTTTAACTTTTGGTTGGTTCAAGACTTGTTTGTCTTTGTTTAGTTTTTGTTTCGATTTTTGGAATTAATCCTTCAGCTTTGGATCCTTGTTGGTCTTAATATGTGTCATAACATTTTCTTTGACCCATTTTGAAGTCACCTCTACTCACCTCAATGTGTCATGGAGATCTTTTTCTGATGGCCGAGCTCATAACCCTTGAAGTCTTTCCAAGCTCAACACCGCCATGGATAGCTTACCATTCGCCTTCTCCTGCCACGAGCATTATCACACCATTGCATTGCACTATGGACACTACTACCTTATTTCACCTCATATCACTCACACACACCCGCATTCATTAGAAGAAGATTAGAAGACTAGGTGCCCTTGAAGATCTCCTTCTAAATAAGGATGCATAAAAATGTGGGTCGATTAGATGCACTATTATGTAGAAGAAGATCTTATTGGGACACATACTCCTTGGGTCATAGGATGATATTAATAATTATCTTAGGCATAGCTTCTAGACCCATTCAAGGTTTCTTGAGTTCCCATTTGTGCCCATTTATGCCTTATAAGGCATAGCTTCTAGACCCATTTAAGATTGCTTAAGCATTCATTTATATGCCACAAACCAAAGAATGCATGTCCTAAGAATATTTCCTTCTATATAAGAGTGCTAGTAGGTCTACATAAGCTACCTCCTAACCATCTAGTCACATATAGCTAATATGTGACTAGATTAATGCTCAATTTTTCATCAACACAATAGCTACTTCTTATATAGGGGGCTTTTAAACTAGAGTAACATGTCACCCACATAGAGTGTCAAAATGACACAGGTGTGGAGCATTGATTTCCAACATGTCTCCCATAGAGTGTTAATGACATGGGTGGAGCATTGATTTCCAACACCCCTACCCAATGTCCACATGTAGGTGGACTACCTCTTTGGTCCAATGTTGAGTCAAACTACCTCTTTAGTCAAATGTTGAGTCCATGTAGATGTTTCTCTAGAAAAGCCTTTTTAAATATTTGCACAATTCTATGTTGTCCTATAAGTGAGTAGTTAGCTCAACCTCTCCATCCATATGTTAACCACTTCGGTTAACATCATTTGTCAAGCGTGGTCATGCTTCTTGTAACTTATCCTTTTGTAACCATGCAAATCGCTTATTGATAAAAGAGATATGGGAGGACCTAGCTTATGTCTTGTGTAATATCGATCGTAGGAATGAGTTAGATATACATAGAGCTAGAAAGCTAATTTTGGGCCCCCAATTGTACAATAGAACAAGGACTATCCAGGATTTACTTCATCTATCGTAACATAACAGAATTGAGTCTCATTTTAGGGATCCATACGTCGAGCCTAACCCCATCCAGTAGTCCCATGGGTTAGCCAACCGCCCAACCACTGTAGTGATAAGATCCATTTAGGAATTTGGTTATGTTTTGTCCTAGGTACCAGGGAAAAGAGTTCCCAGGCCCCCTACCCGGTGCTTCAAGCAAACTTCAAGATAGTCACACCACTTACACACCTAATATGAAATTGCCTGTATCACAGATTAAGCTGTCTTTAAAACAATCTTTTAATGAAACCATGGTATCATTGATCATAATCCTCCAAAATATACAAGTTGAATTCTAATTTCCAATCATTCTTTCATCGGTGTACCTATGGTATCATTGGCAACCACAACGCTCACCACCTGTTCACTCAGGGGCCTTTTCATATTTCTAGATAATAGTATCTAGAAATATATTCACTTATAAAAATCCAGATGGACTCTCCACTGAAGATCAGCAAGATCAACCAATAGATCCATATAAAAGAGCCATAGACTCATCCGTTGTTGAGGACCAGCAAGGACAATCAACCAGATCCATGCCCGAGTTTAGAAAACAACTCTAACTCCTTGTTCCATTTCTTCCTTGATGCACGTGTGGGTATCTTCACGGTGACCGAGAGTCCGAGCACCGTATGGTCAGCACCCCCCTCTAGGCTCCTTTGTAGGTCACCTAGCACTTTACTCATAGGCCGCTTCCTTGGTCCCTTATCCACCGTACTAGAAGCTTACCGTTTAAATTGAACCGAGGCTGGTCAAGACCTCGATCAAACTTGCGACATGAGACGTCCTCCGTTGACTCTCCGTATCAGCTGTTGCAACTTTATCACTTAGGTCTCCACGACCTCATTCACAAGATGGTTAAAAGGCTTCCCCAACATTCTTGACATAAAACAATCACTTAAAAATAGGTCATAAATACAGTTTCTAATGAACTCTCATCTTTCCACATTGTTCCACATCATTTCTCGTTATTCCACATTCTTCTACATCAATTCACATTGCTTAATCCACATTCAATCATATGTATTCCTATCGTCCTTCATCCATTCTCATCTAGTCACATCATATTACATCTCATCACATCTCATCCATTCACATCTACCCATATCCATATCACATCACATCACATCCATTCACATTGCATCTCATCCATTCACATCTATCCCGATTCACATCACATCACATCACATGTCATCCATTCACATCTATCTCGATTCACATCACATCACATCTCATTCATTCACATCTATCCTAATTCACATCACATCACATCACATCCATTCACATCACATCTCATCCATTTACATCTATCCATATCCATATCACATCACATCACATCCATTCACATTGCATCTCATCCATTCACATCTATCCCAATTCACATCACATCATGTCACATCCATTTCACATCACATCACATCCATTCACATCATATCTCATCCATTCACATCTATTTACATCACATTACATTCACATCACATTCACGTCCATTCACATCTATTTACATCACATCACATATCCATTCACATCTCATCACATCCATTCACATCCATCTCATTCATTACATCCACATCACATCCCATCCACATCCACATCCATTTACATCACATCACATCCCATCCACATCTCATCACATCCACATCCATTTACATCACATCATATCCCATCCACATCTCTTCATATTCACGTCCATTCATATCTATTTACATACATGTCATCCATTCACATCTCATCGCATCCATTCACATGCATCTCATTCATTACATCCACATCACATCCCATCCACATCCACATCCATTTACATCACATCACATCCCATCCACATCCATTTACATCACATCATATCCCATCCACATCCACATCTCATCACATCCACATCCATTTACATCACATCATATCCCATCCACATCTCTTCACATCCACTCACATCCTATCACATTGCATTCACATCTTATCACCACAGGTATTCTCATCTTATTCACATTGTATTCACATCATATTCAGATTTAGTAACATTTTCTACTTTCGATACCCAATGGGACTTTTTCTAAATTTCTGCCAATTGCTTGGCCTAGTTGAAGGTACTTTTTCTCGATGGATATTTTCATATTCTTTCTCAAATTTCTCAAGTGAAATATATTCAATATTCTTCTTTTGAGTAAAAGATTCATGGGATTTACAAAAATCAATTCTACCCATATTTCCCAATAATGCTCAAAATTCCACTTTTGATAAATACTCATAATTTGAATTATGCTAAAAACTCCTCTTTTTCCATTTAATTTCTTGGATCTCAAATATCATGGGAATTCCTCGTTTTGCATTTAAATGATTGAATTCTAAATGTCATGGGAATTCCTCTTTTATCATATTAAAATAAATTTATCTAAAATTCCTCTTTTCTTTCATAAAAAAACATTAAAAAGAAACCACTACTTTTGTGAAAAAAGAATGCATAAAACATTACTTACAGTTTACTCTAAACCCAAAAACGTCCAATATAATCAATTGAAAAAAGAGTTCTCTTCTTCAATTTGGAAAACATGATAAATTATAAAGGAGAAGAAACTCTTCCAATCAATTAGGAGAGTCATTGGACCTTTTGCTTTAAAATATTAATTCTTTTCTAGCGCAAGTGTCCAGAATTTTTTGACTCAAATCCATACACAAGAATTTCTATATCATGCAAATTAAGCATGTCCACACGGCGAATTCCACTTTTCTTTCCTTTTTTGCTTTGTTTAAGTATCTTTAAATCATACTTTCCCTTGAGCGCACGGATAAGTTCTGTACCAATACACGTTTCTAGACTACGTATTGTACGTAGCATGCTATCCACAAACTGATAGGTAGTAAAATTGATGTTACTTTTAGACCCAATATAATTTAATGAAACTCTCTTACATGGGGCTAGTGCATCGTCTAAGAAATAAATTTTCTTTGTATACAAAGTTGATCCAATGGTTGAATTTAAGCATATTTCGAAGATTTTGAGCCATGAAAATGAAAACAGTTGTTGTTTAAAAAAATTGATGAAAAATTGGATTCTAGAATACAAAGTGGATTCTGGAGTCCAAAATTCCTATTGACTGACATTTCTATTGTGACTGTGAAATTTTCGTCCGAAAAAGGATAAATTTTGATCCATAATGAACAAATATTTCAATTTTATTGGACGAAAAATTTAGTTCGTTGATGAAAATTCTGAGAATTTGGATTTTGTGAAATTTTTGTTTAATAAAAGTGAAATTTATGTCTATTTATGGACTAAAATTTTTCTTTTTTTGGATGGAAATTTCACTTCGTCAGAAATGTCAATCTGTTCACATGGAATTTGGATTCTAGAATCCACTTTGTCAGAAATGTCAATCTGTTCACACAGAATTTAGATTCTAGAATCCACTTTGTCAACAAAGTGGATTTGAGAATCCAAATTTCCATCAATTTTTCAAAATGACAACTATTGTCTTTTTCATGGCTCAAAATCTAACCGTTATAAACTAAAAAACTATGTTCTTGCAAAGTCTATAACTCTAAATTAAACCATTAGATCAAAACAAAGTAAACTACCAAATTGTAGTACTGACTATCATCTAAAATTTGGCTGTTTGGATCGTTGGATTTCTATGTGAATCTAGAGAAATATTTTCTTTCAATAAGCCTCTTCTGTGGCCATGGACTCCATATACCTAGTTATCTTAACATCAAATATATGCTCTAACTCGATGATTGGGATGAAGTTAGTTAAATTCTTGTAGAAGAAAAGTCACATTTTTGTAATTCTAAGTAAAGAATGTATTATACAATACATAGACATGTGTGAATTATTAGTAGTTTTAAAGAATATTAGATCTTGTCATTGACCTTGTTTTCTTTATTTTTTTATTTGACATGAAAAGTGGAAAATTTTTTCACCTTTAAATTAGCAATATGTACAGTTTTTAAAAGAAGTTTGAAACTATGCTTATTTTGTGAAAGTTATAAAAACAGTTCTCTTTAATGTCTCCAAAAGATTTCGAAATTGATCAATGTTTATGACTAGTGAAAAATCAAGATAGTCTGTTGCAAATGACAACTCATGACACTGTCATTTTTCATGACTCGCTGTTAAATACATTTTTCTCTTCTATGTGTATTTGAAGCTTAGACTCTTTGGGTCTACTGCCATGTTAGCACGATTAAGGATGTGCTATAAAGTCCAACTATATAAAAAAAATCAGTTTATATGAATATATTACAAAAGTGTTATCTAGATGTAATTAATATCTTAATTATAAAACCCTATTTTGGCTCTTGATGAGAGCAGTATTAAAATCCATTTTGAAGCTCTTGAGTATCACAATTTACAAATTGATAATATATACTTTTTTTGGGAGAGTTTGTTGTGTATAGATGAATTTTAAAATATCTAGAATAAGTTTACATTTAAAAGTTGTCTAATTTTAAAAAAAGTTACACACTTATTTTCAAAGAAAAAATGTTTCCTTAATGTGAGAAAAAGGGGTTAAAATGGTAGTTTTAGTTGTTAAACAACTTTAGAAAGCATGAAAAAGCTCGCTTTAAGAAGAAGAAAAGTCCAAAATACTTTTTTTGTTGATGTAAAATATCAGGTGGGAGCTTATGGTAAGGATCTTTTAGCACAACATTTGTGGCCAACTTAATGTGGAGCAACAACTTTAAAGAAGAAATTCTTAATGCAGTGTGCCCACAACAGAAGGGGGTATATGTTATGGCATCACAAAATGAGGCTAATACTTAAAACCCACCAAGATCAAATATTTTGTGTGGGAAGTGCCATGGGTATGGTCATTTAGAAATGTTCAACAACATCAAGGATTGTTCTAGACCAACCCCAAACTCTCTTCTATAATTATTGTTTGCAAAGCAATCATAGTGAAGTCCACTGCTATATCAAGTGCAACCATCAGCACAACAATAAGCTTAAGGATTGCAAACTAATTATAACTTCATGGAGAGAGCAAATGATACTCGTGAGATAGGCCCACCACCAATAAGCTTAAGGATTGCAAACTAATTATAACTTCATGGAGAGAGCAAATGATACTCGTGAGATAGGCCCACCACCACGACCTTTTATGCAAAGAGGATTGCCTGCACAAGGGCAACCTCCATTACCCAAAACCTCATATCCTAACAATAGTGGAAATATACAACGAGGTTCTCCTTTTAGAAGGAACTTTGAAAATCCTAGAAATAATGGAATGGGTGATCGTTTAGGCCACAAGGCCCCATAATTTGCTATCATTTTCAATAAGAGGAGCATATAGCAGCTTATTTCCCCAACAAAATGAAGCACCAAGATTACACTCCCATATGTAGAAATTGTAGTGGGGAAGGCCATTATGACCAAGATTCTGCACTGAAAACCAAGTCTTTGACTAGCTGAAGATAAGGGTAAATAAGTGGTGAGTGAAAGAGGATCCCTTCCAAACCATTAAATTAAAATATGTCCCTCGCAAAATATCCTTTACAAATGGAACCAATGATTAGCATAGTGACTCGTTCACAGAGATAAACCAGGAAGGATTAGAGAAAGATTCATCTCAATTCACTGAGAACGTGATACTTGCTGAGCCTAAGAAAGTAAGTGTGGGGGAAAACATAAGCCACAACATTGAACCAGTAGAGTCTGGAGATAGCCTTCAAATGATTTTATCTTATCACTCCCCTTGAAAAACTCACAAATACAAGTAGCAATGGCACCCTTTCCTAAATGATTATCTCATAAAGAAAGGATGGATAAGAGGGAAGTTATGGATCTCCATAGAATAGAGTGTTTGATTTATGGATAGAATTAGAGAAGATTCCCTTGTCCATAAATTTAAGACAACCACTTCAAGTTTCTCCTAGTTGTAGAA
Organism: Cibotium barometz; assembly: GCF_041138505.1. Classification (NCBI taxonomy): domain Eukaryota; kingdom Viridiplantae; phylum Streptophyta; class Polypodiopsida; order Cyatheales; family Cibotiaceae; genus Cibotium; species Cibotium barometz. The sequence continues at coordinate 17,121,737 of NC_141093.1, forward strand.
GATAGCTTTACCAAAATTTGGTAAGAAGAAGAGTGCGTAGAGTTAGAGTGGTAGTTGATAGATTAAACCCTAAGTCTAGGAAAGAAAAACATATACAAATAGTGGACCTTTTCTCAGATCTAGGAGATCCTGTGATGATAGATGTCAGTATAGGTAATATGTTAAGTCCTGGAGCACAGTTAGATGGAGGGAAAACTATTAACTTAATGATTGAGCTGAACTGGAGTGATCATAAATCTTAGGTTAGGGATAAATAATCATGGATTAATATAAGATTAAAGATAATCTCATACAATTGCCATGATGACTAAGTGAGCTAACTTCCCACCAAGAGGATGGCTATCAAGCTTGCCACATGAGTCTTAGACCATGAAAGGCCATCTCCAAGAAAGGAGTCAAGATGTCAAAAGGTTTCAAAAGGAAGAAAGGTAAAAAGTTTAAAGGGTATAATGATAGTCCATGAGCCCCCTTTTATACTTGAGCCCATGACCAAGGTCCTAGAGCTACACTAAAGGTGTTGCTTCATTACAAACCATCCCCTCCTATAATGATTTTGTCCTCGAAATCAAAGGGTGTTCATGCCCAAAGAAAAGACATATACAAGTGGCTTGTACAAAAGCCAAAAATCACATCCATGGGGGTGGAATGTCAATGTAGCAGAAGACCCATTCATGAATCATATGACCCCCAGGGTTGAATGGAAAGGATTAAGGGATCCCATCGACGATGAGGCTATCTATGCAACTGCCTAGATTGAAAGGAAATCTGAGGCATACAAAATCTAGGCAATGGTCCCATGATAATCTGGTACAAGTGGAGAGGATAGGGAACCACTGTCAATGACGAAGCTAGTCAAGTATCCTCTAGGATCAAATGGAAAAGATACTAGTATCGCCTCGAAGATGAGGTAATCCACACACGTGTGTGGTAATCCACACACGTGTGACCACACATATGGAATGTAAATCCAAACCATATAGGCTCCAAAGCAATGACTCTCAAACCACCTGGATTGAATGGAAAATATAGAGAGCCAATGTCAGTGTCTTGGCCAGCCAATTCTCCTGGATCAAATGGATAGACACCCATGTCGATGATGTAACTCACTATAACTCCGTCTAGGTCAAATCATGATAGCCAAAGTGTAGACCATCTAACCATGGAACAAATGTGTGAGCACTTGGATTGAGAAGGAAGTATCCAAGCTCCTCATCCAAAGTGAAATGACCACCATAAATATCATTAAATCCATGGTCCATATAACTGCTCAAGTGAGAATCTTGATGTGATGCATGTAAATCCATGGTCCATATAACTGCTCAGGTGAGAATCTTGATGTGATGCATGTAAATCCGCATAATGCACCATATAATCAGATACCATGCATCCCAAATGACATATACTACATCCAAAAGTAAATGTCCTAGCTCCATAGAAAACAAAATCTTGTCGACATCCATAGAAGCCAAAAGAACATATCTTAAGGTCGGCATCATGCGAGGGTAAGAGTGAACCAATGCTGTCATCCCATGTAGTATCACTCAAAATGTCAAAGACATGATCCACTACATCAATAGGTATATGGGCATGAGCCAAACCATGTACTACCTCCTTATGTGAAAAACCCTCTATGTGTATATGATGATATAAGATATCAATATAATCATCAACATCATCAGTCATCACACTAAAAAATGAAGAGGTATTCTCACATGAAAGATAAATGGTATCATCTCCTAAATCATCATCTATGGCATCCCCAAGGCCTCTGAGGTCATCCTCATAAACATTGTCTATCTCCATCAATGATGCCCCTATGTGACCTATATCCCATGATAAATCTATCTCCAATAATATAGGATCTACGGAGATGTTTAGATCAAATGCAAATCTCTCAAGATCTATACCATATGATCTACTATGGATATGATCATCATCCATCAAATCACTGACCATATCATCCTCACAATCTCTAAAATCATGATCATGATCATGGTCTGTATCCATCAATGGAATCCATATATAACCTACAAGGATAGGACAATCTCTTTAATCACTAAATCTAGGAAAATAACCAAATCAAATGCAAAACTCTCTAGATCCATATGCATAATCCTCTCTCTCCTACGAAGCCTCACCTCAACAAAATCATCGCTATGCTCATGTGCAATGCCTGACTGCCCAAATATATGCACTAAACCCAAGTAAATTTTGCCAAGTATGCTATGAGAGCTATGAGAACAAGGAGTAGAGATAGAATCATAGATATCACCTTGAATAGAAGATCTAAAAGAGTACCTTGAATCATCTAGCACTAGAAACTTAGGTCTATGCTCCTCATGCACTATTGTATGCTCATCAACATGTGAAGTATCATCATCCCGAATCTTACACACTGCAATGGATGCATCACTAGTCAAGAGCTGATCCCCATGATAGTATAATGTATCACTATCTCCTAATGCATCACTATGATTCGCTGGAAGGTAGGTAGACATAGGCATATCATCAATCACAATTCTCGGAATGCTCGCTACCATCCCTCCCATCAAGATCATGCCCACATGATCTAACTTACACACATCACTCTCACTATCACACTATCACAAACATCATCATCATATGTGTATGTGTCAGTGGCAACATGTGCACATGTATCACTATCATCATGTGTATCTATGTGCAATACATCAATATAGTCATGTGTATGTGTGCATGATGCATTATCATTGGTATGTGGTTGTGATACATCAATGTCATCAGATGTGTGTGTATGATCATCATCACTATCCACATCATCATCCATTGAATGCATGTCATCATGATTCCCATCCTTGAGTATATAGTCATCTTTGCTCACACGAGTGTAGGGCACTTGATCAAGTCCCCACATACATCATCCCATGCAAACATAACCACATAGATCCTTAAAAAAATCACCATGTGTAGAACGTCTGGACCATCTAGCACACAGACATCCTCCTCATCAAATAAGTGTCTTAAATTGGTTAGGCAACAACATCTCAAGCTCAAACATCCATATGTGACATGAATATGATGTGTCATCATAGCATGATGTCGGTGAAGAACGATCTAGAGGTGAAAGCCACGATGTGCCAAATGTATGTATGAACTCCGCAAATGATATTCATCTCCACACCTGAAATGGTAGATCAAGATGACGGGCATGGAGCCAAAGTGATAGGATACGAGCGGATTCCACACACGATTAGCGTCTGGGATGGAATCGTAGTGATGTCAATGACAATGATGCACATCCATATCTACATCCATTCTTCGATCATTTTCATCTATCTGATTTATTTTACATCCTCATATCTATTTATAGAATACAAGAGAATTCTTATTTTCGATATAAGATTTCTTTACGCATTTATTTATGCATAAATTCCATTTTAAGGAGACTAACACTTTCGAAATAAAAATCAATCTTTTATGCATCTTCCTATGCATAAATTCATTTTAAATGAGAATGACACTTTTGAATAGAAAATCAAATCTTTAATGCATCTTCCTATGCATAAAATCAAAATTGACGAAAATAACTCTTTTGAACTAGAAATAGATTTCTTTATGCATCTTTCCATGCATAAATCCAATTTAGTAGGAATTACACTTTTAGAATAAAAGAATTTTTTCCTATGCATCCTATTTATGCATAAATTCATTTATGATGAAAATCACTCTTTTAATATAAAAAAATATCTTTTATGCATATGATTATGCATACAATCATTGATGAAAATCACTCTTTTAATATAAAAGAATTTCTTTTATGCATCTAATTTATGCATAAAATCATTTATGATGAAAGTAACACTTATAAAAAATAATAATCTTTTATGCATACCTTTATGCATGAAAATCAAATATGATAAAAATAACACTTTTACAATAAAATAATAATCTTTTATGCATACCTCTACGCATGAAAATCAAATATGATAAAAGTAACACTTTTATAATAAAATAATAATCTTTTATGCATACCTTTATGCATAAAAATCAATTATGATAAAACTAACACTTTTACAATAAAATAAAGATCTTTTATGCATACCTCTATGCATGAAAATCAAATATGATAAAAGTAACACTTTTTCAATAAAATAATAATCTTTTATGCATACCTCTATGCATGAAAATCAAATATGATAAAAAAAAGACTTTTACAATAAAATAATAATCTTTTATGCATAGCTCTATGCATGAAAATCAAATATGATAAAAGTAACACTTTTATAATAATCTTTTATGCATACCTTTATGCATAAAAATCAAATATGATAAAAATAACACTTTTACAATAAAATAATAATCTTTTATGCATACCTCTATGCATGAAAATAAAATATGATAAAAGTAACATTTTTTCAATAAATTAATAATCTTTTATGCATACCTCTATGCATGAAAATTAAATTTGATAAAAGTAACACTTTTATAATAAAATAATAATATTTTATGCATATCTCTATGCATGAAAATCAAATATGATAAAAGTAACACTTTTACAATAAAATAATAATCTTTTATGCATACCTCTATGTATGAAAATCAAATATGATAAAAGTAACACTTTTATAATAAAAACATAATCTTTTATGCCTTAAAATTCATTTTGATGAAAGTAACACTTTCATAATAAAAGATAATTATTCCTTTATGCATGAAAATCTATTTTGATAAAAGTTACACTTTCACAATAAAAGAAAATTAATCCTTTATGCATAAAAATCTATTTTGATGAAAGTAACACTTTCATAATAAAAGAACATTATTCCTTTATGCATAAAAATCTATTTTGATGAAAGTAACACTTTGATAATAAAAGAAAATTTTTCTTTTATATGCATAAGAATAATAATAATCAATATGCATCTTCTATGCATGAAAATGACACTTTTAGAGTATAGAATTGATAGGAATTACTCTTTTAGCATAATAAAAGATAATTCTTATTTCCAAAAATTTCACCATAACCTCATTTGTATGGCTGACCATTTTTTAATTTTTTCTACTAAATTTTATCTTAAAAATTAACTCTAATTGATTTAAAATAATCTATACTAATCAAAATTCACTTATAAAAGAGAAAACATTATAAAAAGTTTAATTCCAACAATTTTCACTTAACTAGGATAAAGAAGGGTTGATTCTAAGAAGAGAGAGGGGAAAAGCCTTTCGATCAAGGCATAACATCCATTTATCACTTCAAACAATCATAAACATTAGAAAAACATAAAATCAATAAAGAAAAATATAAGAATCTCTACTTACATAATTTCTTGGAGCTTTCCTTTGGCTTGATGGTTTGAGGGTTCAACTCTTGTTTGTAACAAGAGTGGCCACCAATCTTTGGAAGAGGGAAATGTCAAAAAGTAGTGAATTATTAATAAATTCACAGTTCTTGGCTTGGGAGGAGCAGAGTAACAGTGCATAAAATACTATTAAGTTTCAACAAAGGGGAGGGCTTCTATTTATAGGAAAAAGTGAGCCTCTATCCAAGCCAATTGATTCTAGAATTTTCCAGATCAGTTTGGTCAATTTTTAACCATTTTTGGGTCAGTTTTGGTCACTTTTTGGATCTAGTTGAAATAACCTTGTCCTTAGTCAACTCTTCATCTTATGTGAGTATTTACTCATTTTTGGGAGATTTTCTTTTATTTCTTCATTTATCTCCTCCCTACTTTGGTTGAATCTTATTGGTCCATAGGAACCTTAATTTAAAATTTCGAAAAAAATCTTCACCCCCAAGATAATGCCTCTTGAACAGATTATACTTAATTTCTAATGCACCTTCTGAAAATCTTTTTGAACTTCTATTTCAGGGGAACTTATTTTAATAAGATGAGGTATTTATCCAAAAATATTTAAAATCTGAATATTATCTCTCTAGAATATTTTCTCTCTCTAGGCCAAAACAGGTAGAAACAAGATCTTTTATATTTTTGAAGAGGGGAATGAATTACAGGGGAAGATATTGGACATCATGAGGGCTGGGGGGAGGAATCTTACAACTGCACCCAAACTATCACAACCGGTGACCTAAATTTGCATACATACACCCAATGGAAACTTAAGACCTCTTTATAGTACACATAGTGTCTACACAACCAATCGCCCTTCCTCTAGTTTCAAAAACAAAGTTCTACAGAGAATCGAAACTTACCGATAGTTCCCGTTAATGCTTGTTGGTTTGCGAATTGAAAAACGGAGGTCCAGACATACCCAAAATGTGATTCTAGTCCAGAAAATGGAGTCCTATGGATAAAATAGTTGCCCCATATCTCTGCTCCTATGAAGAAAGCCCATCAATCGGACTTCGTTTGCCGGTGCCTCCCAAAGAGCTCCCAACAAGGGTGTAGTAGCCAACACAAAGAGGGAAGAGTAGATAAAGCTCTTATATCCTCGTGCCGCTTTCTGTTCTTCACTTGCTTTTACTGCTCAGCCCTTAGCATGAGCCACGATCTGATACCATGAAAAGATGCAGGGGGAGGAGATCTTGAGCTCTTGCAAGCACACACGCACTCACACAAATCCTAGAAGAGAGCACACAAGGTGAGAGTCTAAAATTCTTCTTCTTCTTCATACAACAAAAGAGGTCTACAAAGAAGATAAAGTGACTAACACACATAATATAGTATATACAAGCGGTCCATAGTTTGAACACGCTAAGAGAAGTGGGTAGATGTGGACTAGTTGGTGTAGTCCAGCTGTAGAATCTCTGGCAAAGATATGTCAGCGTGCCAGCTACCAAACCCACCAGTGATGTAAATGTCGAACGGTCATGCAAGCGCCTCATGAGTGTCAGCTCATGTTGAGCTTAACATCTCAACAATTCCCTGGGCTAAAACGATATATCTTCCCTGACAATTCAGACACCACTGGGGCTAAAGTATGTTAGGAAAGTTAAAGCACATGACCACTTTAACCAAATATGTCAAAGGAGTTTCCCTCTAGCTCCCTTGTGGTCCACACAACCACCCCAAAGCCAATGGAACCCATTGATCCCAAACTTGAATTGGAAAATATTTGCCACTCTATGTGCAGAGCACACAATAAGAAGTTAGTGCTGGCAGAAGCACAAGCCAAAATGCTAGTAGAAGAATAAAGTTCTAGGGTAGAAGAGACCAAACAAGTACCCAAACACTTCAGGACCTTTTAGATGGCCAACATATTTGTGTAGTATGAATCGGCCCAAAGGTCACACAATGGACAACTAAGGACTATTGAAATGAGTGAATAGGGTGTGTGTGGGAACAAGCCCTTGGGTAAGAGGCTGTAAAAGAGAATCTGTAAATGTGAGAGAACCTATGAAAAGGTGAGAAGTATCTACTGGGAGAGAATAAAGGGTAGCATGAGAAGATTTAGGAGGTGTGGAGATATTTTGGGAGAGGTGGAGAGAATCAAGTAAAAGAGATGGAGTGAATCAAGGAGAAATCAGTGGGATTGGATGCTTGGATGTAAACTCTATAAATTGAGGCATTGGCCTCATGAGAATTCGCTGGTTTTTTATTATCCATGCCTACATTAAGCTACCAGTTAATTGCTCACTCACTAATCACGTCTTAATTATCCATGCCTACATTAAGCTATCAGTTAATTGCTCACTAATTGCATCTTAATTATCATCTAATCTCTTTGTTAATGATGTTGATTCTAGCATTTGATCCACCATAGCTCATCACATTGCTGCAAATTTAACATGGTATCAGAGCCTAGCCTAGAATCCATCAAGTTTATGAGCCCATTATCTTGCTTATCACTTGCCTAATTAGGATTAGTAGATAATTAGATTTTTTACCTATTTTTTCAACTAACCTCTACACCCCCACAAGCTAGTGGAGGGGCTTGATCTCCCTCCACGAGAAACATTAGGGCAAAAGCTCTTAGCCATACATAGACATCTCCCTTGTGCTTCAGAATGGGAGGTGAAGCCTGCCTGGTTGTGGCTAGGAATGACTACCTTGACGAGCTTTGCCCAAAAATTAGATAAAGGGGCTAATTACAATTTGATGTCTCAAGAAACATGGCGTTTCCTTGGGGAATCTTCACTAAAAGATACCCTTGCCCACCACAGTCACAAAACAGTGGCATTTGAGGATGTTCATTGCTTTGGCACAGTCACACTTTTGTTCCACATTGGAAATAATCCATTGGAAGGGAAATTCTATGTGCCTACAGGAATAATGTGCGAATAAATACTCCTTGGAAGGGGTTGGATGGGACACAACAGTGCAACATCGATTGGGATGCAAGGATGGCTACCTTACATCTTTTCTCCGGCCAAGTTACTGTCCTCATAAGATGAATGAAGAGCCTGTACCCACTGCTCGCCCATGCCAAGAAGTCAGCCCTCCACTCCCCATCATCATTCCATCCTCAAATCCCCACAAATCCATCCCACTTAAAAAGAGGTTGCCCACCCTTTCCAAACACACCACTACCTCTCATGCCCTCCCCACCACCACACTTGGCAGTAACCTACTCCCACATCTCAAAAACCACACAAACTGCTGACCCACCACAGAAAACTAACCACACTAGCACATGCACACAGGGCATGCCTTCTCCACATTGGGTGCCTAAGAAGCTCCTAATCGCACAGGGCTATTATGAGGGCACTTCTACTTTGTGGATCCCCCAACGATCCAACTCTCATATCATACACCTGCACATCGAGCTCCTTATCCCCCTCACAACAGGCAACCAATTCAACAACCACAAGCCCACATGGTATAGGACAAAAGCCAGCCGAAACATTCTCCAAAAGCACCAGCTATTTGCAACCACACCATCCGCCGTGCCACCCAAAAATAATCTCCAGGTGGATCCCAAAATCTCTACTACAAGCCCTACATTTCTATGAGGGAAATTACCACATTTGGATCCCCCAATCACCATGATACCAACTCCCACCTTGTGTCACTCCGCAACCACATACCTTTCAATGGAAATCCAAAGTGGCCTCCACCACGATTGCCAAGGAAAAAGCAAAGAAAAATCTTGACAATGACACTTTGACCCCCATTTTACAGCCGCCGACATCCCTTACCAATGATATACCCTCGACGTCGTCAACTCTCCCACCTGTTATTATAAGGATGCTTCAGAGTACTCCCAAACAACCATCAACCTCTCCAGTTTCAGGTACTCCCTTGTCATCAGCCTTTGTGCATCCCCCCAGGAATCAAACGTCCTAACCTCACCATCACCTAATTGGAACCGACTCCTCACTTTGGCAAATTGAGCACACAATCAGTTTAAACTCCAAAGGTGGGTAGAGTAGCTCCGTACTCTATCACAAGCCACATTGAACAATTAGACCGTTAACAACATAAACATCCAGGTTTTGGTAAACTCCAAATTGAAACATCACTACGGACCTCACTCTAAGATTACTACAAATCTTAGAATGTTGATCTCTAGGACCATGCACAAGTGCTTGTAGCACTACAGAGACCAAGCATAATACAGTTTGATTGTTTATTCTCAAGATGCTTATTTGAGGTCTAATGATAAGATATGTAACAATGCACAAGACTACTATAAGCACCAAGGTTTATGCTAGCCACAACCATAAATTTAATCCGAAGCATGTGCACATGTTTTGAGTTATAGCACTACCTCTGTCCAAAAAGTGATGTGCAAACATGTATTTGCAAGCATGTGCACCTATATATACTTAGCAATTGCAAACTACGTCACATCTTGCATGTTCATTTCACAGGATTTGTAAGGATGTACGCATGCATACCCACAACCATGCTGGGTATATCTCAAGCTTCATCACAAGAATTTCAAAGCATGCACATCGTATGTACTCATTACCAATTGACACCAAACTAATGATACATGTGTAAACTACGCACACCAATTTTGTTTCACCCTTTCTTTGATGTTGGCTACAAACTATGTGACTACGCACAAAAAATTATAATGATCTATGCCATCATAGGTCCTCATCCAAGAGATCATCTCTTGAATGTAGGACCATGCAAGCACTGTCAAACTCTCTAGTTTGACTTTGCCAAGCACATCGTCTAATAAGCTCAATGGACTACGAGATCATCTACCAATGTGGACAACATTTGGGGCATGGCTTAGGAGCTTCTGGTCTCCTACAAGACAAGTCAAATAACCATCGAAGGACGTACGGACTCCGCATGACGATAAATAAATCTTGCCCCACGGGCAAGTCTGGTTGTGGTCAAATGCTCTAATTACCCTCTAGAACCAAAAGGGAATTTCTCTTGATGCCACATGTAGCCCACACATGTTATGTTACTTAAGGTTTATGTCATTGTGTGTGTTTCACACAAACCCGTGGGAACCTCCACCATTTTTTTAAAAAATAAAAAAATTATTAGGCTTTAAAGCCTTATCAACACCTTGTGGTGTAGTTGTGCTGGGGAAGCGCATGAGTTGCACCAAGTAGAGGTATATGATTACATTGTAAGCTTCGTCAATGGCTACATTGAGCTGCCGTGGTGAACTCAAAGATGACCACGACTGTAATAATGGCCGAGATGGCGTGGCCACCCAGTTGCTCGTAGGGGGCTCACAGGAGCACAAGCATGATGGCGTAGTCATTAAATACCCCACCAAGACCATCCACACCTTGAAGATGGCCTTGGCCCTTGGGATTCAGGGGTGAGGTGCCCAGGTTAGAAAACCATGGGTGGCCGGGCTAGTGTGGGTAGGCAGGCCACTATATAAGCCGGGGACAGCAATTACACCAATGTAACATTGGTATCAGAGTGGCGCTTCGATCCGTTGTCCCTCTCTAGCTTCTCCGCGTGTGACCAGGCTTCAAAAGAGATAAGCCTTATCTTGTTTTTCAAATCTTTCTCTAGTTTTTCTTTACCTGTCTGCCTGCCTGCCTGTGTGTGTGGAAGAGGATAAGGTGGATAATTGCACATCCTTAAGCTAGGCCTTCAATGGATGGCATGCCATGAAATCAGAACTCCGCAGTTCCATGACTTCGTGCTTCGTGCATGAGCTCCCGTAGCGGAGTGGCAATGGCGGGCTCCATTGGGCAGCGCATTACTGTGGTGTGCTGGCCCCTTGTGCGCCTGTTTCTTGCGGAAGCTCGTGAGCTTATAGGACTGGCACCTAGGGCTTATATGTGCTTGCCTTGGTTGCGTACGCTTTTGCTGCTATGGGATGTGTGATTCTTGTTGCTGGCTGGGTGTCGTGGATGATGAGAGAGTTGATTAAAGGCTTTAATAAGCCTTATGCAAAGACTTCCAAAGGCTTTTAAGCCTTAGTGTTAAGTAGGCTAGGCTGCGGCTGGCCCAGGCGCACAGTTGGCCATTGGATACGCCAGGCGAAGGTTTTTAGCAGCCTTTTACCGTCAACAGCGAACACGGATGACCTCTGGGCCAAAGGTGGCTAGCAGACCTCTGCATAGCAAGTGGTGCGCACGCATAGGTGCACCAGCTGCCACCCAGCAAGGGGAGACACACGAAGTCATTGCCATGGAGAGACTGCTGACGACCGCCATTCGACCACCTGCATCCAAAGTAAGAGGCCATCGTGGAGAGGCCGACCAGCATCCTACTCACATAGGCTCAAAGCTGCATCCGCAGAAGAAGCGCAGGCGCATGCTCTTGTTCCTTAACAGGTGTGTGTAGGTGTATGGTGCTCTAGTGAAGTATCTGGCACCACGATACAGTACAATCGACAAGAGAGAACCGAGGGCAAGAGTGGGTGGATAAGGTGCGCCACAGGATGATTATAAAGTTAATAAATTTTTTAATTTTTTTAAAAATGTTTAGGGGAGGTTCCCACTGTAATAAACCTTGCACACGCTTTATATGTGTGTGTGAGGGGGTGTGTGTGAAACACACACACGATGATATAAGTCATAGCACACGTAGCCATGTGTAGGGTTCTGTGCCGTATTGTAGCGTAGATTTGCAAGTGTACGTACTTTAGTTGTCATCACTAATTGTTCATGTGTGTGTGGTCACACACAACAACATCATGGAATCTGAGTGCTTTTACCTCTTGTGCATGCCTATGGGTATCAAAGAGGATACGAGTAAGAAAGGTCTTAATCTGGCACAATTTGTAAATAGTGCAGGCGTCACAGCTATTGAAAAACTAATGACATCGTCCAGTGTGTTGACCATGAGTATTTGGTACGATACGAGCCTAATTTGACATTTTTGGCTCCAAGTGTGCGTAGTGATACATGGCATTATCTATGAGAAGGGTTCTCGCTTAGCCGAAAAAAAAAGAATTTTGATTCATGGCCACAGTTGCCATAAAATTGGTGCCATCCTCATACGAAGCTATGACCAAACAAATGTGTATATTTAGGAAATGACTATGCGAGAATGCACATGATTCATTTGCTTGCTTGTACAATCCAATTGCCGAGTATAGATGGATGCATATGCTCTACAGATACATGCTTGCACATCACTTTGTAGGTAGCCGTAGTGCTACTAAACACATTTGCACATGCTTGGATTGGATTTATGGCCGTAACTGTTGCCATAAACCTTGGTGCCCATAGTGGTCTTGTGCATTGTTACATATCTTATCACTAGAACTGAAATAAGCATCCTGAGAATATAACAACTACAGTGATTTGTTGTTAAACAATTGAAGTGTTGTTTATATGGTCCGTAAAGAGATCAAATGTTCTAAGATTTGTAGTAATCTTAGAGTGAGATCCATAGTGATCTTTCACTTTGTAGTTTTACCGAAACCTGGATGTTTATGATGCTAACAGTCTAATTGTTCAACGCGGCTTGTAATAGAGTACGGAGCTACTCTACCCACCTTTGGAGTATGTCATTTCTCCTTTCGTTTTGATAGGATGGGAGTGTCCCTGAGAGGTCTTGCTCTAAAAGCTACCTTGTGGCTAGTCTTTAGACCTTCCCTTATTACTTCATAGACTGGCTTGATCATCAGTTTATGTAATGGGCTATTGGGACATTGTCGAGGATAATTCTCATAAATACTCTAGATTGAGTATCTGAGGCTATGGAACTTGATATAGTTCTTAAAATTATAGCCATGTTGAACTTTGGAACAGACTATGCATGGTTCGTCTAGTGTAAACACGGACATCAAAGATGTTATCCTCTTGTGGTTAGAAACGACATGGAATTTAATTCAACAAATTGTGCAACTGGTTTTACACGTCTTTAGAAAATTGTTCTATAATGTGGTAAAGTTCAATTGACCTTACACATAGTCTAAGGAAAGCTACACTTTCCTCTCTCCAAAAGATCTTGTACTTCCATAATTTTTATGGTACTAGCCAAACATATGCTTAACACCAGTGTTGGATATAGACGAGTCTACGCTCCTTGAATATTTTAGGGTGTCCCCCACATATCACAACCATCCAACAATACTAGTCTCCGTGCTCACCAATGGTTCTATAGCATTCTTAAACTAGACACCACTCTATAGCACTAGTATTTAATCATAGCTATGCTACCCAAATCTTCTCTGAACTCTGTCGTTGGATTTATTTCCAATAAAGGCTATAAGTGAGTCTCAAACTCAATCTTGTCCAAACACTTGATCACTACTACGGAACAAGTATAAAACCAATCAATGGTCAACCTCTGTGCACAAGCCTTGGTGTACCATACCACCAAGACCACAATGACATTCATGAACATTTGATGTCCCATACCATCAAATGAGCATGAAGCTCATTGCCGTGACACACAAGCAGACTCTTTTCCTCTCTTTGAGAAACAGAATCTCAAGCGTATGGAGGACTATGCACTCATGGGTGTTTACACTAGACGAACCATGCATAGTCTGCTTCAAAGCTTAACATGGCTATAATTTTAAGAACTATATCAAATTCCATAGCCTCAAATACTCAATCTAGAGTATTTATGAGACCAATCCCACAATGTCCCAATGGCCCACTACATAAACTACTAATTAAACCAATATATGAAGTAACAAAGAAAGGTTTAAAGACTAGCCATAAGGTAGCTTTTAGAGCAAGACCTCTCAGGGACACTCCCATCCTATCAAAAGAAAGGAGCAATGACATACTCCAAAGGTGGGTAGAGTAGCTCCGTACTCTATTACAAGCCGCATTGAACAATTAGACTATTAGCATCATGAACATCCAGGTTTCGGTAAACTTTGAATTAAATGATCACTACGGACCTCACTCTAAGATTACTACAAATCTTAGAACAATTGATCTTTATGGACCATACAAACAACACTTCAATTGTTTAACAACAAATCACTATAGTGGTCATATTTTCAAGATGCTTATTTGAGGTCTAGTGATAAGATATGTAATAATGCACCCAGATTGAGGTCTAGTGTTTGGACAAGATTGAGCTTTGAAACTATTTGATAGCCTTTATTGGAAAGAAATCCAATGATAGAGTTCGGAGAAGCTCTGGGCAGCATAGCCATTATCAAATACTAGTGCTGATAGAGTGGTTTTTAGTTTGATAATGCTATATAGAATCATTGGTGAGCAGGGAGACTAGTATTGTTGGATGATTCTTATATATGGGGGACACCCTACAATATTCAGGGAGTGTAATCTCACCTATATCCAACATTGGTGTTTATTTTTGAGAACATGTTTGGCTATTACCATGTAAATTATGGAAGTATGGAATGACTGTTATAATTTTTTTTAGAAAAAGTAAATTCTTAGTTTGCTTGGGCTATTTAGTGTTGCAAAGTTCATGTCCTTGTAGAACCTAGTAGTTGCAAGGCACTGTGAAATGAGTGGATCATTACCAGTATGTGATGGGGTTACTACCTACTAGTAGTTGCAAGGCACTGTGAAATGAGTGGATCATTACCAGTATGTGATGGGGCTACTACCTAGTTAAAGTGAGAAGTACTTCACTCCAAACGAGCATGGTTATTTTTTGTTAATGAATCCAACAAAGTTTTATAAATCATGACTGTGTTTGTCATAAAGAATTCTAAGTCAGGGAGCTTAGCGGAGTATTCTAACATGTTTGGCAAGTTTAGGACTCAACACGATGGTTCAGAAGTAAACTCAAGGGTTGAAGCTAATCTGGAGAGATTAGAGGCAAACCAGACTAGATTTGGCATTAATCCAAAGTAATTACACAAATCTTGATCTTGACTAGTATGGAATGCTTAGCAGTTATGTTGATCGTTTTGTATACTTTGGCATGGTATTGTTGTTTGCGCATGCACTATCCAACAATCATCGCCTTCCTCGTTTAGAAAGGTGTGCTAATCTAGAGTGATTAGTCAAGGTTTCTACGAGAAGAAGAGTGAGCACTGATCTGGAGTGATCAAACGAATCTCTTGGATTATGTACTGAGACAAAGTGCTCAGGGGTGGACCCTTCATGGTTGCTTGACCTTATGTTAAATGGGGGTGATAAAATTATCGGAAGAAAGTGATAGATTCATTTAACCGATATAGGTGTTCACTTCATGAGCTCAAATTTGATGGAAAGTCACAAACCTTCGGCGTTTATTATTCTAGATAAATTCCTAACCTTGTCAATTTGCTGCTAAACCAAATTGGTAAGAGTGTTCAGTGTATAGTTGAGTATGCGTGAAATTGTTTTCATGCTATGCTCAGGCATGGTAGATGGCCATGAGGTGGTACCACAAAACTTTAAGCAACTTCTTTAGGAACTTGCTCTTTATATTCACACTAAAAGTTGAAGTCTAAGGCTGCTATCACGGCACAATAGGACTCATGGCTAGATGCTAACCGTAGAGTTCAAAAATTGACATAGTTGTTGATTAGATGTCATTGGATAAACAATAATTTGGTGCTATAATGCCCCATACTTTGTGCCATAGTGCCAAAGATTTTGAGTCTGTAAGATTCCTCCTCAGCCTCTGAACATCAAATAAGCCTCTACTTCAATCCCTTGTAATCATTCTATGATTCTGAATACAAGAAAATATCATTTTTCCTTGTTTTACCTAGTGAGATAAAAAAATTCTAGAGAGTGGTAAATCAAAATTGGGATATTTTTGGATAAATAAATTCTTCAAATATCAACAGAAAATCAAAATAGATTTTCCAAGATGCAATTGGAATTAATAAAAATTGATTCAGAAGACAGCCTAAGGGTCCAGATTTTTGAAATTTTTTTATTATGGTCCAATTAAGGTTCTTATGGACCAATAAGATTAATCCAAGTATTGGGACAAGATAAATCCAAAGAATAAAATAAAATACCCAAAAATGAGTAAATGCCCACATAAGATAAAGAGTTGACCAAGTACTAGGTTTATTAGTTAAAAATTATGGTGTATTAATAAAAAAATGAGATATTTTAGAGTAATCATTCATTTTTGACACATGTGTAAGGAAAAGGGAGACCTTCAAGGAGGCACCTATTTCACATGCTTGAATGATTTTAAAACTCAAAAATAATAGGATATTTTTATCTCTCCTCTCTCCTAAACCAAACCAAATAAAAAAGGGAGCCAAACTGGTCCAAAACTTGTCCAAATTCAGCCAAACTGAAGCTGGAAAATTCTAGAACTCAGTTGGACTCAATTAGTGGCCTCCCTCTCCTATAAATAGACCCTCATTCCTTTGTATTATTATCTGTGAACTAAACTATGCCAGTATTCCTCTAAACTAAGCTTAATTTCTATTATTCTCTAAAAACCTCTACAAAATTGAAGAGATTGGAGCTTCTCTCTCTCTCCAATCTTCCTTGGTGACTCCTACAACATACCAAACCAATTGATTGGTTGGGGGCCTCTACAGTGACTAAAGAATCAAGCATTTTAGGAGGTAAAGAGTGGATTATGGTCTTTTTTCTATAATTTCTAAATGTTTCTTTCTTTTTAACCCCTCTCAAGCTTGAGAAGCTTTAATTTGAATGGCTTTTGAATATTATAATATTTTAATGTATTGTAATAAAGAAACACAAATTTCCATTTATGCGTAATTTTAATAGATTTTAAGCATTTCTCTCTCTCCCCCCAAAGAAAGGTCATTCCTATGACCTATTCTCAATCCAAATGAAGCTTCTCATAAAGCATTCCTCTAATCCAAAAGTAATTTTTATGCTTGTCTAATTGAAGGCCAAAATAATGGCTTTTTAATGCTTTTATGATATTTATTTCATAGAGAAATTATGAATCAATCCATAATTCGATAATGATCCAATTAGTGGTCATTCTAATCATACTAATCATTTTAAACTTCATTATCTCAATTAAATTGAGAATTATCAGTAAAAGCAACGGAGCTATGGTAAAATTTTTGTAAAATAAACACATAAAATATTTTCATTCATAATATGAAAAGAGGACTTCCTACCATATTCTAGGAATTATCACCCTAGATTAATTAAATGATTCTCATTGTAATCATGAAGAAATTTAATTTTATGATTATGCATAATTAGTAAATTAGGAAAAAGAGAATTTTTTGGTAATTTATTTTTATGTTAAAAGAGTAATCCCCAAGACATTGGAAATCCATGTATTCAAATGATTAAGAGAATAAAATTGGAATGTTAAAATAATGTTTAATTTATGAAAGATTTTAGTTAAATTTATCTTTTTGTATAGATAAATTTTTATGATGAAAGAGGAATTCCCACCATATTGGAAGCCAATTAATTAAATGAAGAAAGTGTAATTCTAGTGCAAAGTAATTAATGGAGATTTTTATTTAAATTTTAAGAGAAAAATTTAATTAAATTTATCTTTTTGCATAGATAAGTTTAAATGATAAAAGAGGAATTCCTACTATATTGGAATTCAAATGTTTAGATGAGAAAAGTGGAATTTTTAGCTTAAAAGAGTTAATGGTTATTTTTATGTAAATTTTAAGAAGAATTTTAATAGATTTAATTTAGGAAAAAGAGGAATTCCCATGATAATTGGATTGCACTCATTGAAATGAGAAAAAGAAGGATTTCAAGTTTATTCAAAAAAATAGGTATTGATATTTTAGTTAAAAGATGAATTTCCATGATAATTGAGAGAAGATGGATTTGAATTAAATTCTAATGTCAAAAGATGAATTTCCATCATAATTCTACCTAATGAATTAAGGTTGAGAATTTATGTGGGAAAAAGAAAATCTTGGATAATTGAATTGGTAAAATCACTAAATGGATATTTACCCAAAAACTAGATGTTTAGTTAAAAGTAATCCTGGTAGAACTAAACTGAATGATTTTAGTTAGACTACGTGAGGTTGGACAGTAAACCTAATTGTCCTTCTCTCGAACTAAATCAGACAAAAACTTCGTGACCAATTCCAGTTACTAAATCTAAAGAATAGACTACCGGAACTAATCTAGTTTTTCCCTGACCAATCTCACCAAGAATCTAGTTGGATAAATGGATAAAGTGACAAGTAGATTACCCTCATGAGAGATCAAGGATCCTCATTATGAAACTGGGAATTATTGGAAAAAGGGTCTTTGGAACCAATCTCAAATTGGAATCTCACTTGCATTGGAAACTCTGTTTTTCATTCAAAGGACTGTTTTATGCCAGAATGCTGGAGGAAGCATTTGGCTTATGTTTTTCTAAAGGAGGTTCGTTGGAACAGCTGGCGGGGAGTCGTCAAGGGATGTCGCCCGACGACAAAGCCTGTCGAGGTCTTGACCAGCCTCGGTTATGGTTAAAATGGTGCGCTTCCGGTACGATGGGCGAGGGCCGACAAAGCGGTCCATGAGTGAAGTGCTAGGACACCTAAGGAGGATCCTAAAGGGTTCTGACCAGGTGATGCACGGACTCGCAGTTGCTAGGACACCCAGGCATATGTCGAGGAAGATATCTGATGGAAAAAAGGAAAGGTTTTTGGGAACAAAAATTTGATACTGGATCTCGTTGTGGTTGGCTAGCTGGTCTTCAACAGAGAGTTCAGATGATGCATTTTTGTAATACAATGGACTTGGAATTTTGGAAAATGATAATTGGAAATATTATGATTTTATTCAAGGATTGTCTTAAAGCCAGTCGAATCTGTTATAAATGGCAATTTCATATTGGGTGTATATGTGCTGTGCCTATTTGATTTTTGTATGAATCGCTAGCTAGGGGGCCTCGGAACTCTTTTCCTCAGTACCCGAGCAAAAACCCAATCAAATCTTTATAAAGGAATCCCACCAATTGAGTGGTCGGGGGTGGTTGGCTAACCCATGGGCCGGATGGGATTAGGGTGGAGCAGAGGATTCTTGAGAAACAACTACATACGATTAGTTACGTTAATCAGTTTAAATCCTGAGAAAGACCTTGTTCTGTGGGAAGGGATCATCGGAAATGAGGAAAAAAGCGGTGATTCCATGGACCAAGTGCAAGTCTCTTCTTGATCTTACCATGTGAATTCAAGCTTGGTCAGATCAATGTAATTTAGTCAAGACTTGACTCGTTAGAGTAATCTCCTAGTTAAAATATTTTTCACCTTCCTGCGGAATCGCCCGTGCCTTCTAGGTGAGGGGAGTCTTCCGAGCCCGGTCTCCCCGGGCTAGCCTCTTGTCCCGAACATCCGCAGGCGAGGCCCCGAGTGTGCAGGACCCCCGCCCCACACCCCGCCCCGATGTCGCTTCCGCCGCTCGGCAGGAGCCCTAGAGCGGGCAGGCGGGGACCTCACAGCTGGTATCAGAGCGTTGTTAAAAGCTAATAAGGATAAACAAATTCTTATCAGAAATTGATAATAAAAACTTAGAAAAAGCATTTTTTCATAATGTATTCTCATTCCGTAAGCTTTTTTAATGAAGATTTTTTAATCAAAGAAATTATTTTTATAGATGGAAGTTTCCTATTTATTTGGTATTCCCGACCTCACCCAGTCTCAAGATATGACTGCGTTCGCCTTCTAGCATCTCATCTCTTCCGCTTCAACTGGAACAAGCCGAGCAAGATTCACACGCCATTTCGAGGATTTATATTTTCCTGACCCAGTAGAGAGACGACAACATAAGTGGTTTGCAGGGTAGTATGTCCATGCCTCTTGCGACCGGCGTGCAATGCTGAGGCAGAACCTCTCATTGGCAATGATTCTGTTAAAGCTGAAAATGGTGCATGTTGTCATTCTATATCATTCAATGCCTCGGAATTTCAGACTTTCATGCCAAGTCTACAGACTCCTTAGTTACTTTATTCCTAAATAAGGAGAAGATAATAGCTCCCTTGTCAGTAAGTGAACGTTTGTATCAAGGCATGGCTATGGCCCAGTACCGTCGTCTTATGCGTCTCTCGAGGAGATTTTGAATTCTAGAGCCGAGCAACTCTATGTACATATTGCAACTTTTATATAAATAAAGAAATGTTTTCTGGAGAAAAATTCCATGTTGTATAAGTGATTGTTTATTGAACGAACTGTTAAGAAAAATCTGTTATCAGCAGACATATGTCATAGATCTCCAATAAGATCATTGTCTTGTTTAAGAAATTGTTTTCCAAACCTCTTAAGTCTTAGGATCTCGTGGACGATATCAAAATAAAAATTTAATAATATATAATTTTTGACAGAATCATGAGACGAGGAAACCATGGCCGTCAGCCAGACCCTCTCTCTGAAGATGATGAGCTTAACCCTGATGTTCGCAACAACAACAACAAGGCTCTTCATAGGACTCAGCCAGGACACGAAGGGGAGAACCTGGGCGAGACTGTGGAGAAATGGGTGGAAGACATTGTGAGATCCATGTTCCCACCAAGCAACAGATTCGGGATACTAGCAGCGAAAGTAGCACTTCTCGCGCAGGATAGGGGTCCCACATTCAGGGCCTCGTCCACGGATATCTGGACAAAAGACTAATCCGTCGGTTTTTCCAAAATTGAGCCTGGAAAAACTTCCCTTATCCGGAAAGCACGGGCGATTCCTCCAGGATAACTTTTTACTCTAATGTAGTCAAGACGATTAGTGAATCTGACTGCACCTATAAAGATACTCGGTCAGATCAGGGAAGAAACTTGCACTTGGATCATTGGGATCAACGCTTTTTTCCCCATCAAGAGGCACACCCGTTGATTCCTATCCATAGAACAATTACTATCCGGGACTTACTTCATCTATCGTAATAACAGAAATTGAGTCTCGATTTACGGATCCATCAGTCCAGCCTAACCCCATCCAGTCCCATGGGTTAGCCAACCGCCTAGCCAACCGCCCAACCACTGTAGTGTAGGATCCAATTAAGAATTTGGTTAGGTTTTGTCCCGGGTACCAAGGAAAAGAGTTCCAAGGCCCCCTAGCCGAAAGTCCATGCAACCATAAAACTAGTCACACCACTTACACACCCAATATGAAATTGCCTTTTTCTCAGCATCATCTAACTTTAAAACAATCCTTTAATGAAACCATTATGTCACTGATGACAATCCTCATAGTCTCTGGTTGAATCCTTATTTCCAGTCATTCATTCATCGGTATACTTATGGCATCATTGGCAACCAGAACGCTCTCACTCAGGGGCCTTTTCCATAGTTCCTAGCTCATAGTAACCGGCAATATATTCATATAATAGAATGGAATCTCCGTGTGGAAGATCAGCAAGATCAACCCACAGATCCATATAAAAGAGCCATGGACTCATCCGTTGAGGACCAGCAAGGTTAATCAACCAGATCCATGCCCGGTTTCAGAAAACAACTCTTATTCCTTGTTCCAATATCTTCCACGACGCACGTGTGGGTATCTTCGGCGACCCAGAGCCCGAGCACCGTATGGTCAGCACCCTCTAGGATCCTTCGCAGGTGACCTAGCGCTTCACTCATAAGCCGCTTCCTTGGTCCCTCATCCACCGTACCGGAAGCTCACCATTTAAATCGAACCGAGGCTGGTCAAGACCTCGATCGACCTTGCTACGCAAGACGTCCTCCATTGACTCTTCGTCAGCAGTTGCAACTTTATCAGTTCGGTCTTCATGACCTTAATCCTCAAGACGGTCAAAATGCTTCCCCAGCATTCTTGACGTAAAACAGTCATTTACAAACAGTCACAAAATACAGTTTCTATAACAAACTCTCGTCTTTCCACATTATCCACTCTCGGACCACATTACTTATTCCCTATTCCACTCAATGTGTACTCATTCTCATCCATTCACTCATATAGACTACACATTATTTCACATACACATTCACATTCATTATTCTACATACATATCCATGTTCGTATGTCCACATCATACATCCAATTTCACATTCATACATACGCATCTACATGCATACATCTATTTTCACATCCTCATTCATACATCCACATTATACATACATCCAATTTCACATTCATACATACGCATCTACATGCATACAGCTATTTTCACATCCTCATTCATACATCCATATTCACATACATACATGTACATCCGAATCTACATCCATACATCCACATCCACATCTTCATTCACATTCACATCCATACATCCACATCTACATACATACATCCATTTTCACATCCTCATTCATACATCCACATCCACATATATACATACATCCGTATCTACATCCATACATCCATACTACATCCATTCTCGCCCTAACACATCCCATATACATCTTATCCCATCAGATACACTCTCTACCTTGTCCCATACACATCTTAACACATCCTAACTCATCTTAACACATTCTATCACATCTCATACACCTCTTATCATATCCTATCACATCTCATACACCTCTTATCACATCTCATACACCTCTTATCACATCCTATCACTTCCCATACGCATCTTATCACATCTTATCACATCTCATACACCTCTTCTCACATCCTATCACTTCCCATACGCATCTTATCACATATTATCACATCTCATTTAAAAATCAATCTCTTATGCATCTTCCTATGCATAAATTCATTTTAAATGAAAATGACACTTTTGAATTAAAATTCCATCTTTTATGCATCTTCCTATGCATAAATTCAATTTGGATGAGAATAACACTTTTGAATTGAAATTCCATTCTTTTATGCATCTTCCTATGCATAAATTCAATTTGGTAGGAATTACACTTTTAGAATAAAAGAATTTCTCTTATGCATCTAAGTTATGCATAAAATCCATTTATGATGAAAATCACACTTTTAGTATAAAAAGAATATCTTTTATGCATACCTCTATGCATGAAATTCAATATGATAAAAGTAACACTTTTACAATAAAATAATCAACTTTTATGCATACCTCTATGCATGAAATCTAAATATGATAAAAGCAACACTTTTATAATAAAATAATCAACTTTTATGCATACCTCTATGCATGAAATCCAAATATGATAAAAGCAATACTTTTATAATAAAATAATCAACTTTTATGCATACCTCTATGCATGAAATTCAAATATGATAAAAGTAACACTTTTATAATAAAATAATCAACTTTTGTGCATACTTCTATGCATGAAATTCAAATAAGATAAAAGCAACAATTTTAGAATAAAATAATCAACTTTTATGCATACCTCTATGCATGAAATTCAAATATGATAAAAGCAACACTTTTATAATAAAATAATCAACTTTTATGCATACCTCTATGCATGAAATTCAAATATGATAAAAGCAACACTTTTATAATAAAATAATAAACTTTTATGCATACTTCTATGCATGAAATTCAAATAAGATAAAAGCAACACTTTTATAATAAAATAATCAACTTTTATGCATACCTCTATGCATGAAATTCAAATATGATGAAAGCAACACTTTTATAATAAAATAATAAACTTTTATGCATACTTCTATGCATGAAATTCAAATAAGATAAAAGCAACACTTTTATAATAAAATAATCAACTTTTATGCATACCTCTATGCATGAAATTCAAATATGATAAAAGCAACACTTTTATAATAAAATAATCAACTTTTATGCATACCTCTATGCATGAAATCTAAATATGATAAAAGAAACACTTTTATATTAAAATAATAATTCTTTTATGCATACCTCTATGCATGAAATCCAAATATGATAAAAGTCAGTTTGGTTGAATTTGGACTAGATTTGGATCTAGTTTGGTTACTTTTTGATTCGGTTTGGTTCCATTTTGATTTGGTTTGGTTCAAAAGAGAGGAGAGATAAAAATATCACATTATTTTTGAGTTTAAAACTCATTCAAGCATGTGAAATATGCACCTCCTTCTTTAAAAAACTCCCCTTCCTTACATATGTGTCAAAATGGAATCATTATACCCAAAATATCTCATATTTTTAATTTTACTCATAGTTTTTTACTAATAAACCTTGTACATTTTCAACTCTTCATCTTGTGTGAGCATTTACTCATTTTTGGATACCCAAAATATCTCATATTTTTAATATTTCTCATAGTTTTTTACTAATAAACCTTGTACATTTTCAACTCTTCATCTTATGTGAGCATTTACTTATTTTTGGATACTCAAAATATCTCATATTTTTGATATTACTCATAGTTTCTTACTAATAAACCTTGTACATAGTCAACTCTTCATCTTATGTGAGCATTTACTCATTTTTGGGTATCTTCTTTTACAAAATTGGATTTATCTACTCCCTACACATGGATTGATGCTATTGGCCCATAAGAACCTTAATTGGACCATAATCCAAAAATTTCTGAAAATCTAGACCCTTAGACTAAGGTCCTTCATACTCATTTCCAATTAATTCCAATTAATTCCAATTGCACATTGAAAAGTTCTTTTTGAATTTCTGTTTCCAGAGAAGTTATTTTAATAAGATGAGAATTTTTTCTATCTATAAATATTCAAAATCTAAATATTCTCTCTCTAGAATATTCTCTCTCTCTAAGTCAAAACAGCTAGAAACAAGGTCTTTTATATTTCTGAAGAGGGGATTGATTACAGGGGAAGATGCTGGACATTTTGAGAGGCTGGGGAGGAATCTTACAGCCATGGAAGATTATTTTGACGTCACAGGCTACAATCAGTGGAGCAAAATGGCTCTTGCCAGGCTGAAAATAGTGGAAACAGCCAGGGTGGCATGGAGGAGCCACTGTGCCACCAACCGTCTGGATAGAAATACTCAGTCCTAGAACGACCTTAAAACCTATTTGAGAAAGAGATTTTGTCCCCATGGATTTTTGGAAACCAAAATGAACGAATTCTTAGAGCTAAAGCAGGGGAGAAAAACCATCGAGGAATATCACCAGGCCTTTGCTCTTCTACTCAAATATTCACCACCTCTAGATGAAGAGCAATCATGGCTAGGTTCATTCGGGGAATGAACAAACCCTTGGATACACTGGTCAAATATGCCAAGCCAGTGTCCATGGCAGAAGCTGTCAGAATGGCAAAGGACTTTGCCAAAGCCTTCATCGTAAAAGTCCCGCCAAAGCCAGCTCCCTCATCCTTCAAGAGATTTCAAACACCCGGAAGTTCTTCCAACTTTCTGCCTCCAAAGAGACACCAAGGTTCTAACCAGAATGTGGAGACGGGAAGCTTCAGAAATGAAGGAAGACCTTTCCCTCGAAGTACATTCTCAGGAACTTTGGCTCTCTCTAGAATGCAAAGGGAAGACCTTCAAAGCGAGAACAAATGCTTTGGATGTCAGGGACTTGGGCACCAACTCAAGGATTTCCCATCTCCTTTTGTGGGCCAAGGAAGCCATCCCAGAGTTCCGAGAAGACAGACTCCATCATATCAGTCCAATCAGGGTCCCCAGCGCCAAAATCAGGGTAACCCTAGAAGAGTGCCAGCTCAGCCTGCAGCCTCCATACAAAGTAGTCTCCTAACTCCCTCCCAGAATTGGAATAACCAAAGAGAGAGATTTTCACCTCAGACTCCAGCAGGCCAAAGCAGTCACCATAGCTGAGGAAGTAGAGAAAGAGAAAGGACAGATTTATGCAGCAATTGAGCATAAGGGGAATAATCGTCAATTCTTAGTCCTCCAGACTCCAGCAGAGTACCAGGGTAAGAAATTCAAGCTTTTGATTGATTTAGGTAGTACTCATTCTTTTATTTCCCCACGATGTCTACATAAATTAGTCCTAAATCAAAAATCAGGGAAACCTATGCAAGTGGAATTAGCCAGTGGGAAGATTCTTTTCACTCACCTTGACCTTATTCAGTTTAGCCTAGATGGGAATGTAACAGAGTGCCAGTTCAGAGTCCGACCCCTGGGAATATATGATGGAATCCTTGGAATGGATTGGCTCCAAAAGAATCAGACAAACATTCATTGTCACAAAGGAACCATATCTTTCCTAGACCTTCACGGGAATAAAGTCCAAGGAATTGGAATTTTCGGATCCCCAATGCTGCAATTAAATCAAACCGAGGCTGGTTAGGACCTCGATCAAACTTGCTACGCGAGACGTCCTCTGTTGACTCTCCGTCAACTGTTGCAACTTTATCACTTAGGTCTCCACGACCTCATTCACAAGATGGTCAAAAGGCTTCCCCAACATTCTTGACATAAATATAATTTCTAACGAACTCTCATCTTTCCACATTGTTCCACATCATTTCTCATTATTCCACATTCTTCTACATCAATTCACATTGCTTAATCCACATCCAATCATATTATGTATTCCCATCGTCCTTTATCCATTCTCATCTAGTCACATCAAACAACTGGCTGGTTTAAGTTTTAAATTAGTTGTTACTATGTGGTGAGTGGTTTCTAGATTCTTAGAGTAGGGGGGGGCAGCGCAGCAGCGCTGGGGTGTGCAAAACAGCCAGGCGGGGGAGGGGGGAGCAGCGGGAAGGCGAGAAAAAAAAGGGGGGGAGGGCGTGCAGTCCGCGCGAGCAGGGGGGCGAGCGAGAGCTTCAGCGAGCCGATTATCTTTGTGCCTATTCTCTTCTATTACCTGTTCGTCCCTTGATCTGACTATGGAACTTACGAGTTCGGTCAGATCAGTTCAGTTAGTTAAGGCTTTTGACTATATTAGGAAAAAGTTATCCTGGTGGAATCGCCCGTGCTTTCCGGGCAAAGGAAGTTTTTCCGAGTTCGATTTTGGAAAAACCGATGGATTAGTCTCTTGTCCGGATATCCGTGGGCGAGGCCCTGAGTGTGGGACCCTGCCCCGCGCAAGAAATGCTACTTCCACTGCTAGCACCCTAGAATTCGTTGCACAGTGGGGTCAGGGATCTTACAGTTGGTATCAGAGCAATTTGGTTAATGAGGATCAACCGAGAAACCAAATATGTAAAAAATTTATCAAGAAGTAGTAAAAGGTTGTAATTATGTGATAAAACTCATACGATCTGATTTTCAAACTAAAATTCATAATTTGGTAATTGGGTCTTCAGATGAAAGTACTTGTATAGAACCCCTAACTTGCTTGAGGCCTAGTATTTACCTTATAATTCCAAGGACCGTGACTATGTGTATATACCAAGGGTATAACTGCAGCTCTTTACTGGCAGTATATACGAGTAAATCTAAGACTTGAAATTACAAGCATTAATACTATCCAGATGATAAATTCGAATGTGGTTGATATGATTTTAAATTCTGATTGAGAAACCATGAGTTGAATTGGATTCTAATTAAAAAATGATGATTCCTGAAATTTAGTTGAAATGTAATAAGCTGAACAAAACCACAATGAGGATGAATGGGACGAGTCCCTGTGCTAATATTCGCTGGAATGAAGATAGTGATTTCAGCAAATCACTATGAGATTAGTGGATTGTGCTGTCCGATTGCTACTGTTAACACGACCCGGTAGATCATTGGATGACAAATTCAAGACTTATTTGACTGAAATTCCTGTGGAGGAATGTTCAGAAAGAAATTTTTTTCGGTCTAATGGACCATTATTGTGTTAAAAGTATGAATGTTATGATTTGAATGAATCGTTATCCGATGATGAGTTGCATATAAGGGATCTTTATCCCAGGATTCTGTTGCGTTGACCAGAATATAAGAAACCCCAGAATCAATTGGATCTTAAGGGGAAGAGTTGTCCTCTAGTTGCGAGATGAGGACATCTCGCGTTTTTTAAGTGGGGTAGGATGTAAGATTCCTCCCTCCATCTTTTTTTTAAGTGGGGTAGGATGTAAGATTCCTCCCTCCATCTTTTTGAGGTGTGCAGGTGTAAGAACCTCCCCTTCTGATCTTATAATTATTCCCCTCTCTGAAATACTACCTTGTGGCTAGTCTTTAGACCTTCCTCAAGTACTCATCGCCACCGCTGGATGAAGAACAGCTGATGGCCAGGTTTATTCTTCCGGGGGACTAAACAAACCTTTGAATATCCTAGTGAAGTATGCCAAGCCAGTTTCCATGGCCGAAGCAGTGCCGATGGCAAAGGATTTCGCCAAGGCCTTTGATGTCAGGGTCCCGTCGAAGCCAAAACAATCATCTTTCAAAAGATTTCTAGCTCCAAAAGGTGATTCCAACCTTCCACCACCTAAGAGACAACAAGGTCAAGTTCAGAATATGGAAAGTTCGAGAATGGAAGAAAGGTCCTTTTCTCGGAACTCAATCCCCTGGAATTCAACTTCAGAAGTTCCACCCTTGAAGAACAAGGAAGTGAAATGCTATAACTATCAAGGATTTGGACATCATAGTATGGATTGTCCAACTCCTTTTGGATCAAGGTTTTTGGGGCGAGGAAATCAGGGACCAAGATTCCAGACTCCAGCTCCTTCCTTCGAGAGTAATCAGGTTCCTTTCCATCAAAATCACGAAAATCCCAGAGGTAGACTCTCTAACCAACCCTTAGTTTCAATCCAAAGTAATGCAAGACCTCCGCCTCAAAATAGGGGAAGTCAAAGAGAGATGTTTCCAAATTGGCCATCCACTTCCAAGGCAGTAACGCAAGAAGTGATTGAAGAAGAAGAAGATGAAAGAGATTGTACTCCACTTGCGAGATGAGGACATCTCGCGTTTTTAAGTGGGGTAGAATGTAAGATTCCTCCCTCCAGTTTTTGAGGTGTCGAGGTATAAAAACCTCCCCTTCTGTTCTTGTAATTTTTTCCCTCTCTGAAGAAATAGAAGAAAGATCTTGTTTTACCCTGTTTTGGCCTAGAGAGAGAAAACGTCTAGAGAGAGATAATCCTAAATTAAGATATCTTTGGATATAAAAATCCTCCTAGTGTCTAAAATGGATTCCTCTAAAACAGAAATTCAAAAAGAACTTTCCAATATGCATTTGGAATTAATTGAAAATGTGTATAAAGGACCTTAGCTAAGGGTATACATTTTCAGAAATTTTTGGATTATGGTCCAATTAAGGTTCCAATGGGCCAATTGGATTAATCCAAGTGTTGGGATGAGATAAATCCAAAGAATAAAAGAAAATACCTAAAAATGAGTAAATGCTTCCATAAGATGAAGAGTTGAGTGAGTACAAGTTTTATTAGTTAAAAACTATGAGATATTACTAAAAAATGAGATATTTTAGAATAATGATGCATTCTTGACACCTTGGTAAGGAGAGGGGGACTCTTGAGGTAGGCACCTAATTCACACATGTGGATGAGTTTTTAATTTAAAAAAATTATGATATTTTTTTCTCTCCTCTCCTAGATCAAACCAAATCAAAAGGAGAGCCAAACTGGTCCAAATCTTGTCTAAATTGAGTCAAACTGAACCTGGAAAATTTTAGAACCCAGTTGGACTTGGTTAGTGGCTTCCCTCACCTATAAGTAGATCCTTAGTCTTTTGTTAAAAAACCTGTGAACTATACCATGCCAGTATTACATTAAAATAATGATATTTTCTATTATCCCTTAAAAATTCTCTACTTTTGGAAAACTTGGAGCTTCTCTCTCTCTTCAACAATCCTGGGAGCTTTCTTCTCAACATACTAAACCAATTGATTGGTTGGGGGCTTCCTTCTAAGATAAAGAAACAAGCCAAATCAAGAGGTAAGAAGTAATTTCATGGTTTTGATTAATATTCTCAAAAGATTTCACTTCTTAATCCCTCTCAAGCTTGAAAAGTTTTAAATTAATTATTTTCAATGCAAATCAAGTTTTCTATAAGAATTCTAATGATGATTAATTACACAAAAGTTCGTTTTTATGCTTAATTAGGATGCTTTTTTATGTATATCTCTCTCTCCCGAAAAGAATAGTCATTCATATGACTATGTCATTAGCAAATGAATTCTTCTCATTGATAATTCAAAATCAATCTCAAAGCTTGTTAAGCTAGAGGTTAAGAAAATGGCTTTTTTATGCTTTTATGCTAATAAAATTATGGTAAACCTATGATTTAATTCCATAAATTAGATTTAAGTCTAAGGATAGTATTCTATCATAATTGTATTACAAAGTATTATTCTTTCTAGAAATATTAAAAATTATCAGTTATAGCACGAAGCTATGGAAAATTTTTTAAAAATTATTACATAACTCATTTTTATGCAGAATGTGAAAAGAGGACTTCCTACCATATTCTAGGATTGGACATCCTATGCTAAAAGAATGATTTTCATCAAATTCATGGAAAACTAATTTTTAGTATTTATACATAATTAATTAATTAAAGAAAAGAGAAATTTTTGGTAATTTTATTTTTATGCAAAAGAGAAATTCCCATGATAATGGAGACCCAGGTAATTAAATGAAAAAAGAGAAATTGTGGTATATTAAAATAATAAATATTTATTTTATAGAGAAAATTTAGATAAATTTATTATATGCATGAGAAAATTTAAATGATAAAAGGGGAATTCCCATGACAATTGAAATTCAATCATTTAAATTGTAAAAGTAGAATTCTTAGCATATTTGAAATAATGGATATTTTTATGAAAGAAAAGAGGAAGTTTAGATAAAAAAAAATTATTATAAAAGAGGAATTCCCATGACATTTGGATTTCAATCATTTAAATGCAAAAAGAGGAATTTCCATGACATTTGGAATTCAATCATTTAAATGCAAAAAAAGGAATTTCCATGATATTTAAGATCCAAAAAATTAAATGAAAAAAGAGAATTTTTTAGTATAATTCAAATAAAGAGTATTTATCAAGTGGAATTTTGAGCATTATTGGAAAATATGGGTAGAATTGATTTCTGTAAATCCCATGAATCATTACTTAAAAGAAAAATAATGAATATATTTCACTTGAGAAATTTGAGAAAGAATATGAAAATATCTATCGAGAAAAAATACCTTTAACTAGGCCAAGCAATTGGAAAAAAATTTAGAAAAAGTCCCATCGGTATCGAAAGTAGAAAATGTTACTAAATGTGAATAGATGTGAAAACAATGTGAATAAGATGAGAATACGATGTGATAAGATGTGGATGCAATGTGATAGGATGTGGATGCAATGTGATAGGATGTGAGTGGATGCGATAAGATGTGAGTGGATGTGATAAGATGTGAATGTGATGTAAATGGATGTGGATGTGAAGAGATGTGGATGGCATGTGATGTGATGTAAATGGATGTGGATGGGATGTGATGTGATGTAAATGGATGTGGATGTGGATGTGGATGGGATGTGATGTGGATGTAATGAATGAGATGGATGTGAATGGATGCGATGAGATGTGAATGGATGACATGTGATGTGATGTAAATAGATGTGAATGTGATGTGATGTAAATAGATGTGAATGGATGAGATGTGATGTGAATGGATGTGATGTGATGTGATGTGATGTGAATCAGGACAGATGTGAATGGATGAGATGCAATGTGAATGGATGTGATGTGATGTGATATGGATATGGATAGATGTGAATGGATGAGATGTGATGTGAAATGGATGTGATGTGATGTGAATCGGGATAGATGTGAATGAATGAGATGTGATGTGATGTGAATCAAGATAGATGTGAATAGATGAGATGTGATGTGATGTGATGTGAATCGGGATAGATGTGAATGGATGAGATGCAATGTGAATGTGATGTGATATGGATATGGGTAGATGTGAATGGATGAGATGTAATATGATGTGTCTAGATGAGAATGCATGAAGGAAGATAAGAATACATATGATTGGATGTGGATTAAGCAATGTGAATTGATGTAGAAGAATGTGGAATAACGAGAAATGATGTGGAACAATGTGGAAAGATGAGAGTTTGTTAGAAACTGTATTTATGACCTATTTTTAAATGACTGTTTTATGTCAAGAATGTTGGGGAAGCATTTTGACCATCTTGTGAATGAGGTTGTGGAGACCTAAGTGATAAAGTTGCAACAGCGACGGGTCCCTAAGTGAACGTTCTAGTTTTGCCAATGATGCCATAGGTACACCGATGAAAGAATGATTAGAAATTAGAATTCAACTTGGATATTTTGGAGGAATATGATCAATGATACTATGGTTTCATAAAAAGATTGTTTTAAACACAGCTGAATCTGTGAAACAAGCAATCTCATATTTGGGTGTGTAAGTGGTGTGACTATCTTAAAGTTTGCTTGAAGCATCAGCTAGGGGGCCTAGGATTTCCCTGGTACTCGTTCGGGACAAAATATAACCAAATTCCTAAATGGATCCTATCACTACAGTGGTTGCATGGTTGGCTAACCCATGGTACTAGATGGGGTTAGGCTGGACTCATGGATCCCTAAAATGAGACTCAATTATGTTATGTTACGATAGATGAAGTAAATCCCAGATAGTCCTTGTTCTATGGAAAAGAATCAATAGCTATGCCTCTTGATGAGGAAAAAAGTGCTGGTCTCTATGATCCAAGTGCAAGTCTCTTCCTTGATCTGACCATGTGAATTACTGGTTCGGTCAGATCAGTTTGGTTAGTTAAGTCTCTTGACTACGTTAGAATAAAAATATCCTCGAGGAATCGCCCGTGCTTTATGGGTAAGGAAAGTTTTTTTGGGTTTGGTTTTGGAATAAACCAAGGGATTAGTCTCTTGTCTGGATATCCATGGGCGAGGCCCGGAGTGAGAGGCTCTGCCCTACGCAAGAAGTGCTACTTCCATTGCTAGCACCCCTGAATTCGTTGGGCAGAGGGGGCAGGGATCTTTCAGCTGGTATCAGAGCGAATTGGCTAAAATGGATCAACCGAGAAGCAAGAAATGTCAAAAAAATTTGAAGTACCAATAAAAGATTATAATTGTGTGATGAAATTCATACAAATCGATATTCAAAATAAAAATTCATAAATTGGTAATTGGGTCTTCAGATGGAAGTACCCCAATTGTATGGAATTCCACACTTGATTGAGGCCTAGATATGATGGTATTTACCTTATAATTCCAAGGACCGTGACTACCCATATATACTATGGGTATATCTGTAGCTCTTTAATATATACGAGTAAATCTAAGACCTTGAAATTATAAGCAAAAATGCTATCTAGATGATGAATTTGAATGTTGGTTTGTGATATGATTTTAGATTTCTAGTTGAGAATTGATGAGTTGATTTGGATTCTGATTGAAAGATAATGATTCTTGAATTCGAGTTGAAAGAAGATAAGTTGAACAAAGCCACAATAAGGATAAATGGGACAAATCCCAGTGATGATATTAGAAACTAGAATGATGATTATGACTTCAGCAAATCACTATGAGATTAGTGGATTGTGCTGACAAATTGCTGCTGTTAACCCTTGACCCTGTGGATCTAATTAAGGTGTGAGATCCCATTGTGCGGGGCAAGGTTTCCCACTCGGGGCCTCACCCTCGAATGTCCGAGCACAAGACGAGCACAAGACTAATCTGGTGGTCATTCCGAAAACAAAACCGAGAAAATTTCCCTTGCCCAAAAAACGGGGACGATTCCACCTTTTTGAATTTCTTAACGAATTTTCTAACGGGGTCAAGAGACTAAACTAACCTTCATTTGATTAAACCAGATAGAATGAAAACTATTACAGACTTAACTTGAAGAAATCAATGCTTTTTTCCTAGTTGAATAAGGCACAGCCGTTGATCTATTCATTTGAGAAGTCTTCAGGCTTTTATTTAACTACTCGAGTTCTAAGGGTATTCCTATTAATCACTTTTATTATTAAAACTCTACTGATTCCAGCATCCGGCCCATGGGTTAGCCACCTCCCAACCACTTGAATTGGTAGAACTAGACAAGTACTCACCCATGAATGCCTTTCTTAACTTTTGCTTTAGAATACAGATATGCATACACTCCTCTTTAAACTTTAACTTATAAAACAATCCATTGACAAACAATTATTGGTTATAGATATCATAAATCAAAATTTCCATCCAATCCTTATTTCTCAATAAAAACAGTATCACTCTGGACTCTCCGTTGAGACCAGCTAGTCAGCAAAATGAGATCCAGTAACAGATTACAATAAACATTGGTCCATCATACAATATCTTCCTCGACATATGCATGGTTGTCCTTGGCACCATGAGCCCGTGCATCGCCTGGTGAGAACCCTAGAACCCTCCAGGATCCTCCTTAGGTGTCCTGGCACTTCACTCAGGGACCGCTTTGTCGGCCCTCGTCCATTGTACCGGAAGCGCACCATTTTAACCATACCGAGGTTGGTTAAGACTTGGGCAGGCTTTGTCGCATGAGCTATCCTTTGAACACTCCCCGCTAGCTGTTGCAACCGAACTTCCCGTCGAAAAACACATATACCAAATGCTCCCTTCACCAGCATTCTGGCGTAAGAAAGTCCTTTAAGAAAATAGGGTTTCTATGCAAGTTTTCAGTTTTGATTTTCTTTTCAATACAATGAATATATCTTAAATCCACGTCCCCAAAAATTCTTGATCATAGGTCTGAATTCCAAAACAGAATTCTTCGAATTCTGTAACCTTGATCCTCAGATCAATTTAAAGAGTCTCAACTTAGTTTTAGATTTGGTAGGAGATTTGAGTGAATTTTCCTGAACTGGTCACATCGTCTTTCCTTGAAACTGACGAAAGAGTTTGGTCTTGGTCATAGACTGATTCTGGGTTCGAGTCTTGTAAGGTTCTTCCTGAACTATCTTTCTCTAAAGAGGGTGATATATCAATTATTATTTTATTAAATTTCATTCATTTAATATTCACTTAATTGATTTCTAAACTAATTACAAATTCCGATGAAGAATAAATTAATCATTTATCTATATTTCCAATTTTGATAGATTTTCTTGAATTTTCTCATTATAATTCGAGTGAATATGAAACGATAGAAATTTCTCTCTCAGAGTATTTACTTATTCATTTATCAATATTCAAGGAATTTAAACATAGAGTTAAGAGAACTCTAATTTTGATATAAAATTCTTTATGCATCTATTTATGCATAAAATCAATTTAATAGGAATAACACTTTTAAAATAAAAAGAATTTTTGTTATGCATCCTTCCATGCATAAAAATTAAATTCAATGAAAATAACACTTTCATAATAAAAAAATTTCTATTATGCATCTTTCCATGCATAGAATTTAAATCTAATGAAAATAACACTTTTATAATTTAAAAAATATCCAATATGCATCTTTCTATGCATAGAAATTGAATCTAATAAAAATAACACTTTTATAATAAAAGAAAATCCTTTTATGCATAAATTAGGAATAACACTTTTAAAATAAAAATAATTTCTTTTAGAATGCACAAACGGTGGGGATTATTCTTTTTCAATAACCTAAAGATAAAACTTATTTCCACAAAATTTAAGAAAATTTTGTCATAACCTCCTTTGTATGGCTGACCATTCTCAATTTTTACATTTTAAATTTACTCTAAAATTTATCCCAAGATGAAATAAAGCACTCTAATCTAATCAATTTTCACTTCTAAAGAGTAATCAATAGGAAAACTTTAACTTAATTTATCTATTTCTCATTTTAGGATAAAGAAAGGCTGAAATTCTTAATGAAGAGAAGGGGGAAGCTTTTTCATCAAGGCTTAACATCCATATTCACATTAAAAAGCAAAGAATTCAAAAAATCATAGATTAGAATTTTAAAAAAATTAGAATTATTAACTTACATGGAGTTTTGTGAGCTTTCCTTTGGCTTGAAGGATTGAGAGTTCTACTCTTGTTTGGATCAAGAGTGGCCACCAATTCTTTGTAGAGGAATTAGTCAAAAACAAGTGAATTCAATGTTTTTGGCTCTTGGGAGGAGTAGGGTAATAGTGCATAAACACTATTAAGCTTTTACAAAGGGGGAGGCTTCTATTTATAGGAAAAAGTGATCCTCTGACCAAGCAAACGGATTCTAGAATTTTCCTAATCAGTTTGGTCAATTTTTAAACATTTTTGGGTCAGTTCAGCTTACTTTTTGAAACTAGACTTGAATTAGGAGAGAGGAGAGATGAAATATCTCATTATTTGAGAGTTTAAAACTCCTCCACACATGTGAAATAGGAGCCTCCTTCATGAGGGATAATCCCCACTCTGAGGTGTCAAAAATTGATTTTTTAAGTATTTCCTTTGGTCCTTAGTCCACTCTTCATCTTATGTGTGTATTTACGCATTTTTGGGGGGTTTTTCTTTATTTCTTCAATTTATCTCCTCCCTACATTTGGATTAATCTGATCGGCCCCTCAGAACCTTAATCTAAAATTTTTAAAAAATTATGACCCTTAAGCTAAGGTCTTTTTAGCAAATTATAATTTATTTCTAATGCACCTTAGGAAATTATTTTTAAACTTCTATCTCGGGGGAATTTATTTTAATAAGAAAGGATATTTTCCCATCCAAAGATATCTGAAAACTGAGTTACCTCTCTCCAGAACATTTTTTCTCTCTAGGCCAAAACAGGTAGAAACAAGACCTTTTATTATTCTGAAAAGGGGATTGATTACAAGGGAAGATACTGGACATCTTGAGGGGGTGGGGAGGAATCTTACATTCTCCCCCACTTGAAAAATACAAGATGTCCTCATCTCGCAAACTGGGGGTAATCCCGCATCAGTTCAGCTTCTTTCTCCTAGGTGGTGTCTTCAAAAGGATAGAGCTTCCATTTGACTAAGAATTCTCTCAAAATTCTATTCCTGAGAACCTTCTCTCGAACATCAAGGATTTCTTCAGGTTGGAGTTCCATCAGCCCTTGGGTTGAAGAAGTTAAGAGCTCATCATTAAGCACATGATTCTAGCTTGGTACATACTTCTTAAGTAGGCTCACATGAAATACATTATGTACTTTGAGATAAGGAGGCAGAAGAAGTTCATAGGCTAAGTCACCTACTTTCTTTGTAATTAGATATGGCCCACAGTATTTGGGGGATAACTTCTTATACTTCCCAAGAGATAGAGAACTTCTTTTGGGGCGTACACAAATGAAGACCATATCAGCTTCTTCAAACTTTCTGTCTGACCTCTTCTTATTTGCATACTACTTCTGTCTATCCTGGGTAGCTCTTAAATCTTTGCAGATTGACTGCATCTGCTGCTCCATGTCGTTAAGCATCTGTTTGGACATCTCAATCCTAATCAATGAGTCGGACCAAGTTAAAGGTGTTAGGCAGTCTTGTCCATACAGAGCTTTGAAAGGGCTCATCCCGATGCTTCGGTGATAAGAGGCATTGTAGGCGAACTCAACTAGGTGCAGATAGCTTAGCCACTTTTTGGGTTCCCTGCCACACAGCATGACCGAAGTATATCTTTGATTACTCAGTCTCAGGGTGGTAAGTTGTGCTGAGATCCAAGAAAGTTCCTACTGCTTCGAAAAATGCAGTCCATAATCTTGACATGAACTTGGGATCTCGATCACTTACTATTCTCCTGGGTAGGCCATGCAATCTGAAGATTTCCTTGAGGAACAATCTGGCCACATCCATTGTAGTGTAGGTTTCTTTTACTAGAATCAGATGGGCAACTTTGGTTAGTAATACAATTTGTCTCATGGTGAGTGAAAAGGATCTTCCCACTGGCCAATTCAACTTGCATAGGTTTCCTCGATTTCTGATCTAAGACTAGCTTACACAAGCATCCAGGGGAAATAAATGAATGAGTACTACCTGAATCAATCAAAAGTTTGAATGACTTACCCTTATACTCAGCTAGAATATGGATGACTGAGAATTGACGGTTTAGACCTTGGTTTTCGATTGCGGCATAAATCTCACAGCCTCTTTCCTCTTCTACTACTTCTGCTATTGTAACCGCTCTGGCTACTGCAGACTAGGGTGGAACTCTTTCTCTTTGGTTACCCCAGTTGTGGGAGGGAGTTCTGAGATTACTCTGTGTTGTACAGAGGCAGATGGCTGAGCTGGATTCCTCCTAGGATTGCCCTGATTTTGACAAGACAGACCCCTATTTGACTGACAGGAAAGGGCTGGTCTCTGCATTCTAGTTCCTTGACTTCCTTGCCTTCTTGACATGGCAAGAGTCGGGAAATCTTTAAGCTAGTATCCGAAACTCTGACATCCAAAACATCTGTTCTCACTTCTAAGCTCCTCCCTCTGAGTCCTTGAAAAAGGTGGGGCTCTTGAGAAAGTGTTATGAGGGAAGGGTCTTCCTTCACTTCTGAATCTGCCAGCATCTTGATTTTGACTGGGGCCTTGCTGCCTCTTTGGGGGTGAAAAGTTTGAAGCACTTCCTGCGGTTTGGAACCTTTTAAAGTTTGAGGGTGCAGGCCTTGGCAAGACCTTGACAACAAATGCCTTAGCAAAGTCCTTTGCCATTCTGATAGCTTCCGTCATTGAGATTGGTTTGGTATTTTTCACTAAAGTATCCAATGGCTCGTTCATTCCTCAAATGAATCTGGCCATCAGCTCCTCTTCATCCAAAAGTGGAGAATATTTGAGGAGAAGGGAAAATGCCTGATGGTACTCTTCAATTGTCCGGCTACCCTGCTTCAATTCAAAGAATTCATTCATTTTGGTTTCCAGGAAGCCTAGAGGACAGAACCTTTTCCTGAGGTATGCTTTAATATCTGACCAGGTTTGGGTATTTTAGTCGAGATGATTTGTCTCATAATGGTTCCTCCATGTGACCCTGGCCGTTTCCACAATCTTTAATCTGGCGAGAGCCATCTTGCTCCTCTCATTGTAACCGATTATATCAAAGTACCCTTCCATGGCCTCTCATTGTAACCGGTTACATCAAAGTACTCTTCCATGGCCTCTCATTG
The DNA here is from genome assembly GCF_041138505.1 of Cibotium barometz. Classification (NCBI taxonomy): domain Eukaryota; kingdom Viridiplantae; phylum Streptophyta; class Polypodiopsida; order Cyatheales; family Cibotiaceae; genus Cibotium; species Cibotium barometz. The sequence goes on from NC_141093.1 coordinate 17,160,648, forward strand.
TAACCGGTTACATCAAAGTACTCTTCCATGGCCTCAATCCATTTTTCCACTCTTTCTCCTAACTGTTCCCCTTCACCCTTAAATGGACCAAGTTGGGATCAGTGCAGGGCTTTACGAACATCCGGATCTAACTCTTCATCACCGGTAAGAGGATTCGGCTTGTTGAGATTCAAGCTCGATGTCAGTGTGAGCCAGCTATGCTATGTGCTGGCATGTTAGGTAGGAACATGTGTGAGACATAAATGACCGCGTGTCCAGCTGGTCATAGAGTGTGGACATTAGCTAGGGTTAGTAGAGTTTGGACACAACTCATAGTGTGTTGTGTGTATTATTGGATTATGGCTTTATGCACCGATTCTTATCAAATATGAGAGCTTGGCCTAATGGGTAAGGTCTTCTAAACATCCTTGAGCGGATTGCAGGTGATTCAGGCAGAAACAAAGCAAACTAGAGCAACTCAAAGCAAAGCAAAATTCTGGTTTTTGGAAGTTTTCCATTAAAGCTTGGAAACACTGATGTATGGTGGAAATACATGCAAATCTGGCAAAAGACACATGTATTTGACAAGAAGGAATGTATTGGCAACTCCTATGCAAGACCTATACTGATTTTGGAGCAATTTGGATGCATTTGAATGAGTGGAATTTGCTGGTTTTTGAGCTCTCACAAAACAGAGAAAAGGAGGTCAAGATTTGATGCATTTGGAGCATGTTTTTGGCAAAAATCCAAGCATTGACTGGTTGCACACATACCCAAGTGTGTTGGGGACTTGAATACCTCATCAATTAACAATTAAATCACTCCTAAATCCCTCAAATGCAGGCAGCGCTGACTGGACTGCAGAAACAGAGCTTTTTCCATAGTATTTGACAGGTGGAGGATCAAATTCTACTTGGTTGCTTGATATATTTCACAATTGCTTTAGCAATTGGTTGCTATACACATTGAAGAGGGCTACATGGTTGGTTTGACCAATTATGCTTAATTGTGCTGGGAATGAGCTGATTAAAAAGCCTGTCCACTAGTTGCAGAGAAACACAGTGATTTTAATTGAGCAATTAATCTTTGGTCTTATACAATTGGACAAATTCCTCTTACATGGAGTTAGTGGACACTATTGCTAAGCTAATGAATGCCTGGTTGCTCAATTTGGACAAATACTAAAGAAATTAGAGCAAATTTGCTACTGTTTTTTTGGTTTTTCCCAAAACAGAGAAAGGGGTTTTCAAAAATTGATCTGTACACATGTCAGATGGTGTTGATATTCAACATTGAGGTTGTTTAGGTGTCAATGCAAGTTGTCCATACTTGATTGCACCACTACATTGTGATTTGGAGCCTTGGAAAGCGCATCAAAGCAGGGTATCTCGGACTGCATGAGCCAGTTCATTTTGGATGCGTACAAGTTGATTTTCTACATCAAATTTGAAGATTGTTGGCTACCTTGGAGTATCTGGAACATTCATTGGAGTGTGGTTGAGCTGAGGAAGGCTCATTTACAGATTTGAATTATGCGGAAGGTGTATTGCATTGAGCAAACATGTCGGATAATCCAGTACAGATTGTTGGATAGGAAGAACTTCCAAGCATGGAAGTACAGGATCAAAAGTTTCTTGAAAGGAAAAGGTTTTTGGAATCTCATTACAGGTGCTGAGCCACAGCCTGAACTACCCCGACAACCTACACAGCAGACAGCAGGTTATTGCTCATAAGCAATGGTCAGAAAGAGCATTCAAAGTGCTGCATTATCTGTCTATATGTATTTCTGATGCTATGCTCATACACATACAGGATGCTGAGAATCCCAAAGATGCATGGGATACTTTGGTAAAGATGTTTGATACAGACACGAGTGCTCTCGCAAGTCTCAGTTGCGAGACGACAGCAGATACATAATGTGAAGCGGAATAAAAGGAGCATCCATGATTATGTGCAAGAAATAAAGAAGTTTGCAGATACATTGGCAACAATAAATGCCCCCATGCGTGATGATGATTTGGTGGATATTACCTTGCGTGGTCTTGGCAAGGAATATAAATCTTTTGATACATCCATCTCGGTTCGGAGTAAAGGTTTACCAGACTTTGATGAGTTGGTTTCACTCTTGCTTGTTGAGGAAATCAAACTCAGTGATTCATTTCTGGATGCATCTACTAGCCATGATGATAATGGCAGAAATCAGGCTTTCTACTTCGCAAAGAGGTTTTAGAGGCAGCGGGAGATTCACATCACGTGGCCGTGGTGGTTATGGTCGTGGATGGCAGGACAGGTCATCACAACAAAATTTTCAGCCTTCATATGGTGCTAGAGGTGGTTGTGGATATACACCTCCGAGAGGCAGCGATAATCCTCGTGGTACAGGACGTTGGCAAGGCCAACAAACATCTATGCAAGATGTGGAATGCCATTATTGTGGGAAATATGGTCATATGGCAAGAGATTGTTTTCGCAAACAGAATGATTTGAGAGGGGGTAGAGCATAATGTGGTGGTCATTAGGGTGGAAATTATGCACAACATGGTGGTGGAAATTATGCATCAAGCAGTAATGATGGCACTGCAAATCACTTGTTTGCCATGAATCATGTTGTTGGATCTATGATGACAAATGCTGAGAATGATGATACTTGGTATATGGATTCTGGAGCATCAAACCATATGGAGCATATGAAGCCTATGGATGTGAAAGGCTATGTGGAAATAGGAGATGATACTCAGCATGCCATTACACATGTTGGAAGTGTACCATTGGTTATGCACAATGGTCAAACAAAGTCTATGTCAGATGTATTGTACGTGCCTTCTATCACAAAAGCTTGGCCTCAGTTGGTCATATGGTGGAACAGGGATTACAGGTTCGTTTCAACGAGCATGGTTGCTTCGTTGAGGATTTCAAACATGGATGTAGAGTCATTGCTAAAGGCAAGAAAGAAGGCAGATTGTTTAAGTTGGATGCTGGAATTCCTGAGTTAAAATCAGCCATGTTCTCTAAAAGTAGGAATGTGGTACAGGACATTGATATGTGGCATAAGAGGATTAGACATGTCAATATACAAAGATTAAAGAACATGCAGGTAAGAGGCATTGTAAGTGGGCTACCCAGATTCAAGTATGATGGGCATATGCATGTTTGTGAAGCCTGTCAGTTTGGAAAGCAGGCAAGGTTGCGGTTTCCTAAAGAAGGAAATATGAGTAGCAGGCCACTTGAGATAGTACATAGTGATGTATGGGGTCCTGCACAAAACCCATCTATCAAAGGCAGTTTATACTATGTGACATTCATAGATGATTTCAGCAGGATGACGTGGATATACTTTCTTAGAGAGAAGAGTGAAGTGTTGGAAAAGCTCATGGATTTCAAAGCTTTTGCAGAAAAGCAATATGGCTGTTGGATTAAATGTTTGAGGATAGATGGAGGTGGTGAGTACACCTCAAAAGCTTTTGAGCATTTCTTGAGGAAGCATGGAATAAGAAGACAATTGACTTGCAGGTATACACCTCAGCAGAATGGTGTGGCTGAGAGAAAGAATAGAGTCAAGTTTTTTCATTATTGAGGATCATTGCATTTTAGTTTGATGTTCATGGTTTTTTGATTTTTTTAACACTGACTATCATATTGTTTGTTGAAAATCCCCATGCCATCATACCCAAACATGCTCCGATGGTGGGGACCAAACTTTGCAAGCATGTGAAGGGAACCCAACCCCACATGCTTGCAAAGTTTGGTCCCCTGCGGAGCATTTTTGGGTACAATGGTATGGGGAAGTGCGGGATTTTCCATGGCCTCTTAAGCACCAAGAGACTTGAAAACTCCACACTGGGTGGTAATTGCTAACCCAAAAATGCTCCGATGGGGGCCAAACTTTGGGAGCATGTGGGGGATCCACCCCCACATGCTCACAAAGTTTGGTCCCCCCATCAGAGCATGTTTGGGTATGATGGTGGGGAAGAGCGGGATTTTCCATGGCCTCTTAAGCACCAAGAGCCTTGAAAAATCCGCAATGGGCGCTAATTACTAACCCAAACATGCTCTGATGGGGACCAAATTTTGCAAGCATGTGGGGGTGGGTCCCTCCCACATGCTTGCAAAGTTTGGTCCCCCCATCCGAGCATGTTAGGGTACGATGGTATGGGGAAGAGCGGGATTTTCCATGGCCTCTTAACCACCAAGAGACTTGAAAAATCCACACTGGGCGCTAATTGCTAACCCAAACATGCATCGATGGGGACCAAAATTTGCAAGCATGTGTGGGGGGACCCACCCCCACATGTTTACAAAGTTTGGTCCATCAGAGCATGTTTGGGTATGATGGTATGGGAAAGAGCGAGATTTTACATGGCCTAGAGACTTGAAAAATTCGCACTGGGTCCTAAAAATTACTAACCCAAACATGGTCTGATGGGGACCAAACTTTACGAGCATGTGGGGGGACCCACCCCCACATGCTCGCAAAGTTTGGTCCCCATCGGAGCATGTTTGGGTACGATAGTATGGGGACGAGCGGGATTTTCCATGGCCTCTTAAGCACCAAGAGACTTGAAAAATCCACACTGGGCGCTTATTACTAACCCAAACATGCTTCGATGGTGACCAAAATTTACAATCATGTGGGGGTGGGTCTCCCCCACATTCTTGCAAAGTTTGGTTCCCGTCGGAGCATGTTTGGGTACAATGGTATGGGAAAGACCGAGATTTTCCATGGCCTCTTAAGCACCAAGAGACTTGAAAAATCCGCAATGGGTGCTGATTACTAACCCAAACATGCTCCGATGGTGTCCAAAATTTGCAAGAATGTGGGGGTGGGTCCCCCCCACATGCTTGCAAAGTCTCTTCCTCATTAGAGTATGTTTGGGTACGATGGTATGGGGAAGAGCGGGATTTTCCATGGCCTCTTTAGCACCAAGAGACTTGAAAAATCCACACTGGGCGTTAATTTCTAACCCAAACATACTCCGATGGGGACCAAAATTTGCTCGCATGTGGGGGGGACCCACCCCCACATTCTTGCAAAGTTTGGTCCCCATTGGAGCATGTTTGGGTATGATGGTATGGGGAAGGCCGGGATTTTCCATGGCCTCTTAAGCACCAAGAGACTTGAAAAATATGCACTGGGTGCTAATTGCTAACTTAAACATACTCCGATGGGGACCAAAATTTGCAATAATGTGGGGTGGACCCACCCCCACATGCTCGCAAAGCTTGATCCCTATCGGAGCAGGTTTGGGTACGATGGTATGGGGAAGAGCGGGATTTTCCATGGCCTCTTAAGCACCGAGACTTGAAAAGTCCACACTGGGTGCTAATAACTAACGCAAACATGCTCCAATGGTTATCAAACTTTGCAAGAATGTGGGGGTGGGTCCCCCCCACATAAATGCAAAGTTTGGTCCCCAATCGGAGCATGTTTCGGTACGATGGTATGTGGAAGAGCGGGATTTTCCATGGCCTCTTAAAGCACCAAAAGACTTGAAAAATCTGCACTCGAGCTAATTGCTAACCTAAACATACTTTGATGGGGACCAAACTTTGCAAACATGTGGAGGCCCACATTCTTGCAAAGTTTGGTCCCCATCGGAGCATATTTGGGTACGATCGTATGGGGAAGAGTAGGATTTTCCATGGCCTCTTAAGCACCAAGAGATTTGAAAAATTCGCACTGGGCACTAATTACTAACCCAAACATGCTCCGATGCTGACCAAACTTTGCAAGGATATGGGGGTGGGTCCCCCACATGCTTGCAAAGTTTGATCCCCATCGAAGCGTGTTTGGGTACGATGATATGGGGAGAAGCGGGATTTTCCATGGCCTCTTAAAGCACCAAAAGACTTGAAAAATCTGCACTCGAGCTAATTGCTAACCTAAACATACTTTGATGGGGACAAAACTTTGCAAACATGTGGGGGCGACGCCAATGTGTGGATTTTTCAAGTCTCTTGGTGCTTAAGAGGCCATGGAAAATCCCGCTCTTCCCCATACCATTGTACCCAAACATGCTCCGATGGGGACCAAACTTTGCAAGCATGTGGGGGTGACCCTCCCTATGCTCCGATGGGGACCAAACTTTGCAAGCATGTGGGGTTGACCCTCCCCAGGGTCACCCCCACATGCTTGCAAAGTTTGGTCCCCATCGGAGCATGTTTGGGTACAATGGTATGGGGAAGAGCGGGATTTTCCATGGCCTCTTAAGCACCAAGAGACTTGAAAAATCCATACACTGGCGTTAATTGCTAACCCAGGGTCACCCCCATATGCTTGCAAAGTTTGGTCCCCATCGGAGCATGTTTGGGTACAATGGTATGGGGAAGAGCGGGATTGTCCATGGCCTCTTAAGCACCAAGAGACTGGAAAAATCCACACACTGGCGTTAATTGCTAACCCAAACATGCTCCGACAGGGACCAAACTTTGCAAGAATGTGGGGGGGACCCACCGCCACATGCTTGCAAAGTTTGGTCCCCATCGGAGCATGTTTGGGTATGATGGTATTAGGAAGAGCAGGATTTTCCATGGCCTCTCAAGCACCAAGAGACTTGAAAAATGTGCACTAGGCGCTAATTGCTGACCCAAACATGCTCTGATGGTGACCAAACTTTACAAGCATGTGGGGGGACCCACCCCCACATGCTTGCAAAGTTAGCTCCCCATCGGAGCATGTTTGGGTATGATGATATGGGGAAGAGCGGGATTTTCCATGGTCTCTTAAGCACCAAAAGACTTGAAAAATCCACATTGGGCGCTAATTACTAACGCAAACATGCTCCGATAGTGAGGACTAAACTTTTCAAGCATGTGGGGGGGACCCCACCCCCACATGCTTGCAAAGTCTGGTCCATCGGAGCATGTTTGGGTATGATGGTATCAGGAAGAGCAGGATTTTCCATGGCCTCTCAAGCACCAAGAGACTTGAAAAATCTGCACTAGGCGCTAATTACTGACCCAAACATGCTCTTTGCAAGCATGTGGGGAGGATCCACACCCACATGCTCGCAAAGTTTCATTCCCAAGTGGAGCATGTTTGGGTACGATGGCATGGGGATTTTTAACAAACAATATGATAGCCAAAGTGTTAAAAAAAACCATGAACATCAACTAAAATGTAATGATCCTCAATAATTAAAAAACTCATAATGATATAAACATCAACTAAGTACATCAGAATGTGACCTAGTCCACCTGGTTTAGGGACTAACTCAAAAGATTAAGGCATAATGAAAATGAGCTACTCCAGTTAGTCTGAGGTTAGTCACACCAATAAATCTAAGTACAATGTAAGTGAGCTAACCCAGCTAGTCTGAGTTTAATCACAATCATCGGGAACCCAATCAATATCGTCATCTCTGGCTAGTAGTCGACATGCACGTCGAGACTGCTGTGCACGTCAAGGAGACTCTCCGGTGGGCTGCGAGGGTCGTCGAATATCTACAGGGAGGTCTGCCTCAAAGCAGGATCGTAAGCTGGTGCTAGTGTACTCGGGAGCTCATGAGTCCCATAAGCTGCTATAGCCCTCTCCCTCTCTCTACGTCATGCTACTGCTGCAAGACATCTCTGTCTGTAAACCCAAAATCTATAATCAACAATGGTGCGTGCCTGCCAGTGTAAGCTCCTCTACTTGTAAGGACACGCTGCTCATGAGAAGCAGCACTACTTCCAGCACCATCACCCGAGGTGCCACTAGGACTAGCACCACCCACACACTCATGTGTTGTGAGCTGGCTCTCGTGAAGGACTCTCTGGAATGCATCAAACCCGTGTGCACTCCACTCAAAGGCTCTTGATCTCTGTCATCAGCGGCGTCGAGTCCTAAGTCAATAGCTAAGGTAAAATCAAGCGGCCTGCCAGTCCTAGCATCTACTTGAACAAAGCCTGGGTGAAGATCGTTAATGCCCAAAACTATGTATGTCACTAGGTCAACGCATGCGCGGCAAGAGGGACATTCTGAGAAACATACTAGCTCCTAGGTGATGCAAGACAAATGGAAAAAATGTCCACATCCCAGAGCATATCCACCGATACTGTCGATGTCCTTGAGGCATAGAGCGCAGCAAGCATCATGGAGGAATGGTGGTGCATCCTGAGGGAGAGGTCATCAAAAAACCTCTGTAATAATAGGCCGTGGATATAGAGGCAAGTAAGGCACTTTCACGTCTTAAGATCTACGAAACTACCGAACATGCATCGTCAACTACTCTGCCCTATGCTATGCAATCCGCTCCATAATCGTGTGCTGCTCCGCCGCCTCAGCTCTAGAACTCTCTACCTCAGCCCGAGCCTACTCAAAAAGTAAAACATACAAATAAATGATTAGTCTCTCTCATTAGGTATTACTTAAAGAAATTTATAACTTTGGACCTTAATTATAACTTTTTTACGTACAAGAGAAACCTACCTGCTGGATGTCAGACTCTCTCACATGGCATGCCTCTGCAGTGGCTGCCTCTACCGTCTACAATGCAACTCTAAGGCAGTCAATATCCACTTTTGCCTCTATCAACTCCTAAGTGAGTCTCTGGTAGGTGTGGGACCCTACATGACACAATCAACCATGCCACTCATTTTCAAAATATAGAAAAGTACATATAGACATGTAAACAAATGACTATGAAAAAACTTAAGAAGTAATAAATGTGTAAATACCTCAACGTTTGTCATCAGTATCGATCATGAGAACAAGCGCACCACGTGCTAGATGCTCTCTGTGGTACTCCGTACATCGTTGCCCACCTGGGTGCCAAGAGCCTTGACCATCGACAAAGGCACAAACGTAGGATCTGTAGAGCAGCTACACGAAGGACTGGTGGAGGCCACCTACCCTGGTCTTGGAGACGGCCTCGGCTTGCACCACCACTAGGCCAATGGCTAGTGTAATCCACCTCCTCCGCTAAGACAAACTCCGTATATAATTTCTTTGAGAAGTATATGGAAATCTGGGAAATAAATATTTACTTAAAAGAAAAGAGAATTTTTTGGTAAATTTATTTTTATGCAAAAATAAGAATTCCCATGATATTTGAGATCCAAGTAATTAAATGGTAAAAGAGGAATTTTTGGTAAATTTATTTTTATGCAAAAAGAGGAATTTCCATGATATTTGAGATCCAAGTAATTAAATGATAAAAGAGAAATTTTTGGCGTAAATTCAAATTATGAGTATTATTAAAAGTGGAATTTTGAGTATTATTATTTTATTGGGAAATATGGGTAGAATTGATTTTTGTAAATCCCATGAATCTTTTATTCAAAAAGAAGAATATAGAATATATCTTACTTGAGAAATTTGAGAAAGAATGTGAAAATATCCATCGAGAAAACTTGGATAATTCTTATTTAGAAAAAGGAAATCTGGAATCCCTGGAGGATCAAGAATCCAATGAGTACACGAAAGTTTACAATTAATTCTCCTTAATGAAGCTTAAGGAATGAAAATACAATACGTAAATGCTCTTTTTGAGTTTTTACTATTCAATTCTAATAAGGTTTATTTTCCCTTTTTAAACCTTTAACATCACTTTGATACGTAGATTCAATGGGATCGAGAAAAAGTACCTTTAACTAGGCCAAGGAATTGACAGAAACTTAGAAAAGTCCCATCGATATCGAAAGTAGAAAATGGTACTAAAAGTGGATGTGATAAGATGTGATGTGGAGCTGAATGAATGTAAATGAATGTGATGGGATGTAAATGGATGCAGATGAGATGTGAATGTGATAAGAGGAGATGTGAATGTGATGGGATGTAAATGGATGCAGATGAGATGTGAATGTGATAAGAGGAGATGTGAATGCGATGTGATAAGATGTGAATGCGATGTAATAAGATGTGAATGTGATGTGATAAGATGTGAATGTGATGTGAGGATATGTGAGTGGATGTGATGAGATGTGGATGAGATGTGATGTGATGTAAATAGATGTCGATGTTAAAGTGATGAGATGTGATGTAAATGGATGAGAATGACTTGTGAAGTGATAGTTGTGCATGTGAAATGAATGGATGGATGTGGATAGATGTGACTGTAAATGAATGGATGGATGTGAATGTGATGTGATGTGGATGGAATGAATGTGATGTGATATGGATGTGATGTGATGTGATATGTGATGTGGATGGAATGAATGTGATGTGATATGGATGGAATGAATGTGATGTGAATGGATGTGATGTGGATCTGGGTGATGTGAATGGATGTGATGTGGATCTGGGTATATGTGAATGGATGTGATGTGAGGTGAATGTGATGTGATGTGATGTGATGTGGATCGAGGTAAATGTGAACGGATGAGATGTGATGTGAACGGATGTGATGTGATGTGATGTGGATATTGGTAGATGTGATGAGGATGGATGTGACGTAATGTTATGAGGATCCGAATAGATGTAAATGGATGTGATGTGGATGAATGTGACATGGATGAATGTGACGTGATGTTATGAGGATCCAAATAGATGTAAATAGATGTGATGAGATGTGATGTGGATGAATGTGACGTGATGTTATGAGGATCCGAATAGATGTAAATGGATGTGATGTGATGTGGATATTGGTAGATGTGAATGGATGAGATGTGATGAGGATGGATGTGGATATTGGTAGATGTGAATGGATGAGATGTGATGAGGATGGATGTGACATCATGTTATGAGGATCTGAATAGATGTAAATGGATGTCATGTGGATGAATGTGATGTGATGTGATGTGTATAAATGTGATGTGATGTGATGTGTATAAATGTGATGAGATTTGATTGGATGAGAATGGATGAAGGATGATGGGGATAGATATGATTGGATGTGGAATAAACAAAGTGAATTGATGTAGAAGAACGTGGAATAACAAGAAATGATGTGGAACAATGTGGAAGGATGAGAATTTGTTAAGAAACTGTATTTATGATGACATGTTTTTAAATGATTGTTTTATGTCAAGACTGCTAGGGAAGCATTTTGACCATCTTGTGAATGAGGTCGTAGAGACCTAAGCGATAAAGTTGCAACAGTTGATGGAGGGTCAACGAAGGACGTCTTGCGTAGCAAGTTTGGCCAAGTGACCAGCCTTGGTTTGATTTAAATGTTGAGCTTCCCGTACGGTGAATAAGGGACCAAGGAAGTGGCCTATGAGTGAAGCACTAGGTGACCTGCGAAGGAGCTTAGAGGGAGTTGACCATACGGTGCTCGGGCTCTGGGGGTCACCAAAGATACCCACACGTTCTTGAGATATCGAGCTCATCTAGTGAGGTGGTGGACACTGATGACCCGCCTGGGGGATAGGCCCACACTTACACCACTGGCATGGTTGGTGAGATCATGGGTGATATGCGGCCAGTGGAATGATAGGCTGTGTGACAGCCATTCTAGAGACTTGCATATGTTGAGATATCGAGCTCTAGTGAGGCGGTGGACACTGATGACCCGCCTGGGGGATAGGTCCCGCACTTACACCACTGGCATGGTTGGTGAGATCTTGGGTGATATGCGGCCAGTGGGATGACAGGCTGTGTGACAGCCATTCTAGAGACTGGCATAGTTATAGCGCCAGCTCATTTAGTCGGGTTCACACTATAGAGAACCCGTGTATGTATTTGGTTGAGTACCTTTCATATTGTGTGTACTCTCATTCTTGTATATGGTGTGTTGAGTGTTGAGTAGAGAAGAAGAAGATTTTCAGCCTCTCATCTTGTGTGTTCTCTATTAGGGTTTTGTGAGTGTGTGTGTGTGCTTGCAAGAGCTCAAGCTCTCTTCCCCTGCATCTTATTTAGTTGGGTTCACACTATAGAGAACCCTAGTATGTATTTTGTTGAGTACCTTTTCATAGGTGTGAACTCTTATCTTTGTATATGGTGTGTTGAGTGTTGAGTGAAGAAGAAGAAGATTTTCAGCCTCTCACCTTGTGTGTTCTCTTTTAGGGTTTTGTGAGTGTGTGTGTGCTTGCAAGAGCTCAAGCTCTCTTCTTCTCCCCTGCATCTTTTCATGGTATCAGAGCCTGGTTCATGCTAAGGGCTGAGCTGCAAGCAAGAGAAGCACAGGAAGCAGTACGAGGGTAAGAGCTTCAACTACTCTTCCCTATTTTTGTTGGTCGGGAGCTCCATGGGAGGCACCGACAAATGATCTTTGATTGAGGAGCTTTCTTTGCAGGAGTAAAGCTATAAGGAAACTATAACTTCTTATCGGACAATTTTTTTTTGACCGAAAATGCGTTTCAGGCGCGTCAAGACCTCCGTTTCGAGCACTGCGCAAGTAAGTCATCGATTCTCTACAGAACTCTGTTTTAAGAACTGCAGGAAGACAAATTGGCTGTGCAGACACTGTGTGTGCTGCAAGGAGGTCAACAGTGCCATTGGGTGTATGTATGCACATTGAGGTCATTGGTTTGTGACATTTGAGTGTACTACAGAACCGCTACAGAAAATACAACAGTTTGTGCAAGACAAACCAGAGTGTTGTTTCTGGTAAATTTGTGTATCTAGCAAGATGTCAAATGATGGCATAAACTAGATTGTTGCTAAGAAGCTTTAAAAGAGCAGCTTCCATGCTTGGAGGTTTAGGTTGACGAATTTCCTGATGGGAAAGGGTTATTGTTGGAACTACATAGAAGGTGAGCATGAAGAGGCACCGGAGATCGATCCGACTGCTGCAGATGTGAAAGAATTCAAGGATTGGAACCAAGGAGCTAGAAAAATTATGTATTGGCTCTCTATCAGTATATAGGACACCATGATTGGGCACATACAGGATGCCAAGTCCCCCAAGGAGGCATGGGACACCTTGGTAAAACTCTATGAAACAAATACCAAGGCACGAAAGATACAGTTGAAGAATGAACTTCATACTGTGGAGAAAAAGAGTATGTCTTTGAATGAATATACATTGAAGATAAAGGGTATTGTGGAATCCCTTCCATCTATTGGTGTTTCAGTAGATGATGATGATAAGGTGGAAGTCTGTCTACGTGGTCTTGGGCCACAATACAAGGAATTCAAGACATCTATTCAGATTGGGAAAACATTCCCAATTTTACAGATTTGGTGTCTATGTTGATTATAGAAGAGAAGAGCTTGGGTGAAGACCAATAGTCTTCAAAAAACAAAAACAGTTCAGAGCAACAGGCCTTCTACACAAGTTCAGGAAGAGGACGAGGTAGAGGAGACCGTGGACACGGTCAAGGAGGTGGCCGAATAGGTAATCAGAATTATGGCCAGCAGCAACAACAACAACAGTCCCAGAATTCACAACAACAGCAGCAACAACATGCACGTGGAAGAGGCCAATTCAGAGGCAGTGGGAGTCAAAGAGGTCGTGGAAATTGGCAAAGGCAGTATAATGATACATGTGGATGCTTTTATTGTGGTGGTAAGCCTGGACATGTGTAGGCATATTGTTATAAGAAGCAGACTGACATGCAAAATAGGAAATTGCAGCAAAACAACTATGCATCCTCGAGCAAAAACAATGAGGATAATGAAAGGTTGTTTGTTATGCAGCATGTCGTGAATGCCATGTCTGCAAATGTTGAAGCAGTACATAAAGATGATGTATGGTATATTGATTCAGGTGCTTCGAACCACATGACAAGTCATGGGGAGTGGTTCAAGGAGATGAAAAACCTTGAAAAACTAGGTTTTGTGGAAATAGGGGATGACAGTGCTCATCCAATTGCCCATGTTGGAGATGTGCCATTGTCTATGCAGGATGGCAAAGTGAAGTACCTTGCAGATGTACTTCATGTTCTGAACATAACAAAGAATTTGGTTTTAGTTGGCGAGATGATTGAGCAGGGTTTGCAAGTTTGATGGTTGTTATGTTGAAGACTTTAAAGACAAGTGGTTGGTTGCAAAAGGCAACAGAGTGGGCAGAATGTTTACATTAAATGTAAACATGCCTGAAGTGAGTGCTGCGATGTTTGCAAATGGTTGAGGAATTGTTGCTGACACCACAGACATTTGGCATAAAAGAATTGGACATGTGAATGTGCAGAGAATGAAGTCTATGCTACAGACTAAAGGAATTGTGATAGGGCTGCCAAAGTTTAAAGTTGAAGGTATACAGAGAATATGTAAAGCATGCCAATTTGGAAAGCAACAAAGCATGTATTTCCACGTAATAGAAATGTGAGCAGAAATGCACTAGATGTTGTGCATTCAGATGTATGGGGTCCTACAAAGACCATGTCTATGGGAGGCTGCAGGTATTATATGTGACATTTATTGATGACCACACAAGGAAAGTGTGGGTATACTTCATGAAGGAGAAGGGTGAGGTGTTCACTCACTTTTAGAATTTCAAAGCTATGGTTGAAAAGCAAATAGGGAAATATGTAAAGTGCCTAAGGTCAGATGGAGGGGGAGAAGAGTACTTCTCTAATGAGTTCTCTAAATTTTTGAAGAAGAATGGTATTCGAAGATAGTTTACATGCAGATACACTCTGCGGCAAAATGGAGTTGCTGAGTGGAAAAACAGGCACATTACTGAGATTGCACGAGCATTGATGGAAGAGAAGAATATGCCACATTGCTGAGATTGCACGAGCATTGATGGAAGAGAAGAATATGCCACATAGCTATTGGGCTGAGGCTGTTTCTACAACAGTTTACATCATGAACAGGACTCCAACTGCAGCCATACATGATGTAACTCAAGAGGAGAGGTTTACTGGCAAAAAACTTGATTTGTCTCATCTAAAAGTTTTTGGATGCATTACATATGTGCATGTGCCAGATGAGCTGAGAACTAAACTGGATCCAAAAGCTGAAAAATGTGTGTTTATTGGATATTCCCTTGAGCAAAAGGGATACAGGTGTTATAACCTTGCTACACGTGAGTTGAGGGTAAGCAGGGATGTTGTTTTTGATGAGATGAGCAGCTGGTATACTGCTAAAAAAGCAGCTGTTGGGACTGATGTGAGTGGAAATGTGGTTGCACAGAATGCAAGTCAACAATCACAATCTTTGAGTGGACCAAGAGAGTCCTCATCTAGTGGTTTAGTTGATAGACCATATGGAGTGGTAGACTGCATCATAATACCGATCCTGCAAATGTGATGAGTACATCACGTAAAGGCAAAGAGAAAGTGGTTGAGCCCCTTGGTATGCCTGACATTTTTGCAGAGCATTCTCATGTTGATGGAGAGTCTAGTGGTGGTTCAGAGATGAGCTTTGATGAGGAGCTTAGGATACCCAGCTATGAGAACACCTGGTGTAAAGAAGGCTATGGAAGCCATGAATGCAAAGCCACGAAGATCTAGGAGAGTGAAGAATCCTGTGCAGAGGTTTACCTATATGATGGTTATGTGGCACATCACTATGCATACATGGAAAAAGTTGTGCAGGTTGTAGAGCCCACATGCATTGATGAGGCTATTGGAAATGTGTGTTGGGAGAAAGCTATGGATGAGGAGATGGATGCAATATATGGAAATGAGACTTGGGATTCAGTGCAATTGCCTGAAGGCAAGAAAGCCATTGGATGCAAGTGGGTGTACAAAGTAAAACATAACAGTGATGGAAGCATAAGCACGTACAAGGCTAGATTAGCCAAAGGATATGTGCGCAGACATATGGCATTGATTATAAGGAAACTTTCAGCCCAGTTGCCAAGATGGCAACAGTGAGAGTTGTGATAGCAGTGGTTGCATCAAAGAAATGGTCTTTACATCAGATGGATGCAAAGAATGCATTCTTGCATGGGGATTTGCAGGAAGAGGTGTATATGTTGTAGCCATCTGGTTATGAGGATGTGAGTCACCCCGAGCATGTGTGCAGGTTGAAGAAATCCTTGTATGGCTTAAAACAAGCACCAAGAGCATGGTTTGACAAGATTTCTAAATATCTTCTCACTATTGGCTTTCATGTAGCCAATGCAAATTTCTCACTATATGTGAGACACAGTGATAGAGGGGTTGTGCTTGTTGTCATCTATGTAGATGACTTGATCATTACGGGGGACCATGATACAGAGATCTTTGATGTAAAGATCTTGCTTAGACAAAAGTTTGAGATGAAGGATTTGGGGGAGCTCAGATATTTCTTGGGCATTGACGTGATTAGGTCACCACATGGTATTTGATTACTGCAGAGATAGTATGGCAAGTATGGTATGAAAGGCTGTAAGCCTATCTTAGTGCCATTGGATCAGAATGGCAAGTTGAGTGCAGATTCAGGAGAGATTTTGGAGGATCTTAATATGTATAGGCACATAGAAGGAAGCTTGATCTACATGATGATCACCAAGCTAGATTTGAGCTATGATGTTGGGTTGGTGAGTCAGTTTATGCAGGTTCCTTGGAAGCGGTATTTGGATGCATTGAGACGCATACTGAGGTATGTGAGGTCTACTTTGCATTGTGGACTATTTTATGAAACTAGGATAGAGATATGTGTACATGGATACACAGATGCTGATTGGGCTGGTAGTATCTCAGATAGAAGATCTACTAGTGGCTTCATGTTTCTTTGGGGAGTGCTGTTGTTGACTTGGAGCAGCACAAGAAGCAACCTACGGTTGCTCTATCCAGCACAGAGGCCGAGTATAGAGGTGCTGCTATGGCAGCATGTGAGGTAGCTTGGTTAAGAAAGCTACTTGCAGATTTGGGTCTATCAGCGGATAGACAAGTTGTCATTTTCTATGACAACATTAGCAGTATACAATTATCTAGGAACCCAATTTTTCATGCTCGCACGAAGCATATAGAGGTCCACTACCATTTTGTCAGAGAGAAGGTTTTGGTAGGAGACATTGACCTTGTTTATGTTAGCACAAAGGATCAGGTAGCTGACATCTTCACCAAAGCATTGGGTACAGAGAAGCTCCACAAATTCAGGGCTTCGCTTGGTGTACATGAGATGGAGTTGAGCATGAGGGGGAGTGTTGAGATATCAAGCTCATCTAGTGAGGCGGTGGACACTGGATGACTTGCCTGGGGGATAGGCCCCACACTTACACCACTGGCATGGTTGGTGAGATCATGGGTGATATGCGGCCAGTGGGATAATAGGTTGTGTGACAGCCATTCTAGGGATTAGCATAGTTATAGCGCCAGCTCATTTAGTTGGGTTCACACTATAGAGAACCCTAGTATGTATTTGGTTGAGTACCTTTTCATAGGTGTGAACTCTTATCTTTGTATATGGTGTGTTGAGTGTTGAGTGAAGAAGAAGAAGATTTTCAGCCTCTCACCTTGTGTGTTCTCTTTTAGGGTTTTGTGAGTGTGTGTGTGTGCTTGCAAAAGCTCAAGCTCTCTTCTTCTCCCCTGTATCTTTTAACACGTGCATCCAAAAATAAAATAGAACAAGGTGTTAAAGTTGTTTTCTAAACTTGAGCATGGATCTGGTTGATTGGTCTTGCTGGTCCTCAACAGATGAATCCATGGCTTTTTTATATGGATCTGTTGGTTGATCTTGTTGACCTTTTTTATATGGATCTGTTGGTTGATCTTGCTGACCTTCAGCGGAGAGTCCATCTGGAGTTTTCTTATGTGGTTATATTTCCGAGTACTATGAGCTAGGAACTATTGAAAAGGCCCCTGAGTGAATAGGTGATGAGCGTTCTGGTTACCAATGATGCCATAGGTACACCGATGAAGGAATGATTGCAAATTGGAATTCAAGCTAGATATTTTGGACTATTATGATCACTGATACTATGGTTTTATTAAAAGATTGTTTTAAAGATAGCTGAATCTATGAAACAGGCAATTTCATGTATTGGGTGTGTAAGTGGTGTGAGTATCTTGAAGTTTGAAGCACCGGCTAGGGGGCTTGGGAAATCTTTTCCCCAGTACTCGGGGCAAAACATAACCAAATTTTTAAATGGATCCTATCACTATAGTGGTTGGGCGGTTGGCTAACCCATGGGATTAGATGGGGTTAGGATGGACTAACGGATCCCTAAAATGAGACTCAATTCTGTTAAGTTATGATAGTTGAAGTAAATCCTGGATAACCCTTGTTCTATGGAAAAGAATCAACTGCTGTGCCTCTTGATGAGGAAAAAAGCGTTGGTCTCTATGATCCAAGTACAAGTCTCTTCCTTGATCTGACCATGTGACTTATGGGTTTGGTTAGTCAAGACCATGTGACATGGGTTTGGTTTGGTTTGGCTGTGCCTCTTGATGAGGAAAAAAGCGTTGGTCTCTATGATCCAAGTGCAAGTCTCTTCCTTGATCTGACCATGTGACTTATGGGTTTGGTTGGATCAGTTTGGTTAGTTAAGACCTTGACTACGTTAGAATAAAATATCCTGGAGGAATCGCCTATGACTGCTTGGCGAGGGAAGTTTTTCTAGGTTCGGTTTTGGAAGAACCAAGGGATTAATCTCTTGTCCAGATATTCGTGGGCAAGGCCCCGAGTGAGAGGCTCTACCCTGCGCAAGAAGTGCTACTTCCGCTACTAGCACCCCAGAATGCATTGCGCGGAGGGGGTAGGTATCTTTCATTCCACGTGCGTAGGTTGATCTTAATTGTCTGATATTTCCTTTGAATATAGATGTGGTCAGTATCCTAGTTGTGGATCATTCTAGTTTCTCTCATGAAGGGTCGTCCAAGGATGCAATCATATGAAATTGGCTTTTGGCCAAATTTCATCACCATAAAGGTGTGGCAGAAGGTGGTTCCAAGGATCTTTATTTTCAATTCCTTCAAAAAAAGTCCAATGGGTCTAGTACCAGCTCCGTCAACGAGTTTCACGAGTAATGTCGTGCCATCCATGGTGGCGGGTGCCCATAATTTTTCCTAGCATTGTTTGGTAACAAAGCTCACTCCTACCCCCCTATCCAGGATTGCAGCGACCTAGACGCCACCAAAGATTATTGGCAATGCATCATTGAGCTCATCGCCTTCAAAATATTGTTCGAATTTTTTGACGTGAACTATGGGGCTTCCAATGATGTCATGGGGTTTAATGAGTTCATCTTCCTATGTCTAATTAGAGCTATCTAGCTCTACGACTTCTTACATTCCTGCCTCGAAGTGTTCCTCCATCCAATCTTTTAGATCCTTCTATAATCTTGGGCTATCTTGAAGCAAGGTGCCAATGGGGATCCAGATTTGAGAAGAGAGAGAGAGGAAGGAAGAGAGAGCTACAATGTATCTATAGGAGCAGAGTCTCTTCCTTGAGGAAGGTCACCTTGGCTTGTCATCAAGCTCTTATTCGTATATAGGGTATTTGGATTGGGACCTCTATGTCTAGTCTTTTGATATGGTCATCCCCCAAGTTTTGGAGATATTCAGCTACCTGGTTTCCCTAGTGGCAGATAACTATCAGCAATGGGTGTTGCTGCTTGTGTTGGCCTATGAGGGGGTGACTACTCTAGGATCTCTCTATTATATGCCTGATCCTCTTCAATAGGTTGCATGTTGGAGACTGAGGGGAATGGCTCTAGGTAAGAAGTTGGAGGTTTATCTTTTATATCTAAGCTTGGCAGTTCCTGACCAATTCTTGGGCTTCCAAGAGCCTTTTCTTTTCCTCGATGGGATTAGGGTATTCAGCTAGCTTTTTAGGGAGCTAGTTAGTGTCAATTGGTTCCCTAGCTCGAGTGACTAAAGGTAGCAGATGTTCCTCTTCTGACAAAGAGGTTGATGCATGGGTGGTTGTGCCATCTTCTGAACCACTTTTAGTAATAGCTACCCAATTATCCCCTTCGTTGATTTTTGTGGTTTTCTTTCTCAAGCGTCTAGATTCCTTCTCGAGAATCTAGATTCTTGTGCTTGTTTTGGGACACTATTTGAAGATAAAACCTTTGCTTGTCCCTCGTTTTATGAGGTCAATGCCTCTGCTGTTACAGCATGAGCTGCGTCCCTCTGTTTGTTCTGCAATCTGGTCACCGCATTGAGAGGGACTATATGGATGAAGCTGTCTCTTACACTTACCAAGTTGATGCTAGTTCTAGGATTAGCTTTAGAAGCTTTTCCTATTGTCCCTTCTCTCAGCAGCAAAAGACAATCCTTATACATGTAGTCTACATCCCACACCCAATGCATAGAGGGATTGATGTGGAAGCACCTATAGAGGTACTTGCCATCCCTTTTTTGATTGGACACTCAGCCACTCAATGAGGTCTTGTGCAATGGTAACATTGCATGGGTGGTCATTTAACCATAGTATTCATGTCCCAGCCTTGTAGAATTGGGGGGGGCGACAATATATAGGGAACATTTGGTCACCCTCCATCATGTAATGGATTAAAATTTGAGAAGGTAGACTATTTGGCTCCAGAGGCTTGTAAGTGGGACCTTTAGCAACTTCCCCCTCGTTCCCTTCTTCAAAATTTTGCATCAGGTGTAACTTATGGCAATAGGGGGTTGAGGTGGGAGTAATGTGGGTGATAAGGGCATGTATAGTACCCTAAGGATTCTGCTTTGGTCCACTTCCTGGCCTGATTGAGGTACGTTATGAAGTGCAAGTGCTGGCAAGGCCAACGGTTGCCCTGGGTTTGCTGGCACAGGGCTTGAGGTAGGCCTGGGCTTGAGCAACCCTCTACTCATAGCAATTTGTGATTTCACAATTGGGCATGATAGTAGCTCCCTCTATGGGGTTGACCAACCTGATCTCAGCCTTGGCCACCTCTCCAATGTTGGGTAATTTAATGCATAAATGCAACACAGCCAGTTGTTTGACATGTTGTCCCCCGAGGTAGAATCCTTGCTTTTTCCTTCAGATCTGGCGCTGGTGGTCTTGAATGAGGCTTTAGATATACCCTCATGGAGTTCTCGGAAACACATTTCCTTGAAGTTGTCCTCAAAGTACATAGCACACCTGCAACATTGCTCGAAGGAGGTATGGAGGGCCAAGGCATACAAAGAAATGTGTAGGGGTATATCATCTAGGCCTTCTAGAAATATCCCAATTAGCCTTTTATCAAAGAACTTGTCTGTGGTACTACAACAAGATTGGATATATTTGACCCTGTTGATGTAATATCAAATGGTTTCACCATCCTTTTGTTAACATTGTGTAACTGCTCAACAAAACTCCATATGCTTCCTTGTCTTGAATATCCAACCTTGAAGGCCTCTTTCAAGGCTTTGAAGGTGTCCTTGTCTTCTATTTTCAAAGACCTAAACCATTGGCCGGCTTTGCCATCTAGGGTGAGGCCAAAGGCACTCCCCATAGCTTGGTCATCCCCACCTGGCCAAAGGCTTCGCAGATCTAGTTAAACATCTCTAAGTGCGGTATAGAGTCTCAAATCCCATCAAACTTAGTGATTAGTTTAGAGATGTTAGCAGGTTTGTTTCACTCTTGTCTGGGTCCTTGTACTGGTTAAGCTAGTGCTAGGGGTATAATGCCTGTAAGATTCCTCCCTCCAGCTTTTGAGGTGTAAAGGTGTAAAAACCTCCCCTTCTGTTCTTGTAATTATTCCCCTCTCTGAAATAGAAGAAAGATCTTGTTTTACCCTGTTTTGGCCTAGAGAGAGAAAAAGTCTAGAGAGAGATAATCTTAAATTAAGATATCTTTGGATATAAAAATCCTCATAGTGTCTAAAATAGATTCCCCTTAAATAGAAGCTTGGGCCTTGCGGGATAATACCACAGCATCCGTAGCCAAATGTTTGTACAAGGATCTGCTGATGTGCGGTACAGCTATCCGGTTGAGCTTGTTAGTGACAGAGGCACACATTTTGTCAATAAGGTGGTACGAGGGATGATGGCATTCTTTATGGTAATTCACAAGAAATCTTCTCCATATCATCATAGGTAAATGGGCTGGCAGAATCTACTAATAAGACATTGGGAAAAATGTTGACCAAGCTCGTTAGCTAGTCATAGGAAGGACTGGGATAGTAAGCAGTGACATTATGGGCATATCGAACTGCATTCAAGGTAGCCATAGGCTTGACACCGTTCAAGTTGACATTTGGGATGGAAGCAGTCACGCCTTTAGAGTATGTGGTTCTGAGTCTTTCGATTGCCGGGGTCGAAAATCGTTCACTTCCAAAAGAATCTCTACAGTTTCAATTGTCAGATTTGGAAAATATGGAAGAAGACCGGAAAAAGAACTTTTCTAATGTGCATTTGGAATTAATTGAAAATGTGTATAAAGGACCTTAGCCTAAGGGTCTACATTTTTCAAAAAAAAAGGATTATGGTCCAATTAAGGCTCCAATGGGCCGACTGGATTAATCCAAGTGTTGTGATGAGATAAATCCAAAGAATAAAAGAAAATACCCAAAAATGAGTAAATGCAGATGAAGAGTTGATTGAGTACAAGGTTTATTAGTTAAAAACTATGAGATATTACTAAAAAATGAGATATTTTGGAATAATGATGCATTTATTAGGGAGACTCTTAAGGTAGGCCCCTAATTCACACATGTGGATGAGTTTTTAATTCAAAAAAATTGTGACATTTTTATCTCTCCTCTCTCCTGGATCAAACCAAATCAAAAAAGGAGCCAAATTAGCCTAAATCTTGTCCAAATAAGATAAATTTTGGTATATTAAAATAATGAATATTTAATTTACAGAGAAATTTTAGATAAATGTATTTTATGCATGAGAAAATTTAAATGATAAAAGAGGAATTCCCATGACAATTGGAATTTAATCATTTAAATGGTAAAAGTGGAATTCTTGGCATATTTGAAATAATGGATATTTTTATGAAAGAAAAGAGAAATTTTAGATAAATTTTTTTATTGTAAAAGAGGAATTCCCATGACATTTGGAATTCAAACATTTAAATGCAAAAAAAGGAATTCCCATGATATTTGAGATCCAAGAAATTAAATGGAAAAAGAGGAATTTTTAGCATAAAACACCATATTAGATAATTTAGGAAAAATCCCATTCCCATTTGAAAAATGGGATCAAGGTGAACCTATCTAAGGTTTTGTCAAAACCCCCTCATGTGACATATTGCTGAAAAGTTATTTAAGAGTAGAATCTAATACTATAATCTCTGACAAATTTGGAGTTAACATACTCAAGATATTCCAAAAACTATATTGAAAAGTTGATTCCCAAAGTGTGAGATTTTTTCCAAATTATCTAAAATTATCTTATAATTCAAATTATGAGTATTTATCAAAAGTGAAATTTTGAGCATTATTGGAAAATATGGGTAGAATTGATTTTTGTAAATCCCATGAATCCCATGATTTTTGTAATATGGGACTGGATGGATCCCTAAAATGAGTCTCAATTCTATTATGTTAGATGAAGTAAATCCTAGATAGTCCTTGTTCTATGGAAAAGAATCAATGGCTATGCCTCTTGACGAGGAAAAAAGCGTTGGTCTCTATGATCCAAGTGCAAGTTTCTTCCTTGATCTGACCATGTGACTTACTGGTTTGGTCGGATCAGTTTGGTTAGTTAAGTCTCTTGACTACGTTAGAATAAAAATGTCCTTGAGGAATTGCCCAAGGGATAAGTCTCTTGTCCGGATACCTATGGGTGAGGCCCGACGAGTGAGAGGCTTTGCTCTATGCAAGAAGTGCTACTTCCTCTGTTAGCACCCCCGAATTCGTTGCGCGGAGGGGGCAGGGATCTTTCAGCAAATGTCAAGATTTTATAAAGTACCAGTAAAAGAATGTAATTATGTGACGAAATTCATATAAACTGATATTCAAAATACTAAGATAAAGAAGCAAGCCAAATGATAAGGTAAGAAGTAATTTCATGGTTTTCATTAATATTCTCAAAAGATTTCACTTCTCAACCCCTTTCAAGGTTGAAAAGTTTCAAATTAATTGTTTTCACTACAAATCAAGCTTTCTATAAGAATTCTAATGATTAATCACAAAAAAGTTAGTTTTTATGCTTAATTAGGATGCTTTTTATGTATATCTCTCTCTCCCCAAAAGAATAGTCATTCCTATGACTAATTCTTTAGCAAATGAATGCTTCTCATTGATAAATTCTTAATTCAAAATCAATCTCTAAGCTTGTTAAGCTAGAGGTTAAGAAAATAGCTTTTTTATGCATTTATGCTAATAAAATTATGGTAAACTTATTATTTAATTCTATAAATTAGATTTAAGTCAAAGGATAGTATTCTATCATAATTGTATTACAAAGTCTTATTCTTTCTAGAAATATTAAAAATTATCAATAATAGCAGCAAAGCTATGGCAAAATTTCTAAAAATTAATACTACATAACTCATTTTTATGCATAATGTGAAAAGCAGACTTCCTATCATATTATAGGATTGGACATCCTATGCCAAAAGAATGATTTTTATCAAATTCATGGGAAACTAATTTTTAGTATTTATGCATAATTAATTAATTAAAGAAAAGAGAAATTTTTAGTATTTTTTTAATGTAAAAAGAGGAATTCCCATGATATTAGATATCCATGTAATTAAATGGAAAAAGGGAAATTTTGGTATATTAAAATAATGAATATTTATTTTAAAGAGAAATTTTAGATAAATTTATTATATGCATGAGAAAATTTAAATGATGGATCCCTAAAATGAGACTCAATTCTATTATGTTACGATAGATGAAGTAAATCCCAGATAGTCCTTATTCTATGGAAAAGAATCAACGTCTGTGCCTCTTGTTGACAAGGGAAAAAAGCATTGGTCTCTATGATCCAAGTGGAAGTCTCTTCCTTGATCTGACCATGTGACTTACTAGTTTAGTCTGGAAATCTGTGGGCGAGGCCCTGAGTGAGAGGCTCAGCCCTGCGCAAGAAGTGCTATATCCGCTGCTAGCACCCCTGAATTCATTGTGCAGAGGAGGCAGAGATCTTTCAGCTTGTATTAGAGTGAATTGGCTAAAGTAGATCAACCGAGATGCAAGAAATGTCAAAAATTTATGAAGTACCAGTAAAATATTGTAAATGTGTGATGAAATTCATACAAATTGATATTCAAAATAAAAATTCATAAATTGATAATTGGGTCTTCAGATAGAAGTATCGTAATTTTATAGAATCCCTAACTTGCTTGAGGCCTAGATATGATGGTATTTACCTTATAATTCCAAGGACCGTGACTACCCGTATATACTGTGGGTATATCTGCAGCTCTTTACTTTCAATATATACAAGTAAATCTAAGACCTTGAAATTATAAGCAAAAATGCTTGCCAGATGATGAATTTGAATGCTGGTTGATATGATTTTAGACTTCTGGCTGAGAATTGATGAGTTGATTTGGATTCTAATTGAAAGATAATGATTCCTAAATTCTAGTTTATAGAAGATAAGTTGAACAAAGCCACAATGAGGACGAATGGGACAAATCCTAGTGATGATATTGGAAACTGGAATGACGATTATGACTTCACTATGAGATTAGTGGATTGTGCTGAGAGATTGCTGTTGTTAACCCTTGACCGAGTGGATCTAATTAAGGGATGACAAATTGAAGCATCTCGCAAAGCAGGGTCAACCGAGGTCTTGACCAGCCTCGGTTCGATTTAGATGTTGAGCTTCTGGTACGACCGAGCAAGCGGCCTATGAGTGAAGCGCTAGGTGACCTGCCAAAGGAGCCTAAAGGGTGCTGACCATACAGTGCTTGGGATCTGGTTTGCCAAAGATACCCACACGTGCGTCGAGGAAGAAAATGGAACAAGGAGTTAGAGTTGTTTTCTGAACTCGGCCATGGATCTGGTTGATTGCCCTTGCTAGTCCTCAACGAATTGATCTTACTGAGATCTTCAACAGAGAGTCCATCTGGATTTCTATAAGTGAATATATTTACGGGTACTATGAGCTAGGAACTATTGAAAAGGCCCCTGAGTGAACAAGTGGTGAGTGTTCTGGTTGCCAATGATGCCATAGGTACACCCATGAAAGAATGATTGGAAATTAGAATTCAACTTGGATATTTTGGAGGATTATGATCAATGATACTATGGTTTTATTAAAAGATTGTTTTAAAGACAGCTGAATCTATGAAACAGGCAATTTCATATTGGGTGTGTAAGTGGTGTGACTATTTTGAAGTTTGCTTGAAGCGTCGACTAGGGGGCCTGGGAACTCTTTTCCCTTGTACTCCCAGCACAAAACATAACCGAATTCTTAAATGGATCCTATCACTATAGTGGTTAGGACTAGGGTTAGGTTGGACTGATGGATCCCTAAAATGAGACTCAATTCTGTTCTGTTACAATAGATGAAGTAAATCCTAGATAGTCCTTGTTCTATGGAAAAAAATCAACAGCTCTATCTCTTGATGAGGAAAAAATCGTCGGTCTCTATGAACCAAGTGCAAGTTTTTTCCTTGATCTGACCATGTGACTTACTGGTTCGGTCGGATCAGTTTGGTTAGTTAAGGCTCTTGGCTACATTAGAATAAAAATATCCTCGAGGAATCGCCCGTGCTTTCTGGACGAGGAAGTTTTCCAGGTTTGGTTTTGGAATAAACCAAGGGATAAGTCTCTTGTCCGGATATCTGTGGTGGGCGAGGCCACAAGTGAGAGGCTCTGCCCTATGCAAGAAGTGCTACTTCAGTTGCTAGCACCCCCGAACTTGCGCGGAGGGGGCAGGGATCTTTTAGCTGGTATCAAAGCAAATTGGCTAAAGTGGATCAATCAAGAAGTAAGAAATGTCAAAAATTTATGAAGTACCAGTAAAAGATTGTAATTGTGTGATGAAATTCATACAAATTGATATTCAAAATAAAAATTTATAAATTGGTAATTGGGTCTTCAGCTGGAAGTACCGCAATTGTATGCAATCATTGACTTGATTGAGGCCTAGATATGATGGTATTTACCTTATAATTCCAAGGACTATGACTACCCCTATATACTGTGGATATATCTGCAGCTCTTTACTAACAATATATACAAGCAAATCTAAGACCTTGAAATTATAAGTAAAAATGCTATCCAGATGATGAATTCGAATGATGGTTGATATGATTTTAGAATTTTGGTTGAGAATTGATGAGTTGATTAGGATTCTGATTGAAAGATAATGATTCTTGAATTCTAGTTGAAAGAAGATAAGTTGAACAAAGCCACAATGAGGATGAATGGAACAAATCCCAGTGATAGATGTGAATGGATGAGATAGATGCGAATGGATGAGATGTGATGTGAAATGGATGTGATATGATGTGATGTGAATCGAGATAGATGTGAATGGATGAGATGCAATGTGAATGGAAGTGATGTGATGTGATATGGAAGTGATGTGATGTGATATGGATATGGGTAGATGTGAATGGATGAGATGTGATGAGGATAGATGTGATGAGATGTAATATGATGTGACTAGATGAGATTCATGGATGAAGGACGATGGGAATACATATGATTGGATGTGGATTAAGCAATGTGAATTGATGTAGAAGAATGTGGAATAACGAGAAATGATGTGGAACAATGTGAAAAGATGAGAGTTCGTTAGAAACTGTTTTATGTCAAGAATGCTAGGGAAGCATTCTTGACATAAAACATTTTATGTCAAAAGCTAACGAAGAGTCAACGGAGGACATCTCACATAGCAAGGTTGACGGAGGTCTTAACTAGCCTTGGCTCTATTTAAATGGTGAGCTTTTTCGGTAGAGTGGATGAGGAACCAAGGAAGCAGCTCTATGAGGGACCAAGGAAGCAGATATGAGTGAAGCGCTAGTAGGTGACCTGCGAAGGAGCCTACAAGGTGCTGACCATATAGTGCTCGGGCTTTGGGTTGCCGAAGATAGCCACACGTGCATCAAGAAGAAAATGGAACAAGGAGTTAGAGTTTTTTTTCCTGAACTCAGGCATGTATCTGGTTTATTGTCCTTGATGGTCCTCAATGGATGAGTCCATGGCTCTTTTATACATGGATCTATTGGTTGATCTTGCTAATCTTCAACGAAGAGTCCATTTGGATTTTTATAAGTGAATATATTTCCGGGTTCTATGAAAAAAGCTTTATTGTGCATAATGTCCACACCATGTTGTGCTCTACCCCCTCTCAAATCATTTTTTTTGCGAAAACAATCACGTTTTAGGCATTATGTGAGAAGGGAGATGGCTTCCCTCTATGGTTAGGGTTTTCTCCTGTGTGTGTGTCTCCTCTCCCTCTACCTGTTTTTCATCACTACTTCCGTTGCTAGCACCCCCAAATTCGTTACACAGAGGGGGCAGGGATCTTTCAGCTGGTATCAGAGCGATTTGGCTAAAGTGGATCAACCGAGACGCAAGAAATGTCAAAAATTTATGAAGTACCAGTAAAAGATTATAATTGTGTTATGAAATTCATACAAATTGATATTCAAAATAGAAATTCATAAATTGGTAATTAGGTCTTCAGATGGAAGTACTGCAATTGTATTTAATCCCTCACTTGATTGAGGCCTAGATATGATGGTATTTACCTTATAATTCCAAGGATCGTAACTACCCGTATATATTGTGGGTATATCTGCAGCTCTTTACATACGAGTAAATCTAAGACCTTGAAATTATAAGCAAAAATGCTTTCTAGATTATGAATTCGAATGCTAGTTGATATGATTTTAGAATTCTGGTTGAGAATTGATGAGTTGATTAGGATTCTGATTGAAAGATAATGATTCTTGAATTCTTGTTGAAAGAAGATAAGTTGAATAAAGCCACAATGAGGATGAATGGGACAAATCCCAGTGATAGATGTGAATGGATGAGATGTGATGTGAAAAGGATGTGATGTGATGTGATGTGAATCAGGATAGATGTGATGTGAATCAGGATAGATGTGAATGGATGAGATGCAATGTGAATGGATGTGATGTGATATGGGGGTTTGATTTTTTTTTTTTGCGGGCTTTATTTGGCGAGCTTTTTGGAGATAAGATAGTTTTATGCGAGCATGTAAGAAAAATGATACATTTTGGTGAGCATTTATATAGTAAGTATTTATGAAAGAGAAATAAATACATTCACATACATACATACATATATACATGTATATTCTCAAACACACCTACCTACCTACCTACCTACATATATACACACCTACCTACCTTCCTACCTACCTTCCTACATATATACATACATACATACATATATACATATATACACACATTTGTACAATACATACATACATGCATGCATGCATACTCCCAAACATATACATGCATGCATACATATCTACATACCTTCCTACATATAAACACACATTTTATGTCCAAGAAACTTAAATATAGGCACAAACATACCTATCTATGTACCTTTCTTCCAATGTTTATTTCAACACAAGTAAAAACAAGTATACCTGGCTCATATTTTCTTACAAAAAGATTGAGTTCACATTTCCTTACAAGAAGATATATGGTTGGTACAACTCCTTTACCATAGCGTCGCAAGCTACCTACAATAAGACTTTAGAGTACGTGACAGTATACTCCATCCCAAAGCAAGACAAAAATAATATTGGTTTGAATTGTCTTACAAAAAGATTAACTTCACATTTTCTTAAAAGCTTAAGTAGGCACAAACATGAGAGGCTTGATTAAGGCTTAAGTAGACACAAACTTGAGAGGCTTGATTAAAGCTTAAGTATAGGCACAAACATCCTTGCTTCGAGGACGTGATAGTATATTGTCCACTTCCTCTGGTGATAGTGTCGGTTGATGCATTACCATATCCTCATTCTTATGTAATCCCAAAACTCGCAAGAAGACAAAATAGATATGCTTACATGCAACGTAAGACTTTCCTCTAGATTCTCTTTGCATGAAATTAGGACATGTACACCAAGGTTGTACCTTGATGTGTATAAAATAGTCCTCTCCACTCTCACATGCCAAATGAAAAGTAGAGTAGGGGGACGGCTACATTGCACTCTCATTAAGGACTGTCGCTGTCATGGCCTCGGCACTACCAATCCTCTTTTCTGCTTCTTTGGAAATCCAATGCCTCCACTTGGTTGATCTCTTTATATTCTATGTAGCATCATGTGGCCTTCTTGTCACTTTCTTTGTTGCCCCCGCTGCTTGTGTGGACATTTCTCCCACCCCTGACACAAAAGGTTCTTCATGAGTAACATCTAACTTGAACCCTACCTTTACTAATTTCTCTACCTCTTGGCTGGTTATGTTGGTCCCAACATCCACTTTCCACATATCTGGGTATGATGGCTTGTATATTATGTTTGGATCTACATGCCATGTGTGTGAAACATCTGAAGGACAAAACCACATCATTCGAGCCTTTGGCCCTCCCGGACCAGGATGTCGTCGCTTTGAGTAGAAGCTAGGGGCAACAACTCCAATAGAGCTTCCCTGTATGTATGAGTTGCACTTAAGTCTTCCATCAATACCTCCCAAACATTTGACTTTTGAGTTCAATGGGGTTCGTCTAATGGCCCACATTGTGTGTCCACCAACGGCCTCTTCCTTTACATGCATTTGTCCTCCGCTCATTGTGCCATAATGTTCTTGGGCCATTCCCGGGCTTTGCTAATGACGCCGCCCGGCTACACAAGCACGGAACGGAGTTAGCGTTGAAGCCAAAAGAAATCTTGAATTCCAAAGATAACAACTTCAATGCAATTTTCTAAGTATAGCATTCACAATTCATGAAGATAGCAATTTCAACGCAATTTATTGAAAACAACATCACATAATTCGTAATTTCATATAACTTTTATGTCCTCATTTTAAAAGAAAAAGACACCATTCATTAATACTAATTTAAGGAAAAATCTCTTCTTTTGAAAATTAACCAAGCTAACCTGGCCACAGTTTCCTTGAGGGACTTGAAAAGGGAGGACTGGAGCCGCATTGGGCGCATCTCCCTCCATCTCGTTGTTACGTGCGCCTCTTGAGGTAATATTTTGGCGTCTCCGGGATGAGGCCATCTTAGGCGTCGCCTTGTAGAGCTCGCTGTTGCGATCAAAACGCTTCAGTCGGATCTGAATTCCGAGCTCGTTTGCTCACCGTATGAGCAAAAGAATATGGCGCACGAACCCTCGCTTGAGCCAAAAATCCCTTACTAAAGTCTACGCAAATGTGGGGGGGGGGGGGGGGAATTGTGAGATGTCCTTAAGGCCAAAGGCAAAAACGTGGAGAGGGCTGGGAGGGGTTGCTACAAGCCTCTCTGTAAGTCTATTCACACGGGGGGAGGGGGGGGGGAGAAGAGGTAAGGACACTGGCCTCTAGCAAGAGGAGGATGGAGGAAAATTGGCTTATCTGAAAAGAGCCAAATGAGGGGGTGTGAGAGGGGTGGCTGCAAGGGCAGCTGTACTTGCAGCAAGTACGCTACGGCGGTACGTACGGCGGCACAACAGGGCATACACTACACAGAAATGCGTGCCGACTGAGGAGCACCCCGGGGGTTTATATAGCTGAGGGGCGAGGGTACGGGCCCTGCGCAAAGCAGGGACGAAAGGACGGTGTACCTTCAAAGGCTATGGATCAGTGGCCTGCATGGGTCTACGAGAAAGGTACGGTGTCGGTTGTCTGGGAAAGGAGTGGTACGCATGTACCTTATCCGACCTAAGGGTATGCGTGGACCATACAGTGCGCGACCGTCCTTTGGTTCTTGGGCGGCCATTGTACGGGCGCCCTAGTAAGTGTGTACGGACCAAATTTTGGAACGGGATACCCAAATTTGGGGCGCTCGCCTCGATTTGCGTGCCGGACCGCCCCGGGGGGGGCGAAATTTTTTTTGTCCGGGAGGTTCTCCTGGTCGCAGGGGTTCAGACCGTTCGTCAATCGGACGTGCGGTCGTGCATTTATTAAGGTTTAAAGGTCGCCGTTTTTAACTAAAATGATTGAAATTAGCGTATAGGCTTGATCCGGTGTCTGTTTTGGATGCTGTAAAATCCTATATTAGGGTAAAATTGCACGCAAATTCCAAATTTGGGCTCAAAATTTGAAGATTCTAAGTAGAAATGACTCAAATAATAAAATCATTGATATTCATACCATAAAAACTCATAATTACATGGACATTTCTTTATTAGTGAAGATGGGTACGTTACATCCTTCCCCCCTTAAAGAAATCGAGATGTCCTCATCTCGTCATGAATTGGGGATAATCCTTTAAGAGTGTAGCTTCATCTTCCCAAGTTGCATCCTCTTCAGGGTAATCTTTCCACTAAACTAGATGTTCTACAAGAGTTCTATTTCGGAGTTGCCTTTCCCTAGAATCTATGATGCTACTGGGCTGTAATTCAAGGACTCCTTGAGTAGGGATTACAACTTGTTCATCATCAAGAATATGATCAAGACTGGGGACATATGGCTTTAACAAACTTACATGAAATACATTATGGACTTTGATATGGGCTGGGAGTTGGAGTTTATAGGCACTTTTACCTAGACACTTGATAACTGTATAAGGACCACAATACCTAGGGCTGAGCTTCTTATATTTCCCAAGTGATAGAGAACTTCGTTTGGGTCGCACTCGTAGAAGAACTTTGTCTCCTTCCTTGAAGATCCTTTCAGACCTCTTGTTGTCAGCATAATGCTTTTGTCGATCTTGGGCAGCTTTAATATCCTTTTGGATAGCCTTGGTTTGTTCCTCCATTTCTTCGAGCATTTTCCTGGATGCCTCAACTCTTATGGTTGGATCAGAGAAATTTAGAGGAGACATGCATTCTTGCCCATAGAGTGCCTTGAATGGTGACATTCCTATGCTTTGATGATAAGACGCATTGTAGGCGAATTCTACCAGAGGAAGGTATTGAATCCACATTCTGGGTTCCCGTCCACAGTATGCTCTGAGAATGTCTTCAATTACTTGATTGACTCTCTCAGTCTGGCCATCGGTCTCTGGATGATAAGCTGTGCTAAAGCAAAGTTGAGTCCCCAGAGCTTGGAATAAAGACTGCCAGAATTTTGAGGTGAAGTCAGAATCCCGATCACTTACTATCCTTTTTGGGAGACCATGAAGTTTGAGGACTTCCTTGATGAATATTCGAGCAACATCAGAAGCTTTGAAGGTCTTCTTTGCTGGTATAAGGTGAGCTACTTTGGTAAGTAAGTCCACTACTACTAGAATGGAGTCATATCCTCCTTGAACAGTGGGGAGACTTGTGACAAAATCCATACTAATGCACTCCCACTTCATTTGGGGAATATCTAAGGGTTGAAGCTTTCCAGGCATCTTGACCCTTTCAGCCTTGATCCTTTGGCATGAGAGACATTGTTTCAAGTACCGAAGCACATCATTTTTCAAGCCTTCCCAATGAAAGCTCCTTCTTACCGCATTTAATGTTTTTGCATAACCTGGGTGTCCTGCAGCAGGGCTATCATGAGCTTCATGGAGGATTAGTTTCTTTAAAGCAGGATCCTTAGGGATACATAGCCTGTGATTGAAGTAGAGGCTTCCTTCATGAGTGGAGTATCCCTTGATTAGATTTTTCTCTTTCTCTGAATGTCCCCCTTCTTCTACTAACTTTATCATCCTTTGATAATCTGGGTCATGAGATGAGACTTCTTCCACCTTGACCAGTATGGGATTATTTGGCATTGAAATTGCATTCAAGAAAGATTTGCGGCTAAGTGCATCAGCTACCATATTATCTTTCCCAGGGCAGAATTTGATGTCGAAATCATATTCTTGTAGAATTTCAATCCATCTCCTTTGCCGCATGTTGAGGTTAGGCTGGGTGAAGATCCACTTTAGACTTTTGTGGTCAGTTACAAGCTGGAATTTGCCTCCCAAGAGATAATGTCTCCATAATTTGAGGCAATGAACAACTGCTAAGAGTTCCAAATCATGGGTGGCATAGTTTGCTTCATATTGCTTCAGCTTGCGGGAAGTATAAGCGACTGGTCTTCCTTCTTGGCCTAAGACACCACCAAGTGCTAAGACACCACCAAGTGCTAGACTACTAGCATCGGTAACCACTTCAAATTCCTTGGAGAAATCAGGAAGTTTTAAGACTGGGACAGAAGTAATAATGACTTTCAGCTGATCAAAGCTGTTTTGATGGATTGGCAGCCGCTGCAGCTACCAAGGCATAATTTTTGATAAAAATCCTATACCAACCTGTGATTCCCAAGAATCCACGAACTTCATGAACTGATTTAGGGGGTGGCCATTCTAGAATATCCTTGACCTTGGCGGGGTCTACTGAGATGCCATCTTTGGAGACGATGAATCCAAGATACTCAATTTAATGAGTAAAGAAGGTACATTTGCTCTTCTTGGCATAGAGTTTGTGTCTGCGCAGTAATTGCAGAACTCTACGCACATGCTCCTCATGCTCTTCCATTGATTTGGAGTAGATTAGGATGTCATCAAAGAAAACAAGCACAAACTCATCCAAGTACAGGCGGAATATATCTTGCATTAGGCGGTTGAAGGTTGCAGGAGCATTGGTTAACCCGAATGACATTACAGTAAACTCATAGTGGCCATAACGGGTATTGAAGGCTGTTTTGGGTATATCTGCTTCCTTGACTTTGATCTGATAGTAACCAGACCTCAAATCTATTTTTGAGAAGACTTTGGCCCCATGAAGCCTGTCAAGAAGTTCATCGATGCGAGGGATAGGCTACTTATTCTTGACAGTGACTTGATTTAGCCCTCGATAATCTATGCAGAGGTGGAGAGTCCCGTCCTTCTTTTTTTGGAAAAGAACAGGTGCTCCCCACGGAGAGCTACTGGGGCATACAAATCCTTGTTCAATGAGTTGGGAAAGTTGCTCCTTAAGTTCAATGGCTTCAGGAAGGGACATTTTATAGGGAGTTTTTGAGACGGGTTGGGCTCCAGGGATCACCTCGATTTCATGGTCGACTTCTCGAGGAGGCGGTAACCCTGTAAGCTCGTCAAGGAAGATGTCACAGAATTCTTGGAGCCAAGAGGGTTCTGTCTCCATACTAGGTTCAATGACTTTGTTGAGTTTGACTATGTGAGATCCCTGTTCCCACCGCGCAACGGATTCGGGGTACTAGCAGCGGAAGTAGCACTTCTTGCGCGAGGCAGGGTCCCACACTCGGGGCCTCGTCCACGGATATCCGGACAAAAGACTAATCCGTCGGTTTTTCCAAAACCAGACCCGGAAAAACTTCCCTTATCCGGAAAGCACGGGCGATTCCACCAGGATAATTTTTACTCTAACGTAGTCAAAACCCTTACTGATCAAACAGATCCGACTGCATCTATAAAGATACTTGGTCAGATCAAGGAAGAAACTTGCACTTGGATCATTGGGATCAACGCTTTTTTCCCCATTCAAGAGGCACAGCCGTTGATTCCTATCCATAGAACAGTTACTGTCCGGGATTTATTTTATCTATCGTAAAAACAAAAGTTTGAGTCTCGATTTACGGATCCATCAGTCCAGCCTAACCCCATCCGATCCCATGGGTTATCCAACCGCCCAACCACTGTAGTGATGGGATCCAATTTGGAATTTGGTTAGGTTTTGTCCCGGGTACCAAGAAAAAGAGTTCCAAGGCCCCCTAGCCGGAAGTTCATGCAAACATAAAACTAGCCACACCACTTACACACCCAATATGAAAATTGCCTTTTTTCTTAGCATCAGCTAACTTTAAAACAATCCTTTAATGAAACCATAGTACCACTGATCACAATCTTCCAATTTATCCAGTTGATTCATAATTTCCCATCATTCCTTCATCAGAGTATCTATGGCATCATTGGCAACTAGAACGCTCACCACCTGTCCACACAGGGGCCGTTTCAATAGTTCCTAGTCCATAATACTCAACAATATAATCACTTATCAAGATGGACTCTCGTTGAAGATCAGCAAGATCAACCAACAGATCCATATAAAAGAGCCATGGACTCATCCGTTGAGGACCAGCAAGGTCAGTCAACCAGATCCATGCCCGGTTCCAGAAAACAACTCTTACTCCTTGTTCCAATATCTTCCTCGACGCACGCGTGGGTATCCTAGGCGACCCAGAGCCCGAGCACCGTATGGTCAGCACCCTCTAGGATCCTTCGCAGGTGACCTAGCGCTTCACTCATAGGCCGCTTCCTTGGCCCCTCATCCACCGTACCGGAAGCTCACCATTTTAATCGAACCGAGGCTGGTCAAGACCTCGGCCGACCTTGCTACGCGAGACGTCCTCCATTGACTCTCCGTCAGCAGTTGCAACTTTATCAGATAGGTCTCCACGACCTTAATCACAAGACGGTCAAAATGCTTTCCCAGCATTCTTGACATAAAATAGCCATTTACAAACAGCATTTACAAACAGTTTACAAATACAATTTCTATATTAACTCTCATTTTTCCACATTATCCCTCATACAATCCACATTACTTATTCCACATTTCATTTATATGTGTACTCATCCAATCACATCATTTTCCATCTCCACTTCAGATTCCTTCACATCACATATCATATATTCACATCCATATCCACATCCATACATCCACATCCACATCCACATCCACATCCACATCCACATCTACATGCTTATCTCCATTTTCACATCCTCATTTATACATCCACATCCCATATCCACATTCATACTTACACATCCATATCCACATCCATATCCGCATTCATACATACACATCCATATCCACATCCACATGCATACATTCATTATCACGTCCTCATTCATACATCCACATCCACATACATACATACATCCACATCCACATTCCCATTCACATCTATACATCCACATCTACATCCACATTCACATACATCCACATCCACATCCACATTCACATACATCCACATCCACATCCACATTCCCATTCACATCTATACATCCACATCTACATCCACATACATACATACATCCACATACATACATACATACATCCACATCCACATTTCCATTCACATCTATTCATCCACATCTACATCCACATTCCCATTCACATCTATACATCCACATCTACATCCATATTCACATCTATGCATATACATCTTCATGTATACATCTATTTTCACATTCATACATCCATACTCCCATCTCCACATCCACACATCCATATACATACATCCATTTCCACATTCCCATTCATATAACCCCATATGCCTTCACATCTAATCTTTTACATCACATCCATTCTTGCCCTATCACAACCCATATACATCTTATCCTATCACATACACTTCTTACCTCATCCCATACACATCTTATCACATCTTAATTCATCTTATCACCTCTTATCACCTCTTATACACCTCTTATCACATCCTATCACATCTTAATTCATCTTATCACCTCTTATACACCTCTTATCACATCCTATCACATCTCATATCTATTTATAGAATACAAGAGAATTCTTATATTTGATATAAGATTTCTTTACTCATTTACTTATCCATAAATTCTATTTAAGGAGATTAATACTTCCGAAGTAAAATCAATCTTTTATGCATCTTCCTATGCATAAATTCATTTTAAATGAAAATGACACTTTTGAATTAAAATTCAATCTTTTATGCATCTTCCTATGCATAAATTCAATTTAGATGAGAATGACACTTTTGAATTAAAAATCAAATTTTTTTTTTGCATCTTCTTATGCATAAATTCAATTTAGTAGGAATTACACTTTTAGAATAAAAGAATTTCTCTTATGCATCTAAGTTATGCATAAAATCCATTTATGAAAAAAATCACACTTTTAGTATAAAAAGAATATCTTTTATGCATACCTCTATGCATGAAATCTAATATGATAAAAGTAACACCCTTACAATAAAATAATCAACTTTTTATGCATACCTCTATGCATGAAATTCAAATTTGATAAAAGTAACACTTTTGATATAAAAATTTATCCATTATGTATACTTCTATGCATGAAATAAAAATGATAAAAGTAACACTTTTGATATAAAAATTTATCCTTTATGCATACTTCTATGCATGAAAATAAAAATAATAAAAATAACACTTTTGATATAAAAATTTATCCATTATGCATACTTCTATGCATGAAAATAAAAATAATAAAAGTAACACTTTTGATATAGAAATTTAAGCATTATGCATACTTCTATGCATGAAATAAAAATGGTAAAAATAACACTTTTGATATAAAAACTTATCCTTTATGCATGATTAAAATTCAATTTCTCCATGATTATAATGAAATTCTTTCAATTAATCTAGGATGATAATTCCTAGAATATGGTAGGAAGTCCTCTTTTTATGCTTTGAATGAAATTATTTTATGCATAATTTTTATAAAAATTTTGCCATAGCTCCGCTGCTATGATTGATAAATCTCAATTTTTCTAAGGGATAAAGCTTATCATTAAGGAAAATAATTAAAATGATCTCTAATTGGATCATTAAACTATAATGGATTGAATCATCAATATGCATAAACTAAAAGTATAGAAAAAAAAAGCCATTAATTTGGCCTCAAGCATAGCTTAATCTTGGGTTAAGGAAAAGCTTTATGAAAAGCTTGATTTGGATTGAGAATGGGTCATGAGTATGACCATTTCTTGAGTGAGAGAGAGAAATTACATAAAAATCATTAAAATTTAAACATAAATAAAAATTAACTTCAATAGCATTTATTAAATTATGTAACTCTTCACTACTATTCACCAATTAACTTTAATAGCATTTAAAAAAACCATACCAATTAAGCTTCTCAAGCTTGAGAGGGGTTGAGAAGAGAGAAACATTGAGAAATTATAGAAAAGATCAATATTCACTAATTACCTTCCAAATTGCTTGATTCTTTGTTCACGGTAGAGGCCCCCAACCAATCAATTGGTTAAGTATGTTGATGGAGCCACTAATGGGGATTGAAGAAAGAGGGAAGCTCCAAAAACTAGTGAATTATTAAATGAATTCACAGTTCTTGGCTTAGGTGGAGTAGAGTAACGATGCATAAACACTAACTATTTTTCAACAAGGGGGAGGCTTCTATTTATAGGAAAAATTGAGCTCCTAACCAAACAAACTGATTCTAGAATTTTCTAAATCAGTTTGGTCAATATTTGACCATTTTTAGGTCAGTTAAGCTAACTTTTTGGAACTAGACTTGAATGAGGAGAGAGGAGAGATGAAATATCTCAATTTTTATGAGTTTAAAACTCATTCAAGCATGTGAAATATGCACCTCCTTTAAAGAACTCCCCTTCCTTACATATGTGTCATAATGGAATCATTTTAATATTGCTCATAGTTTTTTTTTACTAATAAACCTTGTACATTTTCAACTCTTCATCTTATGTGAAATATGCACCTCCTTTAAAGAATTCTCCTTCCTTACATATGTGTCATAATGGAATCATTTTAATATTGCTCATAGTCTTTTTTACTAATAAACCTTGTACATTTTCAACTCTTCATCTTATGTGAAATATGCACCTCCTTTAAAGAATTTCCCTTCCTTACATATGTGTCATAATGGAATCATTTTAATATTGCTCATAGTTTTTTACTAATAAACCTTGTACATTTTCAACTCTTCATCTTATGTGAAATATGCACCTCCTTTAAAGAATTCCCCTTCCTTACATATGTGTCATAATGGCATCATTTTAATATTGCTCATAGTTTTTTACTAATAAACCTTGTACATTTTCAACTCTTCATCTTATGTGAGCATTTACTCATTTTTGGATACCCAAAATATCTCATATTTTTAATATTGCTCATAGTTTTTTACTAATAAACCTTGTACATTTTCAACTCTTCACCTTATGTGAGCATTTACTCATTTTTGGATATCTTCTTTTTACAAATTTGGATTTATCTCTTCCCTACACATGGATTGATGCTATTGGCCCATAGGAACCTTAATTGGACCATAGTCTAAAGATTTCTGAAAATCTAGACCCTTAGACTAAGGTTCTTTATACCTATTTCCAATTAATTCCAATTGCACATTGGAAAATTCTTTTTGAATTTCTGTTTCAGGGGAACTCATCTGAATTAGAAGAGATATTTTTCTGTCCAAAAATATTCAAAATCTGAATATTCTCTCTCTAGAATATTTTTCTCTCTCTAGGCTAAAACAGATAGAAACAAGGTCTTTATATTTCTGAAGAGGGATTGATTACAGGGAAAGATACTAGACATCAAAAAGGGAGTAGGGGAGGAATCTTACATTCTACCCCACTTAAAAAATGCGAGATGTCCTCATCTCGCAAACTGGGATAATTTCGCAAGATGCACGAATATGAGACTTAGAGAAAAATTTTAATCAAGATTAACCACCAAGAAACGTCTTAAAGAGAGCAAGATTCAAAATAAGAACAAGATTTAAACTTTATTCATTCTCGAAACTTATACAGTAAAGATAGAAGAACTCTTTACACTTCCATAAGCCCGTCCATCATATGATCACAAAAGCAGTCCTGACAAGCTGCACAAGTATAAGGTAACTCATCTATGGGAATAATTCTGTTGGTTATTGCTACACCTATCTCAGTGGTATGAGGTGATCTAACAAAAGGACCTCTGAGAGGCAAGCCAAAAACGGGATAAAGGCATATCTTCTCATGAGGAAGAAAACATGCCAGTAAGAAGACCCGCTCAGAAAACCCAAGATGCCTTGATCTCATGACACAGTAGTATCGGGGACCCAAACCCAAAGCTTCAATAACCATGGCCAAGCGGACATTGTTACGAAAGTGCTGCTGACCCCAGGGTGTTACCCTAGTTATGTTTTGATAGGTCCGCCATTTGGTTTGCGCTACAGAAGTTCCCAAGTGAGGGAAAAGTGAGCGCTCATACTGCTCTATAAAATCCTTCTTCACAGATTCACTTGCGTCTTGAAGGTGAGGAATCATTATGGATAAAACTAGTTCTTGTTGCCAAGCCATGAAGGAGATTAAGAAAGAAAGGAGATCAATGGAAGTAAGATTACTGTGAGCGACAAGTAAAAGTTACGACTTATATAAAGGAAGGAGCTAGCGTAACTTAGAAGCCAACGGTATCTTGCCACTGAAGTTTTATCGTCTTTCCATGATTTGGGTTTGGCACATATTTCTATGAAATACATTAAGAACTTTGAGATGAGGAGATAAAAGAAGCTCGTAAGCTAAGTCGCTTACTTTCTTTGAATTCAAATAAGGCTCACAATATCTGGGGGATAACTTCTTAAACTCCCCAATAGATAAAGAACTTCTTTTGGGCCGTACTCGAATGAAGACCAAAACCTTGATATCCAAAACATCGATTCTCACTTCTGAACTCATTGTTCTGAATCCTTAAAACAGGTGGGACTCTTGAGAAGTATTCTAGGAAAAGGGTCTTCCTTTGTTAAATAGAACTTTCTTTTATTTTAGAGAGGGAATAATTATAAGATCAGAAAGGGAGATTCTTACTCCTGTATACCTCGAAGGCTGGGGAGGAATCTTACATTATTTTCTAGAATCAGTTTGTCAATATTTGACCATTTTTAGGTCAGTTAAGCTAACTTTTTGGAACTAGACTTGAATGAGGAGAGAGGAGAGATGAAATATCTCAATTTTTATGAGTTTAAAACTCATTCAAGCATGTGAAATATGCACCTCCTTTAAAGAACTCCCCTTCCTTACATATGTGTCATAATGGAATCATTTTAATATTGCTCATAGTTTTTTTTTACTAATAAACCTTGTACATTTTCAACTCTTCATCTTATGTGAAATATGCACCTCCTTTAAAGAATTCTCCTTCCTTACATATGTGTCATAATGGAATCATTTTAATATTGCTCATAGTCTTTTTTACTAATAAACCTTGTACATTTTCAACTCTTCATCTTATGTGAAATATGCACCTCCTTTAAAGAATTTCCCTTCCTTACATATGTGTCATAATGGAATCATTTTAATATTGCTCATAGTTTTTTACTAATAAACCTTGTACATTTTCAACTCTTCATCTTATGTGAAATATGCACCTCCTTTAAAGAATTCCCCTTCCTTACATATGTGTCATAATGGCATCATTTTAATATTGCTCATAGTTTTTTACTAATAAACCTTGTACATTTTCAACTCTTCATCTTATGTGAGCATTTACTCATTTTTGGATACCCAAAATATCTCATATTTTTAATATTGCTCATAGTTTTTTTACTAATAAACGTTGTACATTTTCAACTCTTCACCTTATGTGAGCATTTACTCATTTTTGGGTATCTTCTTTTTACAAATTTGGATTTATCTCTTCCCTACACATGGATTGATGCTATTGGCCCATAGGAACCTTAATTGGACCATAGTCTAAAGATTTCTGAAAATCTAGACCCTTAGACTAAGGTTCTTTATACCTATTTCCAATTAATTCCAATTGCACATTGGAAAATTCTTTTTGAATTTCTGTTTCAGGGGAACTCATCTGAATTAGAAGAGATATTTTTCTGTCCAAAAATATTCAAAATCTGAATATTCTCTCTCTAGAATATTTTTCTCTCTCTAGGCTAAAACAGATAGAAACAAGGTCTTTATATTTCTGAAGAGGGATTGATTACAGGGAAAGATACTAGACATCAAAAAGGGAGTAGGGGAGGAATCTTACATTCTACCCCACTTAAAAAATGCGAGATGTCCTCATCTCGCAAACTGGGATAATTGCGCAAGATGCACGAATATGAGACTTAGAGAAAAATTTTAATCAAGATTAACCACCAAGAAACGTCTTAAAGAGAGCAAGATTCAAAATAAGAACAAGATTTAAAC
Organism: Cibotium barometz; assembly: GCF_041138505.1. Taxonomy (NCBI): domain Eukaryota; kingdom Viridiplantae; phylum Streptophyta; class Polypodiopsida; order Cyatheales; family Cibotiaceae; genus Cibotium; species Cibotium barometz. The sequence continues at coordinate 17,203,108 of NC_141093.1, forward strand.
TTTATTCATTCTCGAAACTTATACAGTAAAGATAGAAGAACTCTTTACACTTCCATAAGCCCGTCCATCATATGATCACAAAAGCAGTCCTGACAAGCTGCACAAGTATAAGGTAACTCATCTATGGGAATAATTCTGTTGGTTATTGCTGCACCTATCTCAGTGGTATGAGGTGATCTAACAAAAGGACCTCTGAGAGGCAAGCCAAAAACGGGATAAAGGCATATCTTCTCATGAGGAAGAAAACATGCCAGTAAGAAGACCCGCTCAGAAAACCCAAGATGCCTTGATCTCATGATACAGTAGTATCGGGGACCCAAACCCAAAGCTTCAATAACCATGGCCAAGCGGACATTGTTACGAAAGTGCTGCTGACCCCAGGGTGTTACCCTAGTTATGTTTTGATAGGTCCGCCATTTGGTTTGCGCTACAGAAGTTCCCAAGTGAGGGAAAAGTGAGCGCTCATACTGCTCTATAAAATCCTTCTTCACAGATTCACTTGCGTCTTGAAGGTGAGGAATCATTATGGATAAAACTAGTTCTTGTTGCCAAGCCATGAAGGAGATTAAGAAAGAAAGGAGATCAATGGAAGTAAGATTACTGTGAGCGACAAGTAAAAGTTACGACTTATATAAAGGAAGGAGCTAGCGTAACTTAGAAGCCAACGGTATCTTGCCACTGAAGTTTTATCGTCTTTCCATGATTTGGGTTTGGCACATATTTCTATGAAATACATTAAGAACTTTGAGATGAGGAGATAAAAGAAGCTCGTAAGCTAAGTCGCTTACTTTCTTTGAATTCAAATAAGGCTCACAATATCTGGGGGATAACTTCTTAAACTCCCCAATAGATAAAGAACTTCTTTTGGGCCGTACTCGAATGAAGACCAAAACCTTGATATCCAAAACATCGATTCTCACTTCTGAACTCATTGTTCTGAATCCTTAAAACAGGTGGGACTCTTGAGAAGTATTCTAGGAAAAGGGTCTTCCTTTGTTAAATAGAACTTTCTTTTATTTTAGAGAGGGAATAATTATAAGATCAGAAAGGGAGATTCTTACTCCTGTATACCTCGAAGGCTGGGGAGGAATCTTACATTCTACCCCACTTAAAAAGTGCGAGATGTCCTCATCTCGCAAGGTAGAGGACAACTCTTTTTCTTAACATCCAATTTTATTTTGGGGTTCCTTATATTCTGGTCAACCCAACAGAACACTGGGATAAATATCCCTTATATAGAACTCATCATTAATATTCAGATCATATCATTCATATCTTTAACATGATAATGGTCCATTAGACCGAAAAATTTCCTTCTGAACATTCCTCCACGGGAATTTCAATCAAGCAAGTTCTCAATTTGTCATCCCTTAACTTGATCTACTGATCAAGTGTTAATAGTAACAATTTGACAGCACAACCCACTAATCTCATAGTGATTTGCTGAATTCATTATCATCATTCCAGTTATGAATATCATCACTGGGACTCGTCCCATTCATCCTCATTGTGGTTTTGTTCAGATTTTTATATTTCAACTTATTTCAGAAATCATCATTTTTCAATCAGAATTTTCAATCAGAATCCAATTCAATTCATCAATTCTCAAACAGAATTAAAAATCATATCAACCACATTCGAATTCATCATCTGGATAGCATTAACGCTTATAATTTCAAGTCTTAGATTTACTCGTATATACTGTCAGTAAAGAGCTGCAGTATACTCTCGGTATATACGGGTAGTCGTGGCTCTTGGAAGTATAAGGTAAATACCATCATGTCTAGGCCTCAAGCAAGTCAGGGATTCTATATAATTGCGGTACTTCTATCTGAAGACCTAATTACCAAATTACGAATTTAAGTTTGAATATCAAATTGTATGAATTATATCACACAATTACAACCTTTTTGTGTTTCTACATAAATTTTTGACATATTTGTCTTCTCAGTTGATCTTTATTAACCAATTCGCTCTGATACCAACTGTGAGATCCCTGTTCCCACCGCGCAACGGATTCGGGGTACTAGCAGCGGAAGTAGCACTTCTTGCGCGAGGCAGGGTCCCACACTCGGGGCCTCGTCCACGGATATCCGGACAAAAGACTAATCCGTCGGTTTTTCCAAAACCAGACCCGGAAAAACTTCCCTTATCCGGAAAGCACGGGCGATTCCACCAGGATAATTTTTACTCTAACGTAGTCAAAACCCTTACTGATCAAACAGATCCGACTGCATCTATAAAGATACTTGGTCAGATCAAGGAAGAAACTTGCACTTGGATCATTGGGATCAACGCTTTTTTCCCCATTCAAGAGGCACAGCCGTTGATTCCTATCCATAGAACAGTTACTGTCCGGGATTTATTTTATCTATCGTAAAAACAAAAGTTTGAGTCTCGATTTACGGATCCATCAGTCCAGCCTAACCCCATCCGATCCCATGGGTTATCCAACCGCCCAACCACTGTAGTGATGGGATCCAATTTGGAATTTGGTTAGGTTTTGTCCCGGGTACCAAGGAAAAGAGTTCCAAGGCCCCCTAGCCGGAAGTTCATGCAAACATAAAACTAGCCACACCACTTACACACCCAATATGAAAATTGCCTTTTTTCTTAGCATCAGCTAACTTTAAAACAATCCTTTAATGAAACCATAGTACCACTGATCACAATCTTCCAATTTATCCAGTTGATTCATAATTTCCCATCATTCCTTCATCAGAGTATCTATGGCATCATTGGCAACTAGAACGCTCACCACCTGTCCACACAGGGGCCGTTTCAATAGTTCCTAGTCCATAATACTCAACAATATAATCACTTATCAAGATGGACTCTCGTTGAAGATCAGCAAGATCAACCAACAGATCCATATAAAAGAGCCATGGACTCATCCGTTGAGGACCAGCAAGGTCAGTCAACCAGATCCATGCCCGGTTCCAGAAAACAACTCTTACTCCTTGTTCCAATATCTTCCTCGACGCACGCGTGGGTATCCTAGGCGACCCAGAGCCCGAGCACCGTATGGTCAGCACCCTCTAGGATCCTTCGCAGGTGACCTAGCGCTTCACTCATAGGCCGCTTCCTTGGCCCCTCATCCACCGTACCGGAAGCTCACCATTTTAATCGAACCGAGGCTGGTCAAGACCTCGGCCGACCTTGCTACGCGAGACGTCCTCCATTGACTCTCCGTCAGCAGTTGCAACTTTATCAGATAGGTCTCCACGACCTTAATCACAAGACGGTCAAAATGCTTTCCCAGCATTCTTGACATAAAACAGCCATTTACAAACAGCATTTACAAACAGTTTACAAATACAATTTCTATATTAACTCTCATTTTTTCACATTATCCCTCATACAATCCACATTACTTATTCCACATTTCATTTATATGTGTACTCATCCAATCACATCATTTTCCATCTCCACTTCAGATTCCTTCACATCACATATCATATATTCACATCCATATCCACATCCATACATCCACATCCACATCCACATCCACATCCACATCCACATCTACATGCTTATCTCCATTTTCACATCCTCATTTATACATCCACATCCCATATCCACATTCATACTTACACATCCATATCCACATCCATATCCGCATTCATACATACACATCCATATCCACATCCACATGCATACATTCATTATCACGTCCTCATTCATACATCCACATCCACATACATACATACATCCACATCCACATTCCCATTCACATCTATACATCCACATCTACATCCACATTCACATACATCCACATCCACATCCACATTCACATACATCCACATCCACATCCACATTCCCATTCACATCTATACATCCACATCTACATCCACATACATACATACATCCACATACATACATACATACATCCACATCCACATTTTCATTCACATCTATTCATCCACATCTACATCCACATTCCCATTCACATCTATACATCCACATCTACATCCATATTCACATCTATGCATATACATCTTCATGTATACATCTATTTTCACATTCATACATCCATACTCCCATCTCCACATCCACACATCCATATACATACATCCATTTCCACATTCCCATTCATATAACCCCATATGCCTTCACATCTAATCTTTTACATCACATCCATTCTTGCCCTATCACAACCCATATACATCTTATCCTATCACATACACTTCTTACCTCATCCCATACACATCTTATCACATCTTAATTCATCTTATCACCTCTTATCACCTCTTATACACCTCTTATCACATCCTATCACATCTTAATTCATCTTATCACCTCTTATACACCTCTTATCACATCCTATCACATCTCATATCTATTTATAGAATACAAGAGAATTCTTATATTTGATATAAGATTTCTTTACTCATTTACTTATCCATAAATTCTATTTAAGGAGATTAATACTTCCGAAGTAAAATCAATCTTTTATGCATCTTCCTATGCATAAATTCATTTTAAATGAAAATGACACTTTTGAATTAAAATTCAATCTTTTATGCATCTTCCTATGCATAAATTCAATTTAGATGAGAATGACACTTTTGAATTAAAAATCAATTTTTTTTTTGCATCTTCTTATGCATAAATTCAATTTAGTAGGAATTACACTTTTAGAATAAAAGAATTTCTCTTATGCATCTAAGTTATGCATAAAATCCATTTATGAAAAAAATCACACTTTTAGTATAAAAAGAATATCTTTTATGCATACCTCTATGCATGAAATCTAATATGATAAAAGTAACACCCTTACAATAAAATAATCAACTTTTTATGCATACCTCTATGCATGAAATTCAAATTTGATAAAAGTAACACTTTTGATATAAAAATTTATCCATTATGTATACTTCTATGCATGAAATAAAAATGATAAAAGTAACACTTTTGATATAAAAATTTATCCTTTATGCATACTTCTATGCATGAAAATAAAAATAATAAAAATAACACTTTTGATATAAAAATTTATCCATTATGCATACTTCTATGCATGAAAATAAAAATAATAAAAGTAACACTTTTGATATAGAAATTTAAGCATTATGCATACTTCTATGCATGAAATAAAAATGGTAAAAATAACACTTTTGATATAAAAACTTATCCTTTATGCATGATTAAAATTCAATTTCTCCATGATTATAATGCAATTCTTTCAATTAATCTAGGATGATAATTCCTAGAATATGGTAGGAAGTCCTCTTTTTATGCTTTGAATGAAATTATTTTATGCATAATTTTTATAAAAATTTTGCCATAGCTCCGCTGCTATGATTGATAAATCTCAATTTTTCTAAGGGATAAAGCTTATCATTAAGGAAAATAATTAAAATGATCTCTAATTGGATCATTAAACTATAATGGATTGAATCATCAATATGCATAAACTAAAAGTATAGAAAAAAAAAGCCATTAATTTGGCCTCAAGCATAGCTTAATCTTGGGTTAAGGAAAAGCTTTATGAAAAGCTTGATTTGGATTGAGAATGGGTCATGAGTATGACCATTTCTTGAGTGAGAGAGAGAAATTACATAAAAACCATTAAAATTTAAACATAAATAAAAATTAACTTCAATAGCATTTATTAAATTATGTAACTCTTCACTACTATTCACCAATTAACTTTAATAGCATTTAAAAAAACCATACCAATTAAGCTTCTCAAGCTTGAGAGGGGTTGAGAAGAGAGAAACATTGAGAAATTATAGAAAAGATCAATATTCACTAATTACCTTCCAAATTGCTTGATTCTTTGTTCACGGTAGAGGCCCCCAACCAATCAATTGGTTAAGTATGTTGATGGAGCCACTAATGGGGATTGAAGAAAGAGGGAAGCTCCAAAAACTAGTGAATTATTAAATGAATTCACAGTTCTTGGCTTAGGTGGAGTAGAGTAACGATGCATAAACACTAACTATTTTTCAACAAGGGGGAGGCTTCTATTTATAGGAAAAATTGAGCTCCTAACCAAACAAACTGATTCTAGAATTTTCTAAATCAGTTTGGTCAATATTTGACCATTTTTAGGTCAGTTAAGCTAACTTTTTGGAACTAGACTTGAATGAGGAGAGAGGAGAGATGAAATATCTCAATTTTTATGAGTTTAAAACTCATTCAAGCATGTGAAATATGCACCTCCTTTAAAGAACTCCCCTTCCTTACATATGTGTCATAATGGAATCATTTTAATATTGCTCATAGTTTTTTTTTACTAATAAACCTTGTACATTTTCAACTCTTCATCTTATGTGAAATATGCACCTCCTTTAAAGAATTCTCCTTCCTTACATATGTGTCATAATGGAATCATTTTAATATTGCTCATAGTCTTTTTTACTAATAAACCTTGTACATTTTCAACTCTTCATCTTATGTGAAATATGCACCTCCTTTAAAGAATTTCCCTTCCTTACATATGTGTCATAATGGAATCATTTTAATATTGCTCATAGTTTTTTACTAATAAACCTTGTACATTTTCAACTCTTCATCTTATGTGAAATATGCACCTCCTTTAAAGAATTCCCCTTCCTTACATATGTGTCATAATGGCATCATTTTAATATTGCTCATAGTTTTTTACTAATAAACCTTGTACATTTTCAACTCTTCATCTTATGTGAGCATTTACTCATTTTTGGATACCCAAAATATCTCATATTTTTAATATTGCTCATAGTTTTTTTACTAATAAACCTTGTACATTTTCAACTCTTCACCTTATGTGAGCATTTACTCATTTTTGGGTATCTTCTTTTTACAAATTTGGATTTATCTCTTCCCTACACATGGATTGATGCTATTGGCCCATAGGAACCTTAATTGGACCATAGTCTAAAGATTTCTGAAAATCTAGACCCTTAGACTAAGGTTCTTTATACCTATTTCCAATTAATTCCAATTGCACATTGGAAAATTCTTTTTGAATTTCTGTTTCAGGGGAACTCATCTGAATTAGAAGAGATATTTTTCTGTCCAAAAATATTCAAAATCTGAATATTCTCTCTCTAGAATATTTTTCTCTCTCTAGGCTAAAACAGATAGAAACAAGGTCTTTATATTTCTGAAGAGGGATTGATTACAGGGAAAGATACTAGACATCAAAAAGGGAGTAGGGGAGGAATCTTACAGACTAAGAAAACTTGCTGACCCTTACGTGTCCCCTTGAGAAGATGTTTTGCCTTGACTACCCTAGACTTAGGTTTTCCTGTGATTCCCTAAACAGATATTACTTGGCCATGCTCATTTTCAAAAGTGATACTCCCCTAGCTACAATGAATGCTAGCTTTGTTTGCAATTAACCAATCCATCCCAAGGATTCCATCATAAATTCCTAATGGCAAGACTCTAAAGTGACCATGAGTTTGCTCATTACCCAGCTCAAAATCAAGGTTTCCTATAGAGTGGCGAGATACTACTTCTTTCCCACTGGCTAACTCTACAATCATTTTTCTAGCTATTTTTTGACTCAAGTTTAATTTTTGAAAGCACCTAGGAGAAAGGAATGAATGGGTACTACCACAATCAATCAAAAGCTGGAATGGCTTACCGTGATGAGTGGCGGGGGCTTGGATTACACCAAATTATTTATTCGGACTTAGTGTTCTACCGCCGCATGGACGGTGGCGTGCTCTTCTTCAGCCGTTTCCAAGGTCGGTTCTTCACTTATAACACAGGCAGTTCTAGCAACTGATCCTCCGCGGCCTCTGCCACGGCCACTGCCTCTTGCACCTTGGTGGGTAGGGGTTCCACGGCCTTGATTTCCTCTGCTACCTTGGGGAAATGATGTTGCCATCTTGGGACAGTTGGCTCTAAAGTGTCTCGGCTCATTGCACTCAAAACACAGAGGGCCTTCTTTAGAAGAAGCAGCATATGAGCGGGGGGCAAAAGAGTTGCCTTGTCGCCCTCTGTTGTAGTAGGGAAAATTCTGTTGAGGTTTCTTGTAGGGTTGATCTCTAAGGTTTGCCTCAGGGTAAGATCTCTTTTGATTCTTCGGTTTGTTAGCCTTCATTTCTTTCACAAGGGGCTTAGCTCGTATGAGAGCATCCTGTAATGTGCTTGGCCTCATTGCTTCAAGGCGGGAATCTAGGGGTTCATTTAGCCCTTAGCAGAAACGAGCCACTTGCTGGGAAGTAGTCATAGCTGGGGCATACTTCCGAAGGGTAATGAATTTGGAATAGTAGTCCTCAAGAGTTAAGCTGCACTGTCTAAGACTAAAGAACTCATTCATCTTTATGGATTCATGGGATGGAGGAAGATATCTTTCCTTCACTGCCTGCTTGATGTCTTCCCACGTTTGAGAATGCTCGGTGACTTCCTTGTCACGGAACCACTGTTTCCACCAGAGTTTAGCATCTCCAGTGAGGCGAAACCGTGCGAGCATAGACTGATTTGCTACTCCAGTACCGGCAGCAGAGAAATAATCGTCCATTGCCTCAATCCAGACTTCAGCATCCTTCTCAACCTTTGAACCTTCTCCTTTAAAGGAGGGAGGTTGCATTTTCTTGAGCAGGAGCTTCTTCTCCTGGGTATCGGTATAAAGCGCATTGGGAAGTGGAGGGTGGTCATCCTGGCCATCATCGTAAAAACAATTTTTAAGATTACAAGATTCATATTTGCACAACGCTGGAGAGTAAAACCATTGAAATTATTTTATTTCCAAATATTTACAAGGACAAGTTTTATTACAAAGATCTGAGACTAATATAATTAGTTTTATTTGACATCAAGGGAAATTCCTAGGCTTCACTGTGACATAAGGGTAGAGCGGTCCACATATGTGAAATATGGGGGTTCCGCTGTAGTTTCTAAGACTCTAAAAACTGATGGTAAGGGTGGTAAAGTCTGGATTGGGGTAGGTCCCAACACTGCTACTCTATCAGCAGGTAAGACCTGCATCACTTTGTCATACACCCAACGATCCTGAGGTATGCGAACCCCATCTATAGTCACTGAGGTGTCGGCCCTGGGGATACCGACGAACCAAAATAAGCGGATCATCTTCAGCTTCTCAATCCAACGAATCCGCTTAAGGTCGGCGGTAAGGTTCCCAATCTGATCTGCTCGGATGATGAAGTATCTCGGCCCACGACTCCAGAAATATCTACCCCATCCTCTCTGAATATGAGAGAAATGAGGGAGGGATATCTTCTCTAATATCTGCACCATGGTGTCGCGAAACTCGAAATTCGAGGAGTGACTAGCAGTCTCGAAGATGCATTGGAAAACTAGAAATTTGGAGTAGGCATCTTCCTCTTCCTACAATCATTCAAACATCAATTTAACTTATTTGTTTAAGTAGGATATCTTTTCTAATTAGCATTACGTTAGGTAAAACATTTATTACAAAACAGTCCTTAAACAGCAATTCCTAGGAGCCAAACAGGCTCTGATACCAATTATAAGGTTCCCCCCTCTAAAAATGGGAGAAACACTTAAGATAGTCCGCTAAGTCTTATCTTGGGAAAAATTTCCTATTCATCGACACCTTGACCCTGTAGAGATTCAAGGATACGATTCATAGGTATGACCTAGCTCTATCTCGCAGGGGGAGCGTGATTTTCTAAACATCAAATCACCCATAGGACAATTGATCAAAAATTGGGCAACTACTAGACTTGATTTCTAGAGACAACGCTTTTTTCCTCATCTTATGCAAGGCACAGCCGTTGACCTAGTCTTCTAGAATAGAGTTGCCTAAGAACCTAACTATCTAATGTAGGGCTTTCACTTAATCTATTGGAAAGCTACCCGACTAATCGGGTCCACCCGTCCGTAGGATGGTGCCGTCAGGGCATTCCATCCTCCCACTTTCCACCCTACTCACGCATCAATTTGTTTTCTAATTAATACTACCACACTGTTTGACATAAATAAACATACTCCTTAATTAGGGCCCTTCTTCACAAGGTTCATTAAAACAGCCTTCTTACACAATACATACAATCATACCAAAGACAAGATGCAATTATATAAAGAGTTTATACATGAGTACATTTCCATACAAGCCAATCCGGCTCTCTTATTCTTATTCTGCCGATGATCTAGAATTCGGCCTTCCAGCCTCTACATGCTGGGCAAAACCCTACGGGACCATACACCTCATCGTCGGCCGCTGGCGAGGACTCAAGCCGGCCTGTCGCCCTCTCAGGCTCCATGGCTCGATCCTCCCGCCCCTCAGAGGGATGTCTGCACACTAGGGTGGGCTTATTTACCGCACTAGCCTGGGCCCTCAGAACTAGGCAGCCTCAGAGGTGTAATTCCTACTAAATTGGATTTATGCATGGAAAGATGCATAAAGAATTTATTTTAATCCAAAAGTGTCATTCTCATTTAAAATGAATTTTTGCATAGGAAGATGCATAAAAGATTGATTTTTATTTCGAAAGTGCTAGTCTCCTTAAATGGAATTTATGCATAAATAGATGCGTAAAGAAATCTTATATCAAATATAAGAATTCTCTTGTATTCTATAAATAGATATGGGAAGTGATAGGATGTGATAAGAGAAGTATGAGATGTGATAGGATGTGATAAGATGTGTATGAGATATGATAGGATGTGATAAGAGGTGTATGAGATGTGATAGGATGTGCTAAGATGAGTTAGGATGTGATAAGATGTGTATGGGATGAGGTAAGAAGTGTATCTGATGGGATAAGATGTATATGGGTTGTGATAGGGCGAGAATGGATGTGATGTGGATGTATGAATGTAGATGTAGATGTGGATGTATGAATGTGGATGTGGATGTGGATGTGGATGTATGGATGTGAATGTGGATGTGGATGTATAGATGTAGATACGGATGTGGATGTATGTATGTGGACGTGGATGTATGAATGAGGATGTGAAAATGGATGTATGCATGTAGATGTGGATGTGTGGATGTGAATGGGAATGTGGATGTGGATGTATGCATGTAGATGTGGATGTATGGATGTGAATGGAAATGTGGATGTGGATGTATGCATGTAGATGTGGATGTATGGATGTGAATGTGAATGTGGATGTGGATGTATGGATATAGATACGGATGTGGATGTATGAATGAGGATGTGAAAATGGATGTATGTATGTAGATGTGTATGTATGGATGTGAATGTGGATGTGGATGTGGATGTATGTATGTGGATATGGATGTGGTTGTATGAATGCGGATATGGGATTGGATGTATGATGTGGATGTACGAACATGGATGTGTATGTAGACTAATGAATGTGAATGTGTATGTGAAATATTGTGTGGTCGATATGAGTGAATGGATGAGAATGAGTACACATATGAATGCAATGTGGAATAAGTAATGTGGACTGAGGAGGGATAATGTGGAAAGACGAGAGTTTGATATAGAAACTCTATTTTGATAATGTGGAAAGACGAGAGTTCGATATAGAAACTGTATTTTATGACCTGTTTGTAAATGACTGTTTTATGTCAAGAATGCTGGGGAAGCATTTTTGGCCATCTTGTGGATTAAGGTCATGGAGACCAATCTGATAAAGTTGCAATTGCTGACGGAGAGTCAATGGAGGACATCTCGCATAGCAAGGTCGACCGAGGTCTTGACTAGCCTCGGTTCGATTTAAATGGTGAGCTTCCGGTACGGTGGATAAGGGACCAAGGAAGCGGCCTATGAGTGAAGCGCTAGGTCACTTGCGAAGGACCCTAGAGGGTGCTGACCATACGGTGCTCGGGCTCTGGGTCGCCGAAGATACCCACACATGCATCGTGGAAGATATTGGAACAAGGAGTAAGAGTTATTTTCTGAAACCGGGCATGGATCTTGTTGATTGACCTCAACGGATGAGTCCATGGCTCTCTTATATGGATCTGTTGATTGATCTTGCTGATCTTCAACAAGTATTCCATCTTGATTTTTATATGTGAAAGTATTGCCGGGTACTATGAGTTAGGAACTATTGAAAAGGCCCCTAAGTGAACAGGTGGTGAGCGTTCTGGTTGCCAATGATGCCATAGTACACCGATGATTGGAAATATGGATTCAACCATAGATTTCGAGGATTGTTATCAGTGACATAATGGTTTCATTAAAGGATTGTTTTAAAGTTAGTTGATGCTGAGAAAAAGGTAATTTCATATTGGGTGTGTAAGTGGTGTGACTAGTTTTATGTTGCATGAACTTCTGGCTAGGAGGCCTGAGAACTCTTTTCCCCTGCTACCCGGGACAAAACCTAACCAAATTCCTAATTGGATCCCATCACTACAGTGGTTGGGCGGTTGGCTAACCCATGGGACTGGATGGGGTTAGGCTGGACTGATGGATACGTAAATCAAGACTCAATTTCTGTTATTACGATAGATAAAATAAATCCTGGATAGTAATTGTTCTATGGATAGGAATCAACGTCTGTGCCTCTTGATGGGGAAACAAGCATTGATCCCAATGATTCAAGTGCAAGTTTCTTCCTTGATCCGACCGAGTATCTTTATAGGTGTAGTCGGATCAGCGTGATCAGTAATGGTCTTGACTATGTTAGAGTAAAAAGTTATCCTAGTGGAATCGCCCGTGCTTTCCGGGTAAGGGAAGTTTTTTCGAGTTCGGTTTTGGAAAAATTGACGGATTAGTCTCTTGTCCGGATATCCGTGGACAAGGCCCCGAGTGTGGGACCCTGCCCCGCACAAGAAGTGCTACTTTCGCTGCTAGCACCCCGAATCCATTGCGTGGTAGGGACAGGGATCTGACTGTTGGTATCAGAGCAAATTGGCTAATAAAGATCAACTGAGAAGCCAAATATGTCAAAAATTTATCAAGAAGCACAAAAAGGTTGTAATTGTGTGATATAATTCATACAATTTGATATTCAAACTGAAAATTTGTAAATTAGTAATTGGGTCTTCAGATGGAAGTACTGCAATTGTATGGAATTCTGACTTGCTTCTTGAGGCCTAGACATGATGGTATTTACCTTATAGTTCCAAGTATCATGGCTACCCGTATATACCGAGGATATAACTGTAGCTCTTTATCGGCAGTATATACGAGTAAATCTAAGACTTGAAATTATAAGCATTAATGCTATCCAGATGATGATTTCAAATGTGGTTGATATGATTTTTAATTTTGTTTAAGAACTGATGAGTTGATTTGGATTCTAATTAAAAAATGATGATCCCTGAAAATTGGTTGAAAGATAATAAGCTGAGCGAAACCACAACGAGGATGAATGGGACGAGTCCCTGTGATAATATTCATAACTAGAATGATGATAATGATTTCATCAAATCACTATGAGATTAGTGGATTGTGCTGTCAAATTGCTACTTTTAACACTTGACACGGTAGATCAAGTTAAGGGATGACAAATTGAGAACTTGCTTGACTAAAATTCCCGTGGTGAAGGAATGTTCAGAAAGAAATTTTTTCGGTCTAATGGACCATTATCGTGTTAAAAATATGGATGATATGATCTGAATGAATTGTTTTTTAATGATGAGTTCTATATAAGGGATATTTATCCTAGTATTCTGTTAGGTTGACCAGAATATAAGAACCCCAGAATAAATTGGATCTTAAGAAAAAGAGTTGTCCTCTACTTTGTGAGATGAGGACATCTTGCATTTTTTTAAAGTGGGGTAGAATGTAAGATTCCTCCCCAGCCTTCGAGGTATACAAGAGTAAGAACCTCCCTTCGAGAAGTAAGATATACTTCGGTCATGCTGTGGGGCCGAGAACCCAAGAAGTGGCTAAGCTATCTGCACCTAGTCAAGTTCGCCTACAATGCTTCTTATCATACAGAAGTATTGGGATGAGCCCTTTTAAAGCTCTGTATGGACAAGATTTCTTAACTCCATTAACGAGGTCTGACCCATTGATTAGGGTCAAGATGTCCAGACAAATACTTGACGACATGGAGCAGCAGATGCAGACAATTCATAAAGATATAAAAGCTGCCCAGGATCGACAGAAGCAGTATGCAGATAAGAAGAGGACAGTCAGAGAATTCAAATAAGCAAATATGGTCTTCATTCGAGTAACGGCCCAAAAGAAGTTCTTTATCTCTTGGGAAGTATAAGAAGTTATCATCTAGATATTGTGGGCCATATCGGATTTCAAAGAAAGTAGGTGACTTAGCCTATGAGCTTCTTCTACCTCCTCATCTCAAAGTTCATAATGTATTTCATGTAAGCCTTCTAAAGAATTATGTGCCAAGCCCAAATCATGGAAAGACGGTAAAACTTCAGTGGTAAGATACACCGTCGACTTCTAGGTCACACTAGCTCCTTCTTTTATATAAGTCATAACTCTTACTTCTCGCTCATAGTAATCTTACTTCCATTGATCTCCTTTCTTTCTTAATCTCTTTTATGGCTTAGCAGCAGGACTTGGTTTTATCCATGAGTGATGATTTCTCACCTTCCAGACGCAAGTGAGTCTGTGAAGAAAGATTTTATAGAACTGTATGAGCGCTCACTTTTCCCTCACTTGGGAACTTCTATAGCTCAGACCAAATGGCGGAACTATCGAGACATAACTAGGGTAACACTGTGGGGTCGGCATCACTTTCGTAACAATGTCCGCTTGGCTATGGTTATTGAAGCTTTAGGTTTGGGTCCCGATACTATTGCGTGATGAGATCAAGGCATGGTGGGTTTTCTGAGTGGGTCTTCTTACTTGCGTGTTTTCTTCCTCACCATGCCTTCCAGAAGATATGCCTTTATCCCATTTTTGGCTTGCCTCTTAGAGGTCCTTTTATTAGGTCACCTCATACCAATGAGGTAGGTGCTGCAATAACCGGCCGAATTATTCCCATAGATGAGTTACCTTATACGTGTGCTGCTTGTGAGTGCTGCTTTTGTAACCATATGATGGACGAACTTACGGAATTGTAAAAAGTTCTTCTATCTTTACTGTATATGTTCCAAGAGTGAATAAAGTTGAAATCTTTGTTCTTGTCTTAAGTCTTGCTCTCTTTGAGACTTTTCTTGGTGGTTACTTTTAATTAAATTTTCTCTTAGTCTCATATTTGTGCATCTTGCGAAATTACCCCCCGAATTGCGAGATGAGGGCATCTCGTGTTTTTCAAGTGGGAGAGTGTAAGATTCCTCCCCATCCTCTCAAGATGTCTAGCATCTTCCCTCTGTAATCAATCCCCTCTTCAGAAATATAAAAGATCTTGTCTCTGCCTGTTTTGATATAGAGAGAGAAAATATTCTAGAGAGAGAATATTCAAATTTTGAATATTTTTAGATAGAAAAATTTCTCATATTATTAAAATGAATTCCCTTGAAACAAAAATTCAAAACGAACTTTTCAATGTGCAATTAGAATTAATTGGAAATGGGTATAAAGGACCTTAGCCTAAGGGTCTAGATTTTCAGAAATTTTTGGATTATGGTCCAATTAAGGTTCTTGTGGGCCAATAGAATCAATCCATGTGTGGGGAGGAGATAAATCCAATTTGTAAAAGAAATTATCCAAAAATGAGTAAATGCTCACATAAGATGAAGAGTTGACTATGTACAAGGTTTATTAGTAAGAAACTATGAGTAATATCAAAAATATGAGATATTTTGGGTATCCAAAAATGAGTAAATGCTCACATAAGATGAAGAGTTGACTATATACAAGGTTTATTAGTAAGAAACTATGAGTAATATCATATGAGATATTTTGGGTATCCAAAAATGAGTAAATGCTCACATAAGATGAAGAGTCACTACTACATGATAGCCTAATACTGGCGCTTATATCGACGTCATTAAACGAGGTCTAAAAAAGCCCCATCATCGATATAAACACTGGTATCTGTGCCGGAACGACGACGTCGGTATAAGCGTCGGGGATTAATACCGATGCCTATACCGATGTCTATATCGATGTTACACCGGCGCCTATACCGGCGAGCATACTGGCGTCTATACCGACACATGTACCGGCAACTATACCGGCGCCTGTACCGATATCTATACCGGGGAATATACCGACGTTACAGTAGAAATTGTTTTTAGATAGAATGGTGTTGCCTGGCTGTTGCCTGGCTGCCTGCAATGAACAGGACTCAACAGCAGTAAACAGATAGCACCATTCTGTCTAAAATAGAGCACAAAGGACAACCATGCTTGTTTTTTTTGGATAAACAAGAAATTAAATTAAACATTAATACTTAAGAATCGATCATATACCAATAGTTTGAAGGTCGTCTTACATTATGGTAATGCCTCCCAATTGACGGTCTCTCCTTCTTCTTCAAGCATCTCAAATAAGGCCACAAGGCCATGTTTGTGAGCGTACTTCTCTTCTCGCCTACTTGGTGGGCGATTCATGGCCTACTCCTACACAACAATTACAACTTTTAGAGATCAACATTTAGAGATCAACATTTAGCCCACATACATACATTTAGATAAACAAAATTGCTACAAATACTTACGAATTCATGGCGCATGGTTTTGTAACCACCACTCCCAAGATGAGAAGCCCCTACTATTTGGAGTCTTGCCCTTGCCGCCTCTCTTTGTTGTTGAAACCTCTTTAGTGTCTCTGTGAGCTCCTGAGCAATGGCTTCCCACTCCCTGTCATCTAGCCAAACAGGTTTCTCTTTCCCCTCTCTAAATGCATCCCTCGCCTCTGACCTACGATGCTCCATCAAAATGCGAGCTGTATACTGTATCCACTCATTAGAGATGACATTCATAGGGTCAGATGGCTGAAACTCTTGCTTTATCTTTGTATTTATGTAATTTTTCTTCTCCTTATCTTGCTGATCCCATTTAGTCATGATAGAGTTGTGAAACTGTATAGTGCACAATTGTCGATTTCATGTCTGTTGCCTTCCCTACACTATTCATTATTGGTGCCCCATCCCTAATTGTGTATATCTTGTTGTTGTCATGGTCATGTGCACCCCAGGGAGTGGAAGGTGAACCTATCGGTGTGCTATCAATAGATGAGAGCGAAGGACGACGCTCACGTGGTGGTGGTGTCACAGCATCTGTGGCACTACCACCACAACAACCTCCCCCTGAAGACCTACTACGTGAGTGACGTCTATGTGAAGAGGTGGTAGATCGAGCTGTAAGAGGAGTGGAAGGCTATGTGGTATGAGGTGTGGGAGCTGCTGTCCTACCTATGGGTGTGGGAACTGGCGTCGTGAAGCCAGATGGTGAGGCAGATGTCCCTGCTCCAGAACCCCAATAACTCTGAGCCGCCATGGCTCTCTGCTCTGGAGTCATGGACAAGAGAAAACCATATAACTGCTGTGGATATAGATACGGATGTGGATGTATGTATGTGGATGTGGATGTATGAATGAGGATGTGAAAATGGATGTATGTATGTAGATGTGGATGTATGGATGTGAATGTGGATGTGGATGTATGGATGTGAATGTGGATGTGGATGTGGATGTATGTATGTGGATATGGATGTGTTTGTATGAATGCGGATATGGGATTGGATGTATGATGTGGATGTACGAACATGGATGTGTATGTAGAATAATGAATGTGAATGTGTATGTGAAATATTGTGTCGTCGATATGAGTGAATGGATGAGAATGAGTACACATATGAATGGAATGTGGAATAAGTAATGTGGACTGAGGAGGGATAATGTGGAAAGACGAGAGTTCGATATAGAAACTGTATTTTGTGACCTGTTTGTAAATGACTGTTTTATGTCAAGAATGCTCGGGAAGCATTTTTGGCCATCTTGTGGATTAAGGTCATGGAGACCAATCTGATAAAGTTGCAACTGTTGATGGAGAGTCAATGGAGGACGTCTCACGTAGCAACGTCGACCGAGGTCTTGACCAGCCTCGGTTGGATTTAAATGGTGAGCTTCCGGTACGGTGGATGAGGGACCAAGGAAGCGGCCTATGAGTGAAGCACTAGGTCACCTGCGAAGGATCCTAAAGGGTGCTGACCATACGGTGCTCGGGCTCTGGGTCGCCGAAGATACCCACACGTGCGTCGTAGAAGATATTGGAACAAGGAGTAAGAGTTATTTTCTGAAACCGGGCATGGATCTAGTTGATTGACCTTGCTGGTCCTCAACGGGATGAGTCCATGGCTCTCTTATATGGATCTGTTGATTGATCTTGCTGATCTTCAACAAGTATTCCATCTTGATTTTTATATGTGAAAGTATTGCCAGGTACTATGAGTTAGGAACTATTGAAAAGGCCCCTGAGTGAACAGGTGGTGAGCGTTCTCGTTGCCAATGATGCCATAGTACACCGATGAATGAATGATTGGAAATATGGATTCAACCAGAGATTTCGAGGATTGTCATCAGTGACATAATGGTTTCATTAAAGGATTGTTTTAAAGTTAGTTGATGCTGAGAAAAAGGCAATTTCATATTGGGTGTGTAAGTGATGTGACTAGTTTTATGTTACATGAACTTCTGGCTAGGGGGCCTGGGAACTCTTTTCCCTATTACCCGGGACAAAACTTAACCAAATTCCTAATTGGATCCTATCACTGCAGTTGTTGGGCGGTTGGCTAACCCATGGGACTGGATGGGGTTAGGCTGGACTGATGGATCCGTAAATCAAGACTCAATTTCTGTTATTATGATAGATAAAGTAAATCTCGGATAGTAATTGTTCTATGGATAGGAATCAACGGCTGTGTCTCTTGATGGGGAAAAAAGTGTTGATCCCAATGATTCAAGTGCAAGTTTCTTCCTTGATCTAACCGAGTATCTTTATAGGTGCAGTCGGATCAGCGTGATCAGTAATGGTCTTGACTACGCTAGAGTAAAAAGTTATCCTGGTGGAATTGCGTGTGCTTTTCAGGTAAGGGAAGTTTTTTCGGGTTCGGTTTTGGAAAAACCAACGGATTAGTCTCTTGTCCGGATATCTGTGGTGGACGAGGCCCCAAGTGTGGGACCCTGCCCCGCGCAAGAAGTGTTACTTCCGCTGCTACCACCCTGAATCCATTGCGTGGTAGGGATAGGGATCTCACAATATATCTGTGTGTATATATCTATCTTTAGGCTATATATATTTTAGGCCACACACACATATGTGGTACACATATTTTAGGGTACTTGAAGGAAAAGACATTGTGGATACTCTCAACTCAGCAACAAGCAGGCGAACACATGCAGAAGGAAAAGAAGTATTTTTCTTTTTCATTTCTTTTCTCTGTGCAGTTCTTTTTTGTTAGAGTCGGCGGCGGCGGACTGGTTCGGGTGTCGAGATAGAGGTCGAGGAGATGGAAGCACAGCTAGTGGAGGAGATGGAGGAGGTGGAGGCGGAGCCGGTGGAGGAGGAGGTGGAGGAGGTGGAGGCGGAGTTTTTGATGTGCATGCAGTGGAGAAGATGGAGGAGGTGGAGGAGGTGGAGGCGGTGCCGGTGCCGGTGAAGGAGGTGGAGGCGGAACATGCATCGCACCCCTTGCTCCAGCCTCTCCAGTCCCCCGACAGAGCCAGGGGATGGTCTGCGCTAGCACACACCATCCCCCGGCTCTGCCAGGGGACTGGAGAGGCTGGAGAAAGGGGTGCGATGAAGGCCCAATATGTTAGATTCGGTGGCGGAGAGGCCAGGATGCCGGTGGAGGAGGTGGAGGCGGAGTAGTGGAGGCGCAGCCAGTGGAGAAGATGGAGGAGGTGGGGAGGCGGAGCCGGTGGAGGAGGTGGAGGAGGTGTAGTTTAGGCGCATCCACCAGTGGAGAAGATGGAGGAGGTGGAGGTGGAGGCTGTGGAGGAGGTGGAGGCAGAGTAGTTGATGCACATGTAGTGGAGAAGATGGAGGAGGACTGCGGCGGGACTGGAGAGGCTGGAGCAAGGGGTGCGATGAAGGCCCAATTTGTTAGATTCGACAGCATCCACCAGTGGAGAAGATGGAGGAGGTGGAGGGGATTTACTTAATCCAAGATTAGTACTAGCGTTTGCAACTGCGGAAAGAATTAATTGTGATACGAGGTAACATGCTTTGTGAGGCATAAATTCAAGTGATACAAGTGCTTCTTCGTATGAACGACCCTGTATTCGATCAAATATCCGTCGTATTTTAGTAGCTGACATACGGATATTTTTTGCTAAAGCTTGCGCTCCTACTTTTGATTTATTTTTCGTTTTCCATGAGAGATGATTTCCTAATCGTCGACGAGGCCCTTTATCACTTTTGGCGTGTTCTCGAAAATTTCGAGTGGATACAAATTCTCCTAGTTTGTGACCCACCATACGATGAGTTACATAAATTGGTAGAAGCTCCCGTCCGTTTGTGAACAGCAATGGTATGACCAATCATGCTAGGGACTATTGCAAAGGCACGAGACCAGGTTATTACTAACTTCTTTTCTCTTCGTACATTAAGATTTTTAATTTCTCGTATTAAATGATTGGCTACAAAAGGACATTTCTTTGATGAACGTGTCGTGGCCAATTACCCTCCTACTTAATATCCCTATTTATCAATGACCCTTGCGTCGATGAAGTATAAGTGGATTACTATATTTTTTACTCTTTTGACTTCTCTTCCCGCAACATATCCCCAACGAGTTAATGGCTTCTTCCTGCCAATTGATGTCTTGACTTCTCCCCCCCGTGTGGATGATCCACGGGGTTCGTAGAGCTGCACCTCTAAACCCCTTACTCATGGCCTTATTTGATTAAGCCGTATAAACCTGCACATATAGTTAGTTTATTTGTTTCATATAGTTTATTTGTAAGCTACTTTTACTTATTTACTAATAGTAAATAAGAGTATACTTAGCTACTTTTACTTATTTACTAATAGTAAATAAGTTAAGCCCCGTTGTGTAGTTGCCATTTTTCGTCATTGTCTTCCCTAGATTTAGCATTGAATCACACATGAATTGTTCTAATAGTGAGCCGCGTAGCTGCATTTTCCATAGCCATGGTTGTAAGCTTAAACTTACTTAAGTTTGACTGAAGCATTCCAAATCTTAAGTTTAGCTACAAGGGACTTCAAAGGTTGCAGACTTTGCTGCGTTCTTTTGATATTACATGCTACACCTAGTCATGGGAAGATTACATGAAGAGAGACGCCTTACAAGCTACGAATGGGCATGATTGTGATCATATTCCTCAAGTTGATGATGGGTGAATGTTTCTTTCCTAGAGGTACCTTTCTTTGAATAGGGCCTATAGTTACGGCCCGATCTTGGTTTTGGTATCTGGCCTTGTGAGCTTACTGATCTACTCTTTGAAGTTGTGTGCTAGCCTCTAGAGCTTTCACCATCCTGAATGTTTTCTTAGACATGTAGTAAGGTTTGTGTGTGAGGTTGATGTTTTCCTATAGACATGAAGTAGGGTTTATGTGTGAGGTTGATCATCTCTATATGTCATTCAGCTCAAACTTTTTGCTACTCATATTCAGGGCAAAAGAGAGAGGGATGGCTCCAAGAAAAGCAGGAAAACAATAGGCAAAGACTAAGAAAGGTATATGATGTGAATAGCCAAGATTCTTCTGAGATTGTGTTTTAATGATTTAGATATGCTTACTTGGGCTTGTTGTGTGTGTCTTATAAACAACAGGGGATACTCACTTAGATCTGGGTGTGTTTGTTTGACTCTTAGCGAGGAGGCTCAATCACGGACACCCGTGTCCTCACATGTATCTCCTGTTAGAGAGGAAACAGAAGCACATAATTCTCTTGTTCATGAGGAAGAAGCGCTTGTGTTAGAGAACGAAATGAGCTCACCTCCTCTAACTCACACGGAGATTCCTGAATCTAGTACTGGTCAAGGGGAGACCCATAGAAGGCTTCTTGGAAAATCTATTGAATTGGGATTGCTTGGTGATGTATTCACTAAGTTTTTTGTGCAACGCAATTCCTCTACCCCATTGGTCCCTTTATGCAGGCTGATTCCAAATGAAGCCATCCGTACAGTTTCTAGCCAACTTGAGGTGTTTCGTGATTCCTTTGACTGCCATGGTTATGTCTAAGCATCTCCTTCTTTTTTAGTTTTCGTCCTAGAAGCTCTATGTATTTCGCGGTCACATAAATAGACTTGCAAGAATGGGGACCAAACTGGGTGGTACAACATGATAGATTTGAGGATGAAATCAAAGGAACTAAGTGGGAGGATCTCAGTGGTGGTAAGAAGTTTCTTGTTTGGGATGGCAATCATCATGTGAAGGCATGGATGTCTCGAGTGCGTGAAGGTATGTTCTTTTGAATGCCATAGAGTGGTTTTATGCAACATTAAAAGTAATATATTGTAATATCTTTATTTTGTTTTCTCTAGCTTGGTCTCATAACCCCTCACACCATGTCCGGGTCAAATGTCAATTTTTGGTTGTGGACAAGAAGCAAGAAGGAGAATTGCTATTGGCTTTACGATCTCAAAATGAGTAAGTGATCTCTCTCTACTTAATTACGGACATTGTGAAGTCATTATTAAGTTCTTGGCATTGTGACTCTTTACAATAGATTGGTGTTTGTGCACTAGTGTTACACCCACATTGTCACATGAGATCTTCATGTTTCAACGATTTGGAATGGCAGACAAATCATCCATATTGGACTACCTTGGTGAAGACATAAGGAGGTGGGCTTTAATGGAGCTTAGTTTGGAGCGACGAAGTGGAGAGCAATGGTACAATGCTCCAGCTACAATCTTGGCACAGCTTCTGTGAAAGGCAGTGTTTGCATTTCTCATCTTTTATTAATAAACGGATTATCAATGTTTTTTAATCGTGTAAGTGATAATGAGTCCTTTTCGTTATACGTAGACATCGTTTGAAAATGCGGTGAAGCAAGCTATATCATGCATTGATAGAAATGCCATGGGGTTGCAAGAATATGAGACAAAATGTGAGAAAGCCACACGTGGTGTAGAGAAAATATGGTGATGCATTCTTTCAACTCGTATATAACTATGATTGGTCTAAGAAGGGATTGGTTGCTCTGACCAAAGAAAAGCTCTACAGAGTCGCCATATCTCGGATTTCAACTTAAAGGTATGTCACATGTCAATAAACATCCCTTAACATAAACTAACCTTAACATCTAATCTCTTATGGTTTTGGTATGATGCTGAAATAGGAAGACGGAATTGCTTCAAATGCTTATGACCTCCCGGGAGGGCAAAGGACAAGGTAATTTTAGAGATGTTTGGGATAACAAAAAGACATTGTTGCATATGAAGAAAGAGTTGTATTGGGAAGAGCTAATAGGGGAGGCGGACTCTATTTTGGAGGGTTTATTGGTATATGATGATGTTATCTATGTCCCACCATTTATGCAATGGGTGCAAGAGGAGCGATCGAAACACATACCATGGGCCTTCCATGAGGTGTGGGCAAAGATTGGAAAAGTGAAGGAAGGCCAAAAGTAGCCTGAGGTGGAGAATGCTGCAAAGGGGGTTGTCTACAGGTATATATCTTTTAATGCCATTACATTTTTGTAGAAAATACATATACGCATTAAAAAAATATTTTAGTGCTGTTTGTTTTATTTTGGATATGTAGGTGGGTGCAGCTACTCATTGGCCAAGGTCTAATGGACGAAGAGACGGAAGCAATCAAAGAATGGATATAATATAAGAGATGTCCTTGGTGGTTGGACTATCCTCTAAATCATGTGGTGCCTCCAAGTGAGGAGCTCCTAGAAAAAGGTACTTTTTGCTTTCTACTGAATTATATGCATGTAAATGTAAATGTATATGTTTATGTAAACCTTCCTACCTATACAAATACATACCTATACATACATATAAATATATATAAACTATCCATATGCATATACACATACCTACATACATATATATATACATATGCATATACACATACACATACATGTACATATACATATACATAGATACATATACATCTACATACATATACACATACAAAAAGATATGGGGATTTTTACCTTTTTACTAGATTATCTTGATCTATTTCTTGAAGAATTTAAGAATTACCAATCTGAGCTTGAAAGAGAGCCCCCAACTCAAGAAGACTCTAGAATACCTTCCCCGTAGCCAACAATCTTGACCCAGTCTCTAGTAGTTGGATCCTCGCGCGTGGCTCCAAAACCATCCACACCACTGTCACTCACGAGTGCCACAATCACACCAAGAGCATACATCTACATCGTCTCAAGTGCAACGTGAGAGGCGAACAAAGAGACATCTTGACATTATGCATGATGTTCAAGAGGGAGACCCCAAAAATGAAGATCAAGAGAGAGACCCTCCAGAGCATCTTCAAGAGGGGGAGGTGTTAGGACAACGTGACATCATGTGGACAACGCTAGTAAGAGTACTTTCCATCATAAATTTATTTTGAGAAGTGTGTGCTTTCGAAATGCATCTCATTTTTTGTCTTGTTTACTTACAGGTGAGAGATGTTTTTCACACATATTGCTGGTAGACATCCACACTCTTTCGGTCTTGACCAGCCTCAGTTCGATTTAAATGGTGAGCTTCCAGTACGGTGGATGAAGGACCAAGGAAGCGGCCTATGAGTGAAGCGCTAGGTGACCTGCGAAGGAGCCTAGAGAGTGCTGACCATACGGTGCTCGAGCTCTTGTTGTCATGATACCCACACGTGCATCGAGGAAGAAAATGGAACAAGGACTTAGAGTTGTTTTCTGAACTCGGCCATGGATATGGTTGACTGCCCTTGCTGGTCCCTCGATGAATGAGTCCATGGCTCTTTTATATGGATCTGTTGGTTGATCTTGCTAATCTTCAACGAAGAGTCCATCTGGATTTTTATAAGTGAATATATTTTCGGGTACTATGAGCTAGGAACTATTGAAAAGGCCCCTGAGTGAACAGGTGGTGAGCATTCTAGTTGCCAATGATTCCATAGGTACACCGAAAGAATGATTAGAAATTAGAATTCAACTTGGATATTTTGGAGGATTATGATCAATAATACTATGGTTTTATTTAAAGATTGTTTTAAAGACACCTGAATCTGTGAAACAGGCAATTTCATATTGGGTGTGTAAGTGGTGTGACTATCTTGAAGTTTGCTTGAAGCGCCGGCTAGGGGGCCTGGGAACTATTTTCCCTGGTACCCAAGACAAAACATAACCAAATTCCTAGATGGATCGTATCACTATAGTGGTTGGCTAGCGGTTGGCTAACTCATGGGTTTGGATGGGGTTAGGTTGGCTAACTCATGGGTCTAGATGGGGTTAGGCTGGACTGATGGATCCCTAAAATGAGACTCCATTCTTTTATGTTACAATAGATGAAGTAAATCTCGGATAGTCCTTGTTCTATGGAAAAGAATCAACGGCTGTGCCTCTTGACGATGGGAATACATATGATTGGATGTGGATTAAGCAATGTGAATTGATGTAGAAGAATGTGGAATAACGAGAAATGTGAATGAATGAGATGATGCAATGTGAATGGATGAGATGCAATGTGAATGGATATGATGTGATGTGATATGGATATGGGTAGATGTGAATGGATGAGATGTGATGAGGATAGATGTGATAAGATGTAATATGATGTGACTAGATGAGAATGGATGAAGGACGATGGGAATACATATGATTGGATGTGGATTAAGCAATGTGAATTGATATAAAAGAATGTGGAATAACGAGAAATGATGTGGAACAATGTGGTAAGATGAGAGTTCGTTAGAAATCATATTGATGACCTATTTTTAAATGACTATTTTATGTCAAGAATGCTGGGGAAGCATTTTGACCATCTTGTGTGAATGAGGTTGTGGAGACCTAAGTGATAAAGTTGCAAAAGCTGACAGAGAGTGAACAAAGGACGTCTTGTGTACCAAGGTCAATCGAGGTCTTGACCAGCCTCGGTTTGATTTAAATGGTGAGCTTCCGGTACGATGCATGAGGGAGCAAGGAAGCGGCCTATGAGTGAAGCGCTACGTGACCTGTGAAGGAGCCTAGAGGGTGCTGACCATATGCTCTCCATTAGCTGTAGCAACTTTATCACTTAGGTCTCCACGACCTCATTCACAAGATGGTCAAAATGCTTCCCCAGTATTCTTGACATAAAACAATCATTTAAAAACAGGTCATAAATATAGTTTCTAACGAACTCTCATCTTTCCACATTGTTCCACATCATTTCTCATTATTCCACATTCTTCTACATCAATTCACATTGCTTAATCCACATCCAATCATATGTATTCCCATTGTCCTTCATCCATTCTCATCTAGTCACATCATATTAGATCTCATCACATCTATCCTCATCACATCTCATCCATTCACATCTACCCATATCCATATCACATCACATCACATCCATCCATTCACATCACATCTCATCCATTCACATCTATCCCGATTCACATCACATCACGTCACATCCATTTCACATCACATCTATCACTGGGATTTATCCCATTTCACATTTCACATCTATCACTGTGATTTGTCCCATTCATCCTCATTTTGGCTTTGTTCAACTTATCTTCTTCCAACAAGAATTCAAGAATCATTATGTTTCAATCACAATCCTAATCAACTCACCAATTCTCAACCAGAATTCTAAAATCATATCACAACTAACATTCGAATTCATCATCTAGATAGCATTTTTGCTTATAATTTCAAGGTCTTAGATTAAATTGTATATATATAATCTATAGTGATAGGATCTATTTAGGAATTTGGTTATGTTTGGTCCAAGCGAGTAGTACCAGGGAAAAGAGTTCCGAAGCCCCCTAGCCGGCGCTTCAAGCAAACTTCAAGATAGTCACACCACTTACACACCCAATATGAAATTTCCTATTTTAGAGATTTAGCTATCTTTAAAACAATCTTATAATGAAACCATAGTATCATTGATCATAATCCTCCAAAATATCCAAGTTGAATTCTAATTTCCAATCATTCTTTCATCAGTGTACCTATGGAATCATTGGCAACAACTAGAACGCTCACCACCTGTTCACTAAGGGGCCTTTTCATGGTACCCGGAAATATAATCACTTATAAAAATCTAGATGGACTCTCCATTGAAGATTAGCAAGATCAACCAACAGATCCATATGAAAGAGCCATGGACTCATCCGTTGAGGACCAGCAAGGACAATCAACCAGATCCATGCCCGAGTTCATAAAACAACTCTAACTCCTTGTTCCATTTTCTTCCTCGATGTACGTGTAGGTATCTTTGGTGATCGAGAGCCCGAGCACGATTTGGTCAGCACCCTCTGGGCTCCTTCGTAGGTCACCTAGCGCTTCACTCATAGGCTGCCTCCTTGGTCCCTCATCCACTGTACCAAAAGCTCACCGTTTAAATCGGAACTGAGGCTGGTCAAGACCTCGATCGACCTTTGCTACACGTGAGATGTCCTCCATTGACTCTCCGTCAGCTGTTGCAACTTTATCACTTAGGTCTCCACGACCTCATTCACACTGAAATGGTCAAAATGCTTCCCCAGCACTCTTGACATAAAACAGTCATTTAAAAACAGCTCATAAATATAGTTTCTAACGAACTCTCATCTTTCCACATTATTCCACATCATTTCTCGTTATTCCACATCATTTCTTGTTATTCCACATCATTTCTCGTTATTCCACATTCTTCTACATCAATTTACATTGCTTAATCCACATCCAATCATATGTATTCCCATCGTCCTTCATCCATTCTCATCTAGTCACATCATATGTATTCCCATTGTCCTTCATCCATTCTCATCTAGTCACATCATATTACATCTCATCACATCTCATCCATTCACATCTTCCCATATCCATATCACATCACATCACATCCATTCACATTGCATCTTATCCATTCACATTTCTCGTTATTCCACATTCTTCTACATCAATTCACATTGCTTAATCCACATCCAATCATATGTATTCCCATCGTCCTTCATCCATTCTCATCTAGTCACATCATATTACATCTCATCACATCTCATCCATTCACATCTACCCATATCCATATCACATCACATCACATCCATTCACATTGCATCTCATCCATTCACATCTATCCCGATTCACATCACATCCATTTCACATCACATCTCATCCATTTCACATCACATCTCATCCATTCACATCTATCTCATCCATTCTCATCTATCATTGGGATTTTTTCCATTCATCCTCATTGTGGCTTTGTTCAATTGATCCTTTCAACAAGAATTCAGGAATCATTATCTTTCGATCAGAATCCTAATCAACTCATTAATTATCAACCAGAATTCTAAAATCATATCAACCAGCATTTGAATTCATCATCTGCATCGCATTTTTACTTATAATTTCAAGGTTTTAGATTTGCTTATATATATTGTTAGTAAAGAGCTGTAGATATACCCAAAGTATATAGGGGTAGTCACAGTCCTTGGAATTATAAGGTAAATACCATCATATCTAGGCCTCAATCAAGTCAGGGATTGCATACAATTGTGGTACTTCCATCATTTGAAGACCCAATTACCAATTTATGAATTTTTATTTTAAATATCAATTTGTATGAATTTCATCACACAATTATAATCTTTTACTAGTACTTCATAAATTTTTGACATTTATTGCTTCTCGGTTGATCCACTTTAGCCAATTCACTCTGATACCAGCTGAAAGATCCCTGTCCTCTCCATGCAACGAATTCGGGGGTGCTAGCAGTGAAAGTAGCACTTCTTGCGCAGGGGCAGAGCCTCTCACTCGAGGCCTCGCCCACAAATACCCAGATAAGAGACTAATCCCTTGGTTTATTCCAAAACCAAACCCGGAAAAACTTTCCTCGCCCAGAAAGCACGGGCGATTCCTCGAGGATATTTTTGTTTTAACATAGTCAAGAGCCTTAACTAACCAAACTGATCCGTCCAAACTAGTAAGTCACATGGTTAAATCAAGGAAGAGACTTGCACTTGGATCATAGAGACCAACTCTTTTTTCCTTGTCCACCCAAGAGGCATAGCTATTAATTCTTTTCCATAGAACAAGGACTATCCGGGATTTACTTCATCTATTGTAACATAATAGAATTGAGTCTCATTTTAGGGATCCATCAGTCCAACCTAACCCCATTCAGTCCCATGGGTCAACCAACCGCTCAACCACTCTAGTGATAGGATCCATTTAGGAATTTGGTTATGTTTTGTCCTGGGTAACAGGGAAAAGAGTTCGCGGGGCCCCTAGCTAGCGCTTCAAGCAAACTTCAAGATAGACAAACCACTTACACACCCAATATGAAATTGCATGTTTCATAGATTTAGGTGTCTTTAAAACAATCTTTTAATGAAACCATAGTGTCGTTGACCATAATCCTCCAAAATATCCAAGTTGAATTCTAATTTCCAATCATTCTTTCATCGATGTACCTATGGCATCATTGGCAACCGCAACACTCATCACTTGTTCAATCAGGGGCCTTTTCAATAGTTCCTAGCTCATAGTACCTGTAAATATATTCACTTATAAAAATCCAGATGGACTCTCCGTTGAAGATCAGTAAGATCAACCAACAAATCCATATAAAAGAGCCATGGACTCATCCGTTGAGGACCAACAAGGACAATCAACCAGATCCGTGGTCGAGTTCAAAAAATAACTCTAACTCCTTGTTCCATTTTCTTCCTCGATGCACGTGTGGGTATCTTCGGCGGCGAACCAGAGCCCGAGCACTATATGGTCAGCACCCTCTAGGCTCCTTCACAGGTCACCTAGCGTTTCACTCATAGGCCGCTTCCTTGGTCCCTCATCCACCATACCGGAAGCTCACCATTTAAATCAAACTGAGGCTGGTTATCAAGACCTCGGTTGACCTTGCTATTATGCGAGATGCTTCAATTTATCATCCCTTAATTAGATCCACTGGCTCAAGGGTTAATTACAGTAATCTGTCAGCACAATCCACTAATCTCATAGTGATTTGCTGATTATGACTGAAGTCATAATCGTCATTCGAGTTTCCAATATCATTACTGGGATTTATCCCATTCATCCTCATTTTGGCTTTGTTCAACTTATCTTCTTTCAACTAGAATTCAAGAATCATTATCTTTTAATGAGAATCCAAATCAACTCATCAATTCTCAACCAGAAGTCTAAAATCATATCAACCAACATTTGAATTCATTATCTAGATAGCATTTTTGGTTATAATTTCAAGGTCTTAGATTTACTCATATATATATTTTCTGTAAAGAGCTGCAGATA
Organism: Cibotium barometz; assembly: GCF_041138505.1. NCBI lineage: Eukaryota > Viridiplantae > Streptophyta > Polypodiopsida > Cyatheales > Cibotiaceae > Cibotium > Cibotium barometz. The sequence goes on from NC_141093.1 coordinate 17,233,221, forward strand.
TACCCACAGTATGTACGGGTAGTCACAGTCCTTGGAATTATAAGCTAAATACCATCATATCTAGGCCTCAGGCAAGTCAAAGATTCCATACAATTGCGAACCTTCCATCTGAAGACCCAATTACCAATTTATAAATTTTTATTTTGAATATCAATTTGTATGAATTTCATCACACAATTACGATCTTTTATTGGTACTTCATAAATTTTTGACATTTCTTGCTTCTCGGTTGATCCACTTTAGCCAATTCGCTCTGATACAAGCTGAAAGATCCATGCCCCCTCCGCGCAACAAATTCGGGGGTGTTAGCAATGGAAGTAGCACTTCTTGCTACGCAGGGCAGAGCCTCTCACTCGGGGCCTTGCCCATGGATATCCAGACAAGAGACTAATCCCTTTGTTTATTCCAAATCCAAGCCTGAAAAAACTTCCCTAGCCCAGAAAGCACGGGCGATTCCTCGAGGATATGTTTATTCTAACGTAGTCAAGAGCTTTAACTAACCAAACTGATTCGACCAAACCAGTAAGTCACAAGGGGTGGTCAGATCAAGGAAGAGACTTGCACTTGGATCATAGAGACCAATGCTTTTTTCCTTGTCACAGCCGTTTGATTCTTTTCCATAGAACAAGGACTATCCGGGATTTACTTCATCTATTGTAACATAATAGAATTGAGTCTCATTTTAGGGATCCATTAGTCCAGCCTAACCCATCCAGTCCCATGGGTTAGCCAACCACCCAACCACTGTAGTGATAGGATCCATTTAGGAATTTGGTTATGTTTTGTCCTGAGTACCAGGGAAAAGATTTCCCAAGTCCCCTAGCCGACGCTTCAAGCAAACTTCAAGATAGTCACACCACTCACACCCAATATGAAATTGCCTGTTTCACAGATTTAGTTGTCTTTAAAACAATCTTTTAATGAAACCATAGTATCATTGATCATAATCCTCCAAAATATCCAAGTTGAATTCTAATTTCCAATCAGTCTTTTATCGGTGTACCTATGGCATCATTGGCAACTAGAATGTTCACCACTTGTTAAGACAACTTTTCAATAGTTCCTAGCTCATATTACCCGAAAATATATTCACTTATAAAAATCCAGATATGGACTCTCCGTTGAAGATTAGCAAGGTCACCAACAGATCCATATAAAAGAGCCATGGACTCATTTGTTGAGGAGCAACAAGGAGAATCAACCAGATCCATGCCCGAGTTCAAAAAACAACTCTAACTCCTTGTTTCATTTTCTTTCTTGATGCACGTGTGGATATCTTCGGCGATCCAGAGCCCGAGCACCGTATGGTCAGCACCCTCTACGCTAAAAGGGCTCAAAAAAAGGCAAGCTGTGTATGTCGTTAAAATGAATCCAGTAGACATAAAATGCAAGGCTAAAGAACTAGAGTGGTTAAGTGAGTATGCAGATGTATTTCCTGAAGAGCTGACTGAGATGCAGATGTATTTCCTGAAGAGCTGACTGAGATGATGCTGTCTCGTGAAGTAGATCATGAGATCGAATTAACCCCTAGAGCTCAATCGGTAGCCCAGCGTGCATGCAAAATGCCAGTCCCTGAAGCCATAGAACTTAAGGAGGAGTTAAGATAACTGTTAGAGCAGGGATTCTGTGCGCTTTTGCCGCACAGGTCGTAGCTGGGGACTTGCCGGACACTGTATGCGAGCCACGAATGGCTGCAAGCATACAACCAGGAAGGCAAGCTCAAAACAGAATGCAGAAGGTGTGTCACTCACCGCTTAACTGCCGCCTTGAAGGATTCCCGCGTCGCAGCCGTGAAGGAGGAGCCGCCGTCGCCGCTCTACCGCCTCGCCGCCGCCGCCGTGCCGCTACACAGTGCGCTCAATCGCTCTCTCACTCTCTCTCTCTCTCTCTCTCTCTCTCTCTCTCACACACACACACACGCAGGAGAAGGAAACCAAGGAGATAAGGCAAGAGCACTCTTGTATTCACAACACATGAGAATGAGGATTTTAGGGTTACATTTGACTCATATAGGTGACTTGGCCGTTCACACTTGGGCGCCCATACATGGCCGGCCGACCCTAACCCTTATCCTACTGATATCCAAGGTGCGCCTCTCATCGGCGATCACCCAATCCCTTCATCCTTAACATATGGTGCCGACAAGCCCGGCCCATGACTCAGAATATTTAAATTAATGACGTAAAATATAGTATGTCGCAATGTCCGCCATGGGTTAACATGCCCCCCTTCCTGATGTAGATTCCGTCCTCGGAAGCTATGGTATGGTAAGCTCGAGAGGGTTGTTGTGGTAGACCGTCTGCAAAACAGGGAAGTAGAGTGAAGGTATGCTGGAATTCAAAAGATATAAAGTGTATAAATTCAAGCGTGTGAGACCACAATGGATTAGCTATTAGAACTTAGTTTAAGGGTACATGAGTGAGCTAGTGTAGCAAATTAATAGGAGTTTAAAATTATTGAAAGGAATTCAAGAGTTAGCAAGGTGTCAAAGGTTAATCAAGGTTTATAACTGGCCTAAGTCAAGGAAAATAACCAAGCTTAATAAATAAACAGATGACCATACTATGTCTACTCTAAGAACAAGTAGTTACCACGAGCCTAGGGACACAAGAAACATCAGAGTTACAGGAGCCTTTTGCCTTTTTTTTTTGTTTTTTTGCACATGATAATTTTTATACACAATGGCGACCTTCCTAAGGCAAAACTAACATCGATCCTGGTACCATGTTTAACACAAGGCATTATCCAGGAATCTATTAGCTCACTTTAGGCAAGGCTACCCCCTACCAACCAAGGCATCGGTCTGGAGTAGAATACTCCTCGCCTACCAAGTATCAATAAGGCGATAGGCCAACATTAAAGCACATCATAGACTTGTATTGCCATTTATTGTAGGCTTTTTTTTTTTAAAAAAGTTTGTTTTGATCTTCGCTCCTGAACTAAAATGTGTTCTTACATCTTTTCGACAAGGGGTAAAATCTATGTCCTAGAGGTCAACACACACACAGCCAGGTGTTCAAACATTAAGATGGTTTGACCCTAGACCTAAGACAATCGTATTCCAAGGTTAACTAAAGACGTCATGCTGCCTAGGAATATTTCCAATAAAGTTAAGCTCATTAATGATTTACACTAGCATGCAAGCAACTTCAAAAACTAAGTAGTACATTGATAATTACCATGTGGTCATGCATTATAGTTTATGCAATTGATTGAACAGTAAAAACGAAAGAGAGTGGGTATGGAAGAATTACACCTGTAATTGGAGATCTCCTTGATTTGACGAGACAGCTTGCAATTTGATGTAGATATATTTTGATGAACGTTGCGGCAGTCTCTGGACTTGGAAGCGAACCCATCTCAAACTTTTTAACCTGTACAATCAACTAACAAGCACTATACCTCGAGAGGCACATGAGTGTGAAAATTTCAAGACTCGTTTAAAGAATCTAAACTAGAAAAAACTTGAAAACACTAACCTACCTACCAGTCACCACACTACTACTGAGGATACGGTAAGAGGATGTTGTAGAGTCCTGGCTCTAGCCCTAAGGCTAAGCCTCTATCCGCATCATCCAAATAAATAAAATCAACCTCAGTAGTGCCATGAGTTTCATCCGTCCATTCATCATTGTCAGATATTCCCTTTTCATTTTCCCATCCACATAGACTCATCAAGAATGTAACCATGCGAGGATAGTCATCTTGTGGAAAAGGAAAGCATTGGGCTATCGGGGATATGTCCTCTACGGAGTAGGGGTCAGTCATGGTTAATAGGCGAATTAGCCATTCTAATTCCTCAACATTTTCCTCTCTGGCTAATACATCTATATGATCCCATTCAGTTTCAATTACAGGATAGCACATGTGAAATATTTGAGAAAGGTACAGATGATACCTCTCATCAAAGGCGGGAGTGGATGAAGTGTATGATGATCGTGCATCTGCCATATCTGCAAACACAGATATATTATCAGTAGGTTTGTGAGACAGGTCAATCTAGTTCTTGATTGTATACGGATATTTATCCTCTTTTTGTGCTCTTGCTCTTTTTACTATTTTTTGTTTTTCTTTTCTTTGTTTTGGTTTTTTTTTGTTTTTTATAATGTATGAAGCTATATATATACATCCCCTTGAATTTGGCAATTACATGGTCAGGGGAGAAGGTTAAGGAGGAAGCATTAGAATGTCGACGTGAGTACATGCTCCCCCTTTCCTTGGGTAGATCATATTATTTGCAATGATGTTGCAGCCTCTTGGAACGAATTTGTCCAGCGGGTCATAGGTTGTGATGTGGGCAGATAGCTTTTTATGACCCTTGTGGCCACATCCAATTGCAGAGATGGTAGTGTACGCTCCCATTGACGAATGGAGGAAATGGTTTCCATCGATACTATTACAAGGGGAGATGTAGGCTCATCGGTTTTTTGTTGGGTGTTGACAAGAGTAGGTGTAGAGCATGTAGAAACTTCTATATGAGTGTGTGCCTGGCATGAGGAGCTAGAAGCTTCATGTGGCTCCCCCCTTCCTGAGCTAGGTGGTAATGATCGATATCGTTTGGGAATCCAAACTAACTCTGGAAGTGGTGCGGAGCACTCTATTACCTTTCCCTTACCACGGTCTTGAATTGTCATTGGGGTGGCAACAATTGGTTTGCAAGGTTTTACAGGTGATGTAGAGGGATTCACCTTATGTTTAGGGACCCAAATCTGGTCATTCCCCTCGTAGTACCCTTGGGCTACTAATAATTTTTTAGGGATCCATCGCGATGTTACATTGCCCTTTCTCGGGTGGGTAGCTGCTTTCCTTTTACGAGGCTTCTTGGTGGCTGAACGAGATTGAGCAGGGGAAGTAGCTGTTAACGAAGCTTTGGGGACCCATTTGTATGTACTCTTTGGCATAGTAAGTAAAGCTTTAGGGACCACCTTGCCTGTTTCCACTCTTGGCATTGAAGCGTTAGAGGGGTGGCCAACAATCGAAGATGGTTTTGCCACTGGACTTTGTGATTTTTCGTTATCTAATATTTGAGTGGATGACTTAGGTGCGAGATTTTGAGCGGTCAGACCTAGTGTTGGTTCTTGCGTTGTGACTTGCCTGGTTGCCCAATCGATATTGCACTTGGTGGCCATCATCCATTTGCGCCCTAAGATTACAGTCCCTCCCATGGTACTAGTAGGCATAACCAAAAAGCTTTGAATTATGGTTCCCTTGTCATAGGCAACCGGAGTGTGCAGAATTCTTGATACAGGGGTTTTCTTCTTGTTGATTCCTTTAACTTGGATAGAACTCTTGGTTAAAGGTGGTTTTCCCAGTTGACACCACACGCCATATGATAGCAAATTATGTTGAGCTCCTGTATCCAATAATGCATTATACAGCACCTCCCCGTAAGGACTCTGTAACTCAATTGGGTATCTTAGAGGTGGGTCAGATTCCAGTGCATCCTCCTCTGCTTCCTCGAAAAATACTTGCGTAATTCCCAAGTTGGCTTCTCGTTGTCGCCTAGCACGCTGTTGACGTTCTTTGGCTTCGACTCTCGCTTGTATCTTTTTAAGCTCAGCTTGTTCTTTAGCTGCCTTCTTTTGATGGATTGAATGTAACTCCTCCTGGCTTAGGGGGTCATAGTATCTTTTGAATTTACTCCCATTAAGGAATCCAATGGTTTCAACTCCGTCGAGAGTCTCCACTCTGATGGTACCTTGCGGGGTAATTTCACATACTCTATATGGTCCCTTACCAGCATATTTGAGCTTCTTCTTTTCGTTTTGCACTCCATACATCAGGACTTTATCCCCAACCTTGACGTCCTTGTCCTTTAGGTGGCGATCAAACCATTTTTTCCTTCTATCCTTCTCCACAAGGGCATTGTACACAGCCAATTGTCTTTCTTCATTTAGCCGCTCAAGGATATATAGACGCTCTACTAAGGGATTACCATCCCAACCCTCTTGAGTAGCAACACGAAGACTAGGAATGACAAATTCCCATGGCATGACTGCTTCTTGGCCATATACCATTTTGAATGGTGTGCAATTAATAGCCACTTTGTACGCAGTACGATAGGCCCATAAAGCTGTCGTAAGCTTTAGATCCCAATCCGTGCGATGAGCTTCAACTGTCTTTGTCAAAATAGAGATTAAAGTCTTGTTGGTACTCTCGGCTTGGCCATTCGCTTGCGGATAGTAAGGAGTAGATTTATGATGCGATATCATGAAATTTGTTGTGAGCTCCTTAATCACTTCATTTATAAAATGCGTACCATTGTCGCTCACAAGTTCAAAAGGACAACCGAATCGTGTGATTATATTTTCAAAGAGGAACTTGGCTGTTGTCCTTGCATCTGCCTTACGTGTCGCTTTCGCTTCAGCCCATTTGGTCATATAGTCAGTGGCCACAATAATATAGCGAGATTGTGTGTTTCGGGCCGCTGGACTAATTGGACCTACAAAATATAAACCCCACTTTTCAAATGGTTGGTTTACTTTGATCGGATGTAGGGGCATCTGATCTTTCCTCTGCGGTTTCTTGTATCGTTGGCATTCATCGCAACCCTTCACAAAGAGTGATGCATCTTGGAACATAGTGGGCCACCAATACCCTGATTGTAAGATCTTTCGCGCAGTTAAGTCTCCTGAGAAGTGACCACCGGCTACGCCCATATGTGCCTCTTGTAAAATGTATAGATACTCATCCTCTCGGGCACAACGCCTAAGAACGTCATCCTTTCCTCTTTTATAAAGAGTCCCGGCTATCAGGCAATAGGGTTCGCATTCTTTGATCAGCTTTCGAGCTAGATCTTTACGAAGCTCCTTGGGTGGAAAGCCATTAACCAAAAAGTTAACAATCTTCTCACTCCATTCAGGCATTGTCTCCACCATGAACAGGGAAGTGTCAGGTAAGTCATCATCAACCCCTGTAGGAGCCTCACCATTGGGTATGCGAGACAAATGATCAGCCATAACATGTTTCTTGCCAGGTCTCACAATAACCGTGAAATCAAACTCAAGAAGAATCAATAGCCATCGTGTGATTCTTCCTGTGGAGCATGGTTTGTTTACCAGATACAACAATGCTTGATGATCCACATAGAAAACAAACTTGGTGGCAAGGAGGTAATAACGAAATTTCATTACTGCATATATCATTGCCAACCCTTCTCGCTCCGTAGTGGTGTAGTTCATCTCAGCATCGTTCAACTGGCGACTGGCAAAGCTAATGGGGTAGTCTAGCTTGTGTTCTCCAGGTTGAGTTAACACACACCCAATAGCAAAGTTTGATGCATCAATATGCACATGGAAGAGTAAATCCCAGTTAGGCATTCTCAAGATTGGAGCACTCGCCAAGGCCTTCTTTAATAGCTCATAGGCACGGTCACATTCTTCGGTCCAAATAAACTCGATGAGAAGCTTATACAATGGTTGAGCTATCTCGGCGAAGAAGAGAATAAACCTTCGATAATAACCAACGTGGCCCATAAAGCGTTGGACTCCCTTGTAGTTGGTGGGTGGGGGTAATTCCAGAATGACCTTGATTTTACTCTCGTCAGTGGAAATCCCATTTTTGGACACTATATGCCCTAAGATAACTCCGTGTTTAACCCAGAATTGGCATTTGAAAGGATTCAAGGAGATGCGATATAATCTACATCTTTCAAATATTTTTCGTAAACACATCAAGTGCTCGTCCCAAGAGGAATGAACACAAAGATCATCTAAGAAAGCTTCACAGAAGTCCCTTAGATATTCCTTAAAGGCCGTGTTTATCAATCGTTGGAATGTTGCAGGTGCATTGGTCAAGCCAAAAGCCATGACGCGAAAGGCAAACACTCCAAACTCCGTGATAAATGCTGTTTTAGCTTGGTCCTCGACTGCAATTGTGATCTGATTGTAACCCGAGTACCCATCTAAAAAGCTATATGCCTCCTTGCCTGCCACTCTTTCAAGCACATGTTCAGAATACGGCAAGGGGTAATGATCCCTTCTGGTGGCTGCATTAACCTTTTTGAGATCAACGCACACTCTGAGTTTCCCATTCTTCTTTGGTACGATGACTATCGGAGAAACCCATTCTGAGTGCTCAATAGGGTATATGAATCCACATTTTACAAGCTTTTCAATTTCCTCTTGTACAATCTTTGCGTACTTAGGATTCATTGGGTAGGGACGTTGCTGGACTGGTTTAGCAGTGCTAATCATTGGAATCGTGTGTTGCACCACCGAGGGTGAACCACCCTTCATATCATGATATGTCCAAGCAAATATGTCCTTGAATTCTTTAAGAAGCTTCGTAAGTGCAGCTTCTTCCGCCTTGGTGAGGTCTTGAGCAATATAAACTGGTTTAGACTCCTCACCCAGATCTGCTAAGTCTATCTCCTTAACTACCGCAGGGCCATCGTAGACACCGCTACTCCCATTGGTAGGCGTTCGTTGGGCTTTTGTGTAGACTACTTTACGTTCCCCTGTGGTGAAGGATTTGAAATGCTCGGGTGCGGGGTGTAAGTCTACTGGTTCTTGTTGTGCCAGACTTTTTTCTTTCAATTCCGCTTCCTTTTGTTGTTGAGCCAACTCTTGGTTTTGCCGCCTTCTTGCAGTACGACTTAGTTTCGGCTTCTCTTCGATTTCTAATTGGGCGACGTCATGAGGTTGCTGAATACACCACATGACACTTTGGAGGTATTATCCCCAATTATCCGCTATCTTCCGATGAGCATCAATGGCTCCTACATAACTAAGCCATTCTGCAGTGGATCTTTCCTTGTTTATTGCAGTTCGTACATTAGCTCCATAGCGTTGGCGCTTATGTCTCGTTTTCTTCTTACCAAGTTTTTGATTTTTGTTTCTATCCGATTCGGACTCACTTGGTCGATCTTCACTTTCGGATGAACTGCAGGACGCCACTGTCCTAGGCCTTGAGCACCTTGCTTCCACATTTGGGTGAATATTTGATTCATTTTTTCCATCAGGCTCAGGGTCAGTTTCTTCTTGAGATTCATACTCAGAGTTGCATTGGTCAGAGTCTTCGCTACTTTTAGTGTCGGTGGAGTTTGCCACGTTCTCGCCATCAGGAGTCAAGTGCATAACACCTATCATGTTTATTGGCACTAACGGTGGCATATCTTGCCCCTCAGGTGTTACCCAACTTGTGCCTCTATTTCCCCATGTGTCTATGGTTGCCGCTAGGTGTACCCAATCCACGTTATCCGACTCAGTCATACCCGGTAGGACATCCATGTAAGGAGAATCTTTTCCATCATCAGTCTCTTTTTTGCATGTATAGCAATACCTTAATGGGGCGGAATGAACAGTGGTATCCGATCGATTATCGATGATAACCTTGCTTCCTAAAGGATGTGCACGACCATTCTCAAGATCAACTCGAATGACAGAGTCCTGGAATTGTAGGTAGACATGGTTTTTCGACCAGTCATGTACCATTTGTGCTTCCCTCATGAACGGACGTCCTAAGATCATTTGATATGACATAGGATGCTTGGAGAAATCCATTACAATGAAGGTATGTTTTACCTTGTATCCCAGGACCTTGATCTTGAGGTCCCTTAACATTCCAATAGGTTTAGCTATGGTTCCGTTTGCCATCTTAACCACTATGTTTGTGACTTCGAGGTGAGGCCTTCCCATAGATTCCCAACAGTTTTTAGTCACAATGCTCACTCCAGCACCACCATCAAGGATTCCCTTTAGAGTTAATCCCTTGGTAGTAATGGGGAGGGTGGCATTAGATTCGTCACCTTCAAAGTACTGTCCCAACTTGTTCACAGGTATTTCCACGACCGAATCTTCATCAAAGTTGGGTTGTAGATCCCAATGCTCCCCTTCATCTTGAAGCGTGTCAGGTCTATCCATATTTGCAAATTGTGGTAGCCCCGCCTTTAGTTCTCCATTGAGAAATGCCCGAAGAGCTAAGAATAGCTCAGGATCTCCGTATAATTTGGATATGATCGTGGTTCTGATCTCGGAGGACATGAAATCCATTAGCTTGGACACATTCAGCGGTACTTTTCGAGACATCGCCCCTTGACTAGGGACTGGTGAAGATGGAATCACTTTCTCCTCGATGGGGTCAGGCATTCCCTCACTAAACATTCGTTCAAGCAAAAAGGGTGTTTGCCCACTTCCTGATGTCCTATCCTCACTTTCTTCCCGAATGATACTAGGTATCGCTAACGGTTTATGGTTCCTGTGAGGTTGAACTTGCGTAGGAAACACTGTGTCTGGAATTTTGATTTTTCTCGGGTTTGGCTCCAGTTCTCTTTGTGTTTCTTCCACCAAACCCCTTAAGTGTTGCACTTGTTCAATCTCCTCAACTGGATTTGGATAAGTACCAATCTTTTTCTTGAGGGTTTTTGGCCCACGTGGCTTGTCTTGGGAAGTCTCAGTCAGTTTAGGTGGACGAGAGGGCATTAACTGACTTGGTTGTGGGGCCGAGGAAGTTTCCTTCTGTTTTCCTTTATTTATGTACTCGCTTGATTCTCTGTCATTGAGCTCCCGAGTGGGTTCCTCCCTTAAGGTAGTGGCTTTGGTCCCCATGGTTTCTATTGAATCGGAATCATCTTCAGGATCATTCATATACACGGGGTCGTCTCTCGTCCCTATGTTAGTCTTTGAACTGGGCTTGGAGCTCGTGGCATTAAGCGATCTCTTTCGTCGTATTTTCTTTTTCTTTGCCTGAGCGATTGATGCAGTATCCCTCTCTTCAAGAATGTAGTTTTGATTTTGAAGCATTGACCGTGTAACTACATTCGCGGGTACAATGGGTGTGGTTCCTCATGCTTGGTTGGTGACCTCAACCAAATTCAATGGCGTAATCTTGGGTGCATTAGGATTATGTGGACATTGAGCGATCAAATGATCTATGCCACAACGATTACATGTAAGTACCGGCATTCCCGATGTGCTCCCTTGATTTGGTTGCATTTGAGTAGCGATCTTTTGTAGCCTATTAGGGCACTCCGCTACACGATGCGGTCCACCACACTCATAGCATTGAAGAGGTGGTCTCCTCGCCAAGGTATTAAGGTTTTGCCCTCTTGTGGCGAGAGCAGCCGCTTGATATACAGGCTTAACTTGCCCGAAATGATCCTCCATGTAGTACTGGGGAATCATTTCCAACATATCAATCCCGTATGGAGCAGTAGGGTCTATCTCCTCTTCATAATCCCCACATGCACTATGTGACTCCTATCTGAGTGTACCTAGGTATAAAGATCCTATACCATCTGGTTAACCCTCGGAATCCTCTGACTTCCTGTACTGACTTGGGTTCTAGCCATTCAACTACTGCTTGGATCTTGCGGGGTCAGGAGAAATCCCATCCTTTGACACTATGAATCCCAAGTACACCACCTGGTCAACAGAGAAGGAACACTTGGGTTTTAGCCATTCAACTACTGCTTGGATCTTTGCGGGGTCAGGAGAAATCCCATCCTTTGACACTATGAATCCCAAGTACACTACCTGGTCAGCAGAGAAGGAACACTTGCTCTTCTTGCAAAGAGTTGGTGTTTCCTTAGGATTTCTAGGACTTTGCGCAGATGATCTTCATGGTCTGCAACATTCTTTGAGTATACTAAGATATCATCAAAGAAGACAAAAATAAAATCATCCAAGTATTCTCTGAGAATATCTTGCATAAGACGATTGAATGTCGCTAGGGCATTAGTTAATCCAAACGGCATGAATGTGAAGACATTATCTTTTGGGACAAAGATTCACCTTGATGAGACAGATCATCAAAGCCTGAAGTGGATCTTCACCCAAAGCGATCTCAACATGTGTCAAAGGAGATGGATGCAGACCCTGCAGGAATTTTATTTTGAAATAAAGTATCAGCCGAGGAAAGAAAATATGGTTGCAGATGGGATCAACAGAAAAGCCTCCTTGCTTGCAGTTACAGTGGTGTCAAATCCATTGATGAATAAAGCAAAGGAGAAAATAATGCAGGACAAATTCTTTGCCCCTATTGCTACCCTTCTGATGCAGGAAAGCAAGACTCCTCAAGAAATGAGTCGAGTTCTTGGATACAAACTCGATGAAGGATACATGCATTATAATAGTCGGCTATGTATCCCCAATGATGCGGGAATAAAGGGAAGAATTCTGAGAGAAGCCCATGATAGCCTGATAGCTGGACATCCAGGGTTTATAAAAACCTATATGTCTGTGAAGAAAAGCTTCTTCTGGCTAGGACTCAAAAAGGATGTACTTGATCCTGTAAGGAAATGCTTAATGTGCCAAAGAGTCAAGGCAGAGAGAGTCAAGATGCCAGGGAAACTGTAGCCTCTAGACATTCCACAGATGAAGTGGGAATGCATCAGTATGGACTTTGTCACTGGATTACCTTCAGTGCAATCAGGTTACAACTCCATTTTTGTGGTAGTTGACAGGCTAACCAAAGTTGCCTATTTGATTCCAGTGAAAGAAACATACTCTGCAGTGGATGTTGCTAGAGTTTTCCTATGTTGCTAGAGTTTTCCTTAAGGAGATCTTCAGATTGCATGGTTTACCCAAGAGGATAGTAAGTGACCGAGATCCCAAATTCACATCGAAGTTCTGGACTGCATTCTTTGAAGCAGTAGGCACTTTCTTGGATCTCAGCACAGCCTACCACCCCGAACAGATGGCCACATGAAAAGGGTGAATCAAGTAATTGAAGATATCCTTCGGTCATGCTCAGCAGGGAACCCAAGAAGTGGTTGTCATTTGCATCTGGTCGAATTCGCTTACAATGCTTCTTATCATCAGAGCATTGGGATGAGTACTTTCAAAGCTTTGTATGGACAAGATTACCTTACACCATTGACTTGGTCTGACCCATTAATCAGAGTCGAAATGTCCAGACAAATTCTTGATGACATGGACCAGCAGATGTAATCAATCCGTAAAGATATAAAGGCAGCCCAAGACATGCAAAATCAGTATGCAGATATAAAGGCAGCCCAAGACAGGCAAAAGTAGTATGCAGATAAAAAGAGATCTGAGAGAGAGTTTGAAGAATCAGATATGGTCTTCATTCGAGTACGATCAAAAAGAAGTTCCTTATCCTTAGGGAAGTACAAGAAGTTCCTTATCCTTAGGGAAGTACAAGAAGCTCTCTCCTAGATACTGTGGGCCATATGCTGTCATAAAGGAAGTGGGCGATCTAGCCTACAAACTTCTTTTGCCTCCCTATCTCAAGGTACATGATGTATTCCATGTCAGTTTGCTTAAGAAGTATGTATCTAGCTCGAATCCCGTGCTTGATGATGAGCAATTGATCTCTCCGACTCAAGGCCGAATGGTACTCCAACCAGAGGAAATCCTTGACGTTCGGGAGAAGATTCTTAGGAGCAGAGTCCTCAGAGAATTCTTAGTAAAGTGGAAGTTCTTCCCTCTAGAAGACGCCACCTAGGAGAAAGAAGAAGAGTTGGCGAAGGATTACCCTCACTTTGCGAGATGAGGACATCTCGCATTTTTCAAGTGGGAGACGATGTAAGATTCCTCCTTAGCCTCAATATCAAATAAGCCTCTACTTCAATCCCTTGTAATCATTCCATGATTCTGAATATAAGAAAATATCATTTTTCCTTGTTTTATCTAGTGAGATTAAAAAATTCTAGAGAGTGGTAAATCAAAATTGGGATATTTTTGGATAAATAAATTCTTCAAATATTAAAAAAATGTTTTCTTGAAACAGATAATCAAAATAGATTTTCCAAGGTGCAATTGAAATTAATTAAAATTGATTCAGAAGACCTTAGCCTAAGGGTCCAGATTTTCAAAAAAAATTATTATGGTGCAGTTAAGGTTCTTATGGACCAATAAGATTAATCCAAGTGGTGGGACAAGATAAATCCAAAGAATTAAAAAAATACCCAAAAATGAGTAAATGCCCACCCAAGTACTAGGTTTATTAGTTAAAAATTATGGTGTATTAATTAAAAAATGAGATATTTTGGAGTTATCATTCATTTTTGACACATGTGTAAGGAAAAGGGAGACCTTCAAGGAGGCTCCTATTTCACATGCTTGAATGAGTTTAAAACTCAAAAATAATAGGATATTTTTATCTCTCCTCTCTCCTAAACCAAACCAAATCAAAAAGGGAGCCAAACTGGTCCAAAACTTGTCCAAATTCACTGAAGCTGGAAAATTTTAGAACTCAGTTAGACTCAGTTAGTGGCCTCCCTCTCCTATAAATAAACCCTCATTCCTTTGTATTATTATCTGTGAACTAAACTATGCCGGTATTACTCTAAATTAAGCTTAATTTCTATTATCCTCTAAAAACCTCTACAAAATTGAAGAGATTGGAGCTTCTCTCTCTCTTCAATCTTCCTTGGTGACTCCTATGAAATACCAAACCAATTGATTGGTTGGGGGCCTCTACAGTGACTAAAGAATCAAGCATTTTAGGAGGTAAAGAGTGGATTATGGTCTTTTTTCTATAATTTTTAAATGTTTCTTTCTTCTCAACCCCTCTCAAGCTTGAGAAGCTTTAATTTGAATGGCTTTTGAATATTATAATGTTTTAATGTATTGTAATAAAGAAACACATAAATTTCCATTTATGCTTAATTTTAATGGGTTTTAAGCATTTCTCTCTCTCCCCCCAAAGAAAGGTCATTCTTATGACCTATTCTCAATCCAAATGAAGCTTCTCACAAAGAATTTCTCTAATCCAAAAGTAATTTTTATGCTTGTCTAATTGGAGGCCAAAATAATAGCTTTTTAATACTTTTATGATATTATTTCATAGAGAAATTATGAATAAATCCATAATTGGATAATGATCCAATTAGTGGTCATTCTAATCATACTAATAATATTAAACTTCATTCTCTTAATTAAATTGAGAATTATCACTAATAGCAGCGGAGCTATGACAAATTTTTTATAAAATAAACACATAAAACATTTTCATTCATAATATGAAAAGAGGACTTCCTACCACATTCTAGGAATTAACATCCTAGATTAACTAAATGATTCTCATTGTAATCATGAAGAAATTTATTTTTATGATTATGCATAATTAGTAAATTAGGAGAAAGAGAAATTTTTAGTAATTTATTTTTAAGTCAAAAGAGTAATTCCCAAGACATTGGAAATCCATGTATTCCAATGATTTAGAGAATAAAATTGGAATGCTAAAATAATGTATAATTTATGATAGATTTTAGTTAAATTTATCTTTTTGTATAGATAAATTTTTATGATGAAAGAGGAATTCCCACCATATTGGAATCCAATTAATTAAATGAAGAAAGTGTAATTCCTAGTGCAAAGTAATTAATGGAGATTTTTATTTAAATTTTAAGAGAAAAATTTAATTAAATTTATCTTTTTGCATAGATAAGTTAGATAAGTTTAAATGATAAAAGAGGAATTCCTACTATATTGGAATTCAAATGTTTAGATGAGAAAAGTGAAATTTTTAGCTTAAAAGAGTTAATCGTTATTTTTATGTAATTTTTAAGAAGAATTTTAATAGATTTAATTTAGGGAAAAGAGGAATTCCCATGATAATTGGATTGCACTCATCATTGAAATGAGAAAAAGAAGGATTTCAAGTTTATTCAAAAAATAGGTATTGATATTTTAGTTAAAAGATGAATTTCCATGATAATTGAGAAAAGATGGATTTGAATTAAATTCTAATGTCAAAAGATGAATTTCCATCATAATTCTACCTAATGAATTAAGGTTGAGAATTAAGGTGGGAAAAAGAAAATCTTGGATAATTGAATTGGTAAAATCACTATTTAATGGATATTTACCCAAAAACTAGATATTTAGTTGTGAAAGTAATCTTGGTAGAATTAAACTGAATGAATTTAGTTAGACTATGTGAGGTTGGATAGTAAACCTAATTGTCCTTCTCTCAAACTAAATCAGACAAAAACTTCGTGACCAATTCCAGTTAATAAATCCAAAGAATAGACTACCGAAACTAATTTAGTTTTTCCCTGACCAATCTCACCAAGAATCTAGTTGGATAAATGGATAAAATGACCGGGTAGATTACCCTCATGAGAGATCAAGGATCCTCATTATGAAACTGGGAATTATTGGAAAAAGGGTCTTTGGAAGCAATCTCAAACTGGAATCTCACTTGCATTGGAAACTCTGTTTTTCATTCAAAGGACTATTTTACGCCAGAATGCTGGAGGAAGCAGTTGGCTTATGTTTTTCTAAAGGAGGTTCCTTGGAACAGCTGGCGGGGAGTCATCAAGGGAGGTCGCCCGCGCGGCAAAGCCTACCGAGGTCTTAACCAGCCTTGGTACGACTAAATGCTTCGCTTTCGGTACGATGGACGAGGGTCGAAGCGGTCCCTAAGTGAAGTGCTAGGACACCTAAGGAGGATCCTAGAGGGTTTAGACCAGGCGATGCACGGGCTCGTGGTTGCTAGGACAAAAAAAGAAAAGGTTTTTGGAAATAAAAATTTGATACTGGATCTCGTTGGTTGGTCTTCAACGAAAAGTTCAGATGATGCATTTTTGTAATACAATGGACTTGGAATTTTGGAAAATGATGATTGGAAATATTATGATTTTATTCAAGGATTGTCTTAAAGCCAGTCGAATCTGTTATAAATGGCAATTTCATATTGAGTGTGTATGTGCTGTGCCTATTTGATTTTTGTATGAATCGTCGGCTAGGGGTCTGGAAACTCTTTTCCTCGGTACTGACCGGGCAAAAACCCAATCGAATCTTTATAAAAGAATCCCACCAATTTAGTGGTTAGGTGGTTGGCTAACCCATGGGCAAGGCTGGATCGGAGGATTCCTGAGAAACAACTAGATACAATTAGTTACGTTAATCAGTTTAAATCTTGAGAAACAACTAGATACGATTAGATACGTTAATCAGTTTAAATCCTGAGAAGACCTTGTTCTGTGGGAAGGGATCATCGGCTGTGCCTCGGAAATGAGGAAAAAAGTAGTGATTCCATGGACCAAGTGCAAGTCTCTTCTTGATCTGACCATGTGAATTCAAGCTTGGTCAGATCAGTTTAATTTAGTCAAGATTTGACTCGTTAGAGTAATCTCCTAGTCAAAAGATTTTTCACCTTCCTAGCGGAATCACCCGTGCCTTCCGGGTGAGGGGAGTCTTTCGGGCCCAATCTCGGAGGGATCGCCCGGGCTAGCCTCTCGTCCTCCCTGGACATCCACGGGCGAGGCTCCGAGTGTGCAGGACCCCTGCCCCACGCAGGAGGCTGACGTTGCTTCTGTCGTCGTCGGCGGCAGGAGTCCCAGAGCGAGCGGGCAGAAACCTCATAGCTGGTATCAGAGTGTTGTTAAAAGCTAATAAGGGGATAAACAAATTCTTATCAAAAATTGATAATAAAAACTCAGAAAAAGCATTTTTTCATAATGTATTTTCATTCCGTAAGCTTCTTTAATGAAGAATTTTTAATCAAAGAAATTATTTTTATAGATGGAAGTTTCCTATTTATCTGGTATTCTCGACCTCACCCAGTCTCAAGATATGACTGCGTTCGCCTTCGAGCATCTTGTCTCTTCCGCTTCAACTCAAACAAGATGAGCAAGACTCACACGCCATTTTGAGGATTTATATTTTCCTGACCCAACAAAGAGACGACAACCTAAGTGGTTTGCAGGGTAGTATGTCCATGCCTCTTGCGACCGGCGTGCAATGCTGAGGCAGAACCTCTCATTGTTGGCAATGATTTTGTTAAAGCTGAAAATGGTGCATGGTGTCATTCTATATTATTCAACGCCTCGGGATTTCAGACTTTCATGCCAAGGCTACAGACTTCGTAGTAGTTGCTTTATTCCTAAGCAGAAGATAATAGCTGCCTTGTTAGTAAGTGAACGTTTGTATCAAGGCATGGCTATGGCCTAGTACCGTCGTCTTATGCGTCTCCCAAGGAGATTTTGAATTCTGGAGCCGAGCTGCTCTATGTACATATTGCAACTTTTATATAAATAAAGAAAATTTTTCTAGAGAAAAATTTCCTATTGTATAAGTGATTGTTTATGGGGACGAACTGTCATGGCCGTCAGCCAGACCCTCTCATCCAAGTTGTCACCCCCAACAATAAGATCATCTACATAAATGGTGATGATCACAATACCCTTATCACTCTTGTGTACATTCAAAGAGTGATCTCCATCTGCCATATGAAAACCAATAGTGATAACTCTGTAATCTTATCTTACCAAGCTCGTGGAGCTTGCTTCAGCCCATAGAAGGCCTTACGAAGCTTACATATCCTTAAAACCTGGTGGCTGATCCATATACATCTCTTCTTGTCAGCATGCAAAAACACATTTTTTACATTCATCTGATATAAAAACCAACCTTTAGCTGCAACCACTGCCAGCTTTGCAACTAGGGAAAATGTCTCCCCATAATCAATCCCATGTGTCTATGCATATCCTTTGGCTACCAATCTAGCCTTATACCTTCTTATGTTACCATCACTGTTATGTTTCACCTTATACACCCACTTACAGCCAATATCTTTCTTGCCTTCATGAAATGGCACCAAATCCCAAGTCTCATTTCCATACAATGCATCCATATCCTCATCCATAGCTTTCTCCCAAAACACATTTACAGTAGCCTCATCAAAATATATGGCTTTTACAACCTACACAACTTTTACCATATAAGCATAGTGATGTGCAACAAAACCGTCATAAGTCAACCTCTACAGAGGATTTTTGACTCTTCCAGATCTTCATAACTTTGCATTTATGGTGGCTTTCATAGCCTTCTTCACACGAGGTGTCCTTATTTTGCAGGAATCCCAAGCTCCTCATCAAGGTTTATCTCCGAGCCACTAGACTCTCCATCACCAAGAGAATGCCCTCCAGAAATATCACAGGGGCTCAACCACTTTCTCTTTGCCTTTATGTGATGTACAAACTACATTTTTAGGATTGGTATTATGATGCAACCTGCCACTCCATGGTCTATCAACAGAACCGCTAGATGAGGACTCTATTGGTCCACTCAATGACTGTGATTACTAACTTGCATTATATGCAACCACATTTCCACTTATATCAGCCCCAACAACACCTTTTTCAGCATCATACCAGCTACTCATCTTATCAAATACAACATCACTGCTTACTCTTAATTCACATGTAGCAAGATTATAACATCTATATCCCTTTTTCTCAAGGGAATACTGAATAAAAACACATTTTTCTACTTTTGGATCCAGCTTAATATGCAACTCATCTGGCACATGTGCATATACAATACATCTAAAAACTTTCAAGTGAGACAAATCAGGTTTCTTGCCAGTAAACTTCTCCTCTGGCGTTACATCATGTATGGCTGCCCCGTAGGGGTCATGTTCATGATATAAACTACTATAGACATAGCCTCATCCCAATAGCTATGTGGCATATTCTTCTATGCCATCAATGCTCGTACTATCTCTGCAATGTGCCTTTTTTTTTGCTTATTAACTCCATTTTGTTGCGGAGTGTATCTACATGTAAATTGTCTCTAAATGCCATTCTTTCGGCAAGAATTCAGAGAACTCATTGGAGAAGTATTCTCCCTCTCCATCTAACCTTAGGAACTTCACATGCTTTCCTGTCTATTTTTTAGCCATAGCTCTAAAATTCTGAAACTGAGTGAACACTTCACTCCTCTCCTTCATGAAACACACCCACACTTTTCTCGTGTGATCATCAATGGATTTTACGTAGTACCTGTAGCCACCCATAGAGATAGTCTTTGCAGGACCCCATACATCTGAATGCACAACATCTAGTACATTCCTACTCACATTTCTGTCACGTGGAAATACATGTTTTGTTTTCTTTCCAAATTGACATGCTTCACAAACTTCCTGCATGCCTTCAACTTTAAACTTAGGTAGCCCTGTCACAATTTCTTTAGTCTGCATAGTCTTCATTCTTTGCACATTTACATGGCCAGTTCTCTTATGAACCATTTGAAAACATTGTAGCACTCACTTTAAGCATATTTACATTCAATGATGTAAACATTATGCCCACTCTGTTGCCTTTTGCAACCAACCTACACTTATCTTTAAAGTCTTCTACATAACAAGCATCAAGATTAAATCGGACCTACAAACGTTGCTCAATCATCTGGCCAATTGAAACCAGATTCTTTGTAATGAGCAAAACATGAAGCATTTTTGCAAGGTACTTCACCTTACCATCCTGCATAGACAATCGCACATCTCCAACATGGGCAATCGGATGAGTAGTGTCATCCCTTGTTTCAACAAAACTTGGTCTTTGAAGACTCTTCATTTCCTTGCACTACTCACCATGACTTGTCATGTGGTTGGAAGCACTTGAATCAGCATACCATACATCATCCTTACATACTGCTACATCATTTCTAGACACAACATTAACCACATGTTGCATAACAAACAACCTCTCATTGCCCTCATAGAGGACGCATAGTTGTTTTACTACACTTTTCCATTTTGCATGTCACTCTGCTTCTTATTGCAATCTACCTGCACATGTCTAGGTTTAGCACAAGAAAAAAATCCTTGTGTATCATTATGCTACCTTTGCCAATTGCTATGACCTTTTTGACTCCCTCTACCTCTAAATTAGCCTCCTCCACCTGTGTGTTGTTGCTGTGAATCCTGGGACTATTGCTGTTGTTGACCATAATTCTGATTACCTATTTGGCCACCACCTTAGCCACGTCCACAACCTCTACCTCATCCTCTGCCCTGCACTTGTGTAGAAGGCCTGCTGTCCTAAACTATTTTTGTTTTGTGAAGCCTATTGATCTTCACCCAAGTTCTTCTCTTCAATGATCAGCATTGACACCAAATCTCTGAAGTTGGGAATGTTCTCCCGAGTCTTAAATAGATGTCTTGAAGGCCTTGTATTGTGGCGCGAGACCAGAAAGACACACTTCCACCTTATCATCATCATCAAAAACACCAGTTGATGCAAGGGATTCCACAATGCCCTTGATCTTCAAGGCATAATAATTCACAGACATATGCTTCTTCTCCATAGTATGAAGCTCATTCTTCAACTGAATCTTGCGTGCCTTGGTGTTAGTTTCATACAGCTTCACCAAGGTGTCCCATGCCTCCTTGGGTGACTTGGCATTCTATATATGCCTAATCATGGTGTCTTGTATACTAATAGAAAGCCAATACATGACTTTCATTGATCCATGATTCCAATCCTTAAACTCTTTTACATTTGTAGCAGTTGGATTAATCTCCGGTGCCTCCTCATGTTCACCTTCAATGTAGTCCCTGTAACCTTTTCCCATCAGGAAATTTGTCAATCTAAATCTCCAAGCATGGAAGCTGTTCTTGTTAAGTTTCTTTGCAACAATCTAGTTTATTCCATCATTTAACATCATTTTTGCAACACAAATTTAACAAAAACAACACTCTTGTTTGACCTGCACAAACTGTTGTATTCTCTGTATCAGCGGTAAAATAAAAAATGATAAAAATAACACTTTTATAATAAAATAATAATCTTTTATACATACCTTTATGCATGAAAATCAAATATGATAAAAATAACACTTTTACAATAAAATAATAATCTTTTATGCATACCTCTATGCATGAAAATCAAATATGATAAAAGTAACACTTTTATAATAAAATAATAATCTTTTATGCATACCTTTATGCATAAAAACCAAATATGATAAAAATAACACTTTTACAATAAAATAATATTCTTTTATGCATACCTCTATGCATGAAAATCAAATATGATAAAAGTAAAATAATAATCTTTTATGCATACCTCTATGCATGAAAATCAAATATGATAAAAGTAAAACTTTTACAATAAAATAATAATCTTTTATGCATACCTCTATGCATGAAAATCAAATATGATAAAAGTAACACTTTTATAATAAAAACATAATCTTTTATGCCTAAAAATCCATTTTGATGAAAGCAACACTTTCATAATAAAAGAAAATAACACTTTCATCATAATAAAAGAGAATTATTCCTTTATGCATAGGAATAATAATAATCAATATGCATCTTCTATGCATGAAAATGAGACTTTTAGAGTATAGAATTGATAGGAATTACTCTTTTAGTATATTAAAAGATATTTCTTATTTCCAAAAATTTCACCATAACCTCCTTTGTATGGGTGACCATTTTTTAATTTTCTCTACTTAATTTTGTCTTAAAAATTAACTCTAATTGATTTAAAATAATCTATACTAATCAAAATTCCTTATAAAAGAGAAAACATTATAAAAAGTTTAATTCTAACAATTTCCACTTAACTAGGATAAACAAGGGTTGATTCTAAGAAGAGAGAGAGGAAAAGCCTTTCAATCAAGGCATAACATCCATTTATCACTTCAAACAATCATAAACATTAGAAAAACATAAAATCAATAAAGAAAAATATAAGAATCTCTACTTACATAATTTCTTGGAGCTTTCCTTTGGCTTGATGGTTTGAGGGTTCAACTCTTGTTTGTAACAAGAGTGGCCACCAATCTTTGGAAGAGGGAAATGTCAAAAACTAGTGAATTATTAATAAATTCACAGTTCTTGGCTTGGGAGGAGCAGAGTAATAGTACATAAAACACTATTAAGTTTCAACAAAGGGGAGGGCTTCTATTTATAGGAAAAAGTGAGCCTCTAACCAAGCCAATTGATTCTAGAATTTTCCAGATCAGTTTGGTCAATTTTTGACCATTTTTGGGTCAATTTTGGTCACTTTTTGGATCTAGTTGAAACAGGAGAGAGGAGAGATGAAAATATCTCATTATTTGGGAGTTTAAAGGTCATTCAAGCATGTGAAATAGGCATCCTCTTCATGAGGGGAACTCCCCCGTGCAGAGGTGTCAAAAATGCATCATTTCACCTAAATATCTCTCTTTTTTAACTATTAACCTTGTCCTTAGTCAACTCTTCATCTTATGTGAGTATTTACTCATTTTTGGGAGATTTTTCTTTTATTTCTTCATTTATCTCCTCCCTACATTTGGATGAATCTTATTGGTCCATAGGAACCTTAATTTAAAATTTCAAAAAAAAATCTTCACCCCCAGGATAATGCCTCTTGAACAGATTATACTTAATTTCTAATGCACCTTCTGAAAATATTTTTGAACTTCTGTTTCAGGGGAACTTATTTTAATAAGATGAGGTATTTTTCTATCCAAAAATATTTAAAATCTGAATATTATCTCTCTAGAATATTTTCTCTCTCTAGGCCAAAACAGGTAGAAACAAGATCTTTAATATTTCTGAAGAGGGGAATGAATTACAGGGGAAGATACTGGACATCATGAGGGCTGGGGGGAGGAATCTTACATTCTATCCCACTTAAAAAACGTGAGATGTCCTTATCTCGTAGGTGGATTATGATCTTTTTCATCTTCATCTTCTTCTTCAATCACTTCCAGCGTTACTGCTTTGGAAGTGGACGGCCGATTTGGGAACAACTCTCCATGACTTCCCCTATTATGAGGTGGACGTTTTGCATTACTTTGGGTTGAAATTGCAGGTTGGATAGAGGGTCTACCTCTGGGACTTCCCTGATTTTGGCGGATAGAACCGTGATTACTCTGGACGGAAGGGGCTGGAGTCTGGAATCTTGATCCCTGATTTTCCTGCCCTGAAAACCTTGATCCAAAAGGAGTTGGGCAATCCATGCTGCGATGTCCAAACCCTTGACAGTTATAGCATTTCACTCTCTTGTTCAAGGGTGGAACTTCTAAAGTTGAAATCCAGGGGATTGAGTCTCGGGAAAAGGACATTTCTTCCATTCTGGAACTTCTCATATCCTGGGTTTGACCCTGATGTCTCTTAGGCAGAGGAAGGTTGGAATCATCTTTTGGGAATAAAAACCTTTTGAAAGGTGATGGTGTTGACTTTGGCGGGACTTTGACATCAAAGGCTTTGGTAAAATCCTTCGCCATCCGAACTGCTTCGACCATGGAAATAGGTTTGGCATTCTTGACTAAAGTATCTAATGGCTCATTCATTCCCCGAATGAACCTGGCCATCAGCTGCTCTTCATCCAATTGAGGGGAATATTTAAGGAGAAGAGCAAAAGCCTGATGGTACTCTTCAATTGTCCGATTTTCGTGCTTTAGTTCCAAGAACTCATTCATCGTAGTCTCAAGAAAGCCTGGGGGACAAAACCTCTTTCTGAGGTAAGCCTTGACATCGGTCTAGGTTTGGGTATTTCGGTCGAGACGGTTTGTCTCGCAGTGGTTTCTCCATGCCACTCTAGTTGTCTCCACTATCTTCAGCCTTGCAAGAGCCATTTTGCTCTTCTCATTGTACCCGGTGACATCCAAGTATTCTTCCATTGATTCGATCCACTTCTCCACAGTCTCGCCCAAGTTTCCCCTTCACCCTTGAAAGGTCGAGGTTGCGAACTATGAAGAGTTTTACAAACATCCAGGTCGAGCTTTTCTTCATCGAGTTGGGGGTTAACATTTCTACCACGACAACCTCGATCCATGTTCCCATCAATACGAAAATTCTTGTTAAGTCTCTTTATTTATGATTCAATCCGATTTTTGATTCAACTGATTCCGGGGTTCTCGGCTCTCCACAGAGTCAAGGGATAAAGATACTCATATATAGAACGTATTATTAGTTAGCAATTCATTCAGAATTATCTCATTCATATCTTTAACACAATAATGGTCCATCATCAGACTAATTTTCTCCACCTGAAAAGTCCTTCATGGGGATTTCAATTTTTTTAGATTTTTAATTTATCATCGGACCTTAACTTGATTCACTAGACAAAAGTTAACAGTAGCAATCTGCCAGCACAATCCACTAATCTCATAGTGATTGGTTGAAGTCATTAACGTCATTCCAATTAAGAACATCCTCACAGGGACTCGTCCCATTCATCCTCATTGTGGTTTCATTCAGCGTATTACATTTCAGCGTATTACATTTCAGCGTATTACATTTCAACCAAATTTCAGGAATCATCATTTTTTTCAATCAGAATCCAAATCAACTCATCAGTTCTCAACCAGAATTTAAAAATCATATCAATCACATTCGAATTCATCAACTAGATAGCATTATTGCTTATAATTTCAAGTCTTAGATTTACTCGTATATACTGTTAGTAAAGAGCTGCAGCTATACCCTCGGTATATACGGGTAGTCATGGTTCTTGGAACTATAAGGTAAATACCATCATGTCTAGGCCTCAAGCAAGTCAGGGATTTCATACAATTGCGGTACTTCCATCTGAAGACCCAATTACCAATTTACGAATTTCAGTTTGAATATCAAATTGTATGAATTTTATCACATAATTACAACCTTTTAGTGCTTCTTGATAACTTTTTGACATATTTGGCTTCTTGGTTGATCCTCATTAGCCAACTTGGCTTTGATACCAACTGTGAGATCCATGTCCCCATCGCGCAACGGATTCGGGGTGCTAGCAGCGGAAGTAGCACATCTAGCATGGGGAAGGGTCCCACACTCGGGGCCTCGCCCACCACGGGTAACCGGACAAGTGACTAATTCCTCGATTCTTCCAAACCGAACTCAGAAAAACTTCTCTTGCCCGAAAAGCACGGGCGATTCCACGAGGATAACTTTTCCCTAACGTAGTGAAAAGCCTTACTTAACTGAACTGATCTGACCAAACTCGTAAGTTCCATAGTCAGATTCAAGGGACAGATTGCACTTGGATCATAGAGACCAACGCTTTTTTCCTCATCAAGAGGCACAACCATTAATCCTTTTTCCATAGAACAATTTTTGTCCAGGATTTACTTCATCTATCGAACTAAACAGAAATTGAGTCACGAATTACGGATCCATCAGTCCAGCCTAACCCCATCCAGTCCCATGGGTTAGCCAACCGCCCAACCACTGTAGTGATGGGATCCAAATTAGAATTTGGTTAGGTTTTGTCCCAGGTACCAGGGAAAAGAGTTTCCAGGCCTCCTAGCCGAAAGTTCATGCAAAGATAAAACTAGTCGCACCACTTACACACCCAATATGAAATTGCCTTTTTCTCCACATCAGCTAACTTTAAAACAATCCTTTAATGAAACCATTATGTCACTGAAACACTATATTAGGGAATATGGGAATTTCCCACAAGTTTGGGACACATGGTCAAAACTTTGGATCTTCCATAACTTGAACATCACTACTCCAAATTGAGCGCACTATAGCTCACTAGATCTCATTTTTCAAGCGCTTTCCAATGATAGGTCACATGATAGGATGTTGAGAAACTTATAGGCATGTTAATCGGGTTCCACTTTTCTAGTATTCAAAAATGGGAATTGGGAGATTCCCAAATTCACTAATATGGTGTTCTGATCATAATCCTCAAAATCTCTAGTTGAATCCATATTTCTAATCATTCATTCATCAGTGTACTTATGCGCTCACCATCCGTTCACTCCGGGCCTTTTCGATAGTTCCTAGCTCATAGTAACCGGTAATATATTCACATAACAAAATGGAATCTCTGTGGAAGATCAGAAAGATCAACCCCAACAGATCCATATAAAAGAGCCATGGACTCATCCGTTGAGTACCAGCAAGGTCAATCAACCAGATCCATGCCCGGTTTCAGAAAACATCTCTTACTCCTTATTCCAATATCTTCCACGACGCACGTGTGGGTATCTTCAGTGTGACCGAGAGCCCGAGCACCGTATGGTCAGCACCCTCTAGGATCCTTCACAGGTCACCTAGCGCTTCACTCATAGGCCGCTTCCTTAGTCCCTCATCCACCATACCGGAAGCTCACCATTTAAATCGAACCGAGGTTGGTCAAGACCTCGGCCGACCTTGCTACGCGAGACGTCCTCCATTGACTCTCCATCATCAGCAGTTGTAACTTTATCAGTTAGGTCTCCACGACCTTAATCACAAGACGGTCAAAATGCTTCCCCAGCATTCTTGACATAAAACAGTCATTTACAAATAGTTTACAAATACAGTTTCTATAATGAACTCTCTTCTTTCCACATTATCCCTCATCAATCCACAATACTTATTCCACATTTCATTCATATGTGTACTCATGGGTTGTTGCAAGATCAGGGTATCCAGTTTTGTCCAGTTTATGCAGAACTGGGACATAGCTTGGAGAGCAAATTTTGAGGGGCAAGGTACTTAAAATTAGATCAAGAAAATAATAAAAAATGCACTTGCCCTTAAATTAACCTAATATAACTTAAATTAATATAAATTAGTCTAGTTAATCAAAATTAATCAAAAATATGATGAAATAATAAACAAATGATCTTTCCATACTTAGAGTGATCCAATTTATTTTTCCATAGATGCACCATTACAAGTACACTAGTCCCTATAGGTTTTAGATGATTCACAAAAATGTAATTTTACTAATTAGATTATTAATATTTGCAGGCCTTCTGATAGTCTGAAAGAATTTTGAAAAAGAGATCATTAAAAATCCAACCATTGGATTTGCAATTTTTACTAACCACCACATTCTACTAATGTCTTAGTATCTACCCACTCTTTTGATCTACAAGATTGAGGATTTTAAGTGGTAGCTATTGTGGGTACAAAAACAGGCGTATATTATAACACTTTAGAGACCTTGAAATATTTAAAGAAAATAGACAAATATCTTAAAATTTTCTTGAAAAATCAAGTTAAGCTCCATATTATGTGAAGATCTAAGGTACAAAGTGGGAATCTCATATGAGTTTATATGTAAAAGATATTAGCATTTTATGGAATCAGTTCAAATTTGGGACAGGGTGTATACATTGACCTTGTACCTAAGAAAATGAAGACTTTTGACCATCTAATGCTTAATCAAATTATGCAACTATATTTCCAACTTTGAATATGATGTTCCAACAAAAGAACTTGAAACGAAATTCCTTCATTTACTAGGAGAGATTAGCCACTAAAGGTAAACAAATGCCTGTTTTTTTACTGTTTACAGGGTGCCTGAGTGGATAAAATTGGGCACCCTGATCTTGCAACCACCCTCATTCTTATCCAATCACTTCATTTTCCATCTCATCACATCAGATTCATTCACATCCCAATTCATATGTGTACTCATTCTTATCCAATCACTCCATTTTCCATCTCATCACATCAGATTCATTCACATCCCAATTCACATGCCATCACATCTCATCCATTTACTCATATCGACGTCACATCATTTCACATACACATTCGCATTCATACATCCACATCCACATCCACCTTCATACATCCACATCCACATCTACATTCATACGTCCACATTCACATTCACATCCATACATCCATATCCACATTCCACATTCATACATCTATATCCACAGTCCACATTCATACATCTACATCCACATTCACATACATCTATATTCTTACCATACATATCCACATTTACACATTCACTTACATCCACATCCACATTCCATATCTACATCCATATCCACATTCACATTCACATACATCCACATCCACATAATACATCAGAGTTTGGATATAAAAGAAAGCAACATCTCTTGCTTGTACTAGTTCTGAGTAATCTCTCACTCTTGCTTGAAGATCTTCACACTCAAGAAACCTTGTATGCAAGTTAGGAGAATCCTGTGGTGTATGGGGCACACTGGCTCATACCAGTGGATGTTATATTTTTTTGCATCAAGATTTGATTTAAGCACAATAAACCTTGCATAATTTATAAATTGCTCTATTCTACACTGTAGATCTACAAAAGAATTGTACTCTGCACTATAATCTTCAACTCTGTTCTTGAATCTTCTCATAGTAAATTGTATTCTGCACACTTCTTGAAACTACACCAAGCTTCTGCACACTTTCTTGAAACTGCACTGAATTTCTCCAGTTTCTTGAAAATTTGTACCACCCAACTGTACATAAAATCTTGAAATCTGTAGTAGTTTTGCACAACTCTGCACTTTAATCTTGATTCTCTGCACAATTATCTTCTTCTTGCAATCTTTCTCTAAGAACTCAAAGATTTGGAAATCTAGGGTTTGATCTTGAAGAATTAAGGGCTTTAAGGATTGATATTTGAAATTGTAGCCTCTCTAATCAAGATAATGTAAGAAAATAATTCAAAATTGGTTACTAAAATCTCTGCAAACCCTAATTTTAAAAGTTAAGAAAATTTTCAAGAAATCAATATCAAGAAGTTCAAGAAATCCATCGCGATGTTACATTGCCCTTTCTCGGGTGGGTAGCTGCTTTCCTTTTACAAGGCTTCTTGGTGGCTGAACGAGATTGAGCAGGGGAAGTAGCTATTAACGAAGCTTTTGGGACCCATTTGTATGTGTTTTTTGGCATACAGTCCCTTCCATGGTACCCGCAGGCATAACCAAAAAACTTTGAATTACAGTCCCCTTGTCATAGGCAACCGGAGTGTGCAGAATTCCTGCGACAGGGGTTTTCTTCTTGTTGATTCCTTGAACTTGGATAGCACTCTTGGATAAAGGTGGTTTTCCAAGTTGACACCACACGCCATATGATAACAAATTGTGTTGAGCTCCTGTATCCAATAATGCATTATACAGCACCTCCCCGTAAGGACTCTGTAACTCAATTGGGTATCTTAGAGGTGGGTCAGATTCTAGTGAATCCTCGTCTGCCTCCTCGAGAAATGCTTGCGTAATTCCCAAGTTGGCTTCTCGTTGTCGCCTAGCACGCTGTTGACGTTCTTTGGCTTCGACTCTCGCTTGTATCTTTTTAAGCTCAGCTTGTTCTTTAGCTGCCTTCTTTTGATGGATTGCATGTAACTCCTCTTGGCTCAGGGGGTCATAGTATCTTTTGAATTTACTCCCATTAAGGAATCCAATGGTTTCAACTCCATCGAGAGTCTCCACTGTGATGGTACCTTGCGGGGTAATTTCACATACTCTATACAGTCCCTTACCAGCATATTTGAGCTTCTTCTTTTCGTTACACACTCCATACATAAGGACTTTAACCCCAACCTTGATGTCCTTGTCCCTTCAGGTGGCGATCAAACCATTTTTTCCTTCTATCCTTCTCCACAAGGGCATTGTATACAACCAATTGTCTTTCTTCGTTTAGCCGCTCAAGAATATATAGATGCTCTACTAAGGGATTACCATCCCAACCCTCTTGAGTAGCAACATGAAGACTAGGAATGACAAATTCCCACGGCATGACTGCTTCTTGGCCATATACCATTTTGAATGGTGTGCAATTAATAGCCACTTTGTACGCAGTACGATAGGCCCATAAAGTTGTCGTAAGCTTTAGATCCCAATTTGTGCGATGAGCTTCAACTGTCTTTGTCAAAATAGAGATTAATGTCTTGTTGGTACTCTCGGCTTGGCCATTCGCTTGCGGATAATAAGGAGTAGATTTATGATGGGATATCATGAAATTTGTTGTGAGCTCCTTAATCATGTCATTTATAAAATGCATCCCATTGTCGTTCACAAGTTCAAAAGGACAACCGAAGCGTGTGATTATATTTTCAAAGAGAAACTTGGCTGTTGTCCTCGCATCTGCCTTACGTGTCGCTTTTGCTTCAGCCCATTTGGTCATATAGTTAGTGGCCACAATAATATAGCGAGATTGTGTGTTTCGGGCCGCTGGGCTAATTGGACCTATAAAGTCTAAACCCGACTTTTCAAATGGTTGGTTTACTTTGATTGGATGTAGGGGCATCTGATCTTTCCTCTGGGGTTTCTTGTATCGTTGGGATTCATCACAACCCTTCACAAAGAGTGATGCATCTTGGAACATAGTGGGCCACCAATACCCTGATTGTAAGATCTTTCGCGCAGTTAAGTCTCCTGAGAAGTGACCACCGGCTACGCCCATATGTGCCTCTTGCAAAATGTATAGATACTCATCCTCTCGGGCACAACGCCTAAGAACATCATCCTTTGTAAGATTCCTCCCCCAACCCCTTTTTGATGTCTAGTATCTTCCCCTGTAATCAATCCCTCTCCAGAAATATAAAGACCTTGTTTCTAACTGTTTTAGCCTAGAGAGAGAAAATTATTCTAGAGAGAGAATATTCAGATTATGAATATTTTTGGATAGAAAAATAACTCATCTTATTAAAATAAGTTTCCCTGAAACAGAAATTCAAAAAGAAATTTCCAATGTGCAATTGGAATTAATTGGAAATAGGTATAAAGAACCTGTCTAAGGATCTAGATTTTCAAAATTTTTTGGATTATGGCCCAATTAAGGTTCTTATGGGCCAATAGTATCAATCCATGTGTAGGGAGGAGATAAATCCAAATTGTAAAAGAAGATACCCAAAAATGAGTAAATGCTCACATAAGATGAAGAGTTGAAAATGTACAAGGTTTATTAGTAAAAAACTATGAGCAATAAAATTTTGACACATATGTAAGGAAGGGGAGTTCTTTAAAGAAGGTGCATATTTCACATAAGATGAAGAGTTGAAAATGTACAAGGTTTATGAGTAAAAAACTATGAGCAATAAAATTTTGACACATATGTAAGGAAGGGGAGTTCTCTTTAAAGAAGGTGCATATTTCACATAAGATGAAGAGTTGAAAATGTACAAGGTTTATTAGTAAAAAACTATGAGCAATAAAATTTTGACACATATGTAAGGAAGGGGAGTTCTTTAAAGAAGGTGCATATTTCACATAAGATGAAGAGTTGAAAATGTACAAGGTTTATTAGTAAAAAACTATGAGCAATAAAATTTTGACACATATGTAAGGAAGGGGAGTTCTTTAAAGGAGGTGCATATTTCACATGCTTGAATGAGTTTTAAACTCAAAAATAATGTGATATTTTTATCTCTCATATCTCTTGAACCAAACCAAATCAAAATGGAACCAAATCGAATCAAAAAAATAACTAAACTAGGTCCAAATCTAGTCCAAATTCAACCAAACTGACTTGGAAAATTCTAGAATCAGTTTGTTTGGTTAGGAGCTCAATTTTTCCTATAAATAGAAGCCTTCTCTTGTTGAAAAGGATAATGTCTTATGCATTGTTACTCTACTCTACCTAAGCCAAGAACTGTGAATTCTTTAATAATTCACTAGTTTTTGATACTTCTCTCTTTCTTCAATCCCCATTGGTGGCTCCATCAACATACTAAACCAATTGATTGGTTGGGGGCCTCTACCGTGATCAAAGAATCAAGCAAATTATAAGATAAGTATAGTGAATTTTGATCTTTTCTATAATTTCTCAATGATTCTCTCTTCTCAACCCCTCTCAAGCTTGAGAAGCTTAATTGGTATGGTTTTTGAAATGCTATTGAAGTTAATTAATTAATGATAGTAAAGAATTACATAAAATTCTATTTATATTTAATTCTAATGGTTTTTCTCTCTCTCACTTAAGAAATGGTCATACTCATGACCCTTTTCAATCCAAATGAAGCTTTTCATAAGGCTTTTCCTTAATCCAAGATTAAGCTATACTTGAGGCCAAATTAATGGCTTTTTTCTATGCTTTTAGTTTATGTATATTGATGATTCAATCCATTATGGATTGATGATCCAATTAGAGACCATTCTAATTATTTCCTTAGTGATAAGCCTTATCCCTTAGAAAAAATTGAGATTTATCAGTCATAGTAGCGGAGCTATGGCAAATTTTTTATAGAAATTACGCATAAAATAATTTCATTCAAAGCATAAAAAGAGGACTTCCTACCATATTATAGGAACTATCATCCTAGATTAATTAAAAGAATTTTATTATGCGTGGAGATGTGGATGTGGAGGTGGATGGATGCATGTAGATGTAGATGTATAGATGTAGATGTGGATGTGGAGGTGGATGTATGCATGTAGATGTAGATGTGGATGTAGATGTGGAGGTGGATGTATGCATGTAGATGTAGATGTATAGATGTAGATGAGAATGGAGATGTGGATGTATGCATGTAGATGTAGATGTATAGATGTAGATGTGGATGTGGAGGTGGACGTATGCATGTAGATGTAGATGTGGATGTAGATGTGGAGGTGGATGTATGCATGTAGATGTAGATGTATAGATGTGGATGTGGATGTGAATGTGGAGGTGGATGTATGCGTGGAGATGTGGATGTATGCATGTAGAAATAGATGTATAGATGAGGATGTAAATGGAGATGTGGATGGATGCATGTAGATGTAGATGTATAGATGTAGATGTGAATGGAGATGTGGATGTATGCATGTAGATGTAGATGTATAGATGTAGATGTGGATGTGGAGGTGGATGGATGCATGTAGATGTAGATGTATAGATGTAGATGTGAATGGAGATGTGGATGTATGGATGTAGATGTATAGATGTGGATGTGAATGGAGTTGTGGATGTATGCATGTAGATGTAGATGTATAGACGTATAGATGTAGATGTATAGATGTGGATGTGAATGTGGAGGTGGATGTATGCATGTAGATGTAAATGTATGGATGTGAATGTGAATGTGGATGTGGATGTATGCATGGAGTTGTGGATGTATGCATGTAGATATGAATGTATGCATGTAGATGGGGATGTATGGATGTGAATGTGGATATGGAATGTGGAATAAGTAAGGTGGGTTGATGAGGGATAATGTGGAAAAATGAGAGTTAATATAGAAATTGTATTTGTAAACTGTTTGTAAATGCTGTTTGTAAATGATTGTTTTATGTCAAGAATGC
Source organism: Cibotium barometz (assembly GCF_041138505.1). Lineage (NCBI taxonomy): Eukaryota > Viridiplantae > Streptophyta > Polypodiopsida > Cyatheales > Cibotiaceae > Cibotium > Cibotium barometz. The sequence goes on from NC_141093.1 coordinate 17,266,844, forward strand.
TGGGGGGAGCATTTTGACCGTCTTGTGATTAAGGTCGTGATGATAAAGTTGCAACTGCTGACGGAGAGTCAATGAAGGATGTCTCGCGTAGCAAGGTCGACCGAGGTCTTGACCAGCCTCGGTGCGATTAAAATGGTGAGCTTCCGGTACGGTGGATGAGGGGCCAAGGAAACGGCCTATGAGTGAAGCGCTAGGTCACCTGCGAAGGATCCTAGAGGGTGGTGACCATACGGTGCTCGGCTCTGGGTCACCTAGGATACCCATGCGTGCGTCGAGGAAGATATTGGAACAAGAGTAGGAGTTGTTTTCTGAAATCGGGCATGGATCTAGTTGATTGACCTTGCTGGTCTTCAATGGATGAGTCCATGGCTCTTTATATGGATTTGTTGATCTTCAACGAGAGTCCATCTTGATAAGAGATTATATTTGCTGATCTTCAACGAGAGTCCATCTTGATAAGAGATTATATTGCCGAGTATTATGGGCTAGGGATTAGGAAACGGCCCCTGTGTGTGGACAGGTGGTGAGCGTCCTAGTTGCCAATGATGCTATAGATACTCTGATGAAGGAATGATGGAAAAATTTAAGGATCAACTGGTTAAATTGGAAGATGGTGATCAGTGATACTATGGTTTTATTAAAGGATTGTTTTAAACTGGTTGAATATGTGAAAAGGCAATTTCATATTGGGTGTGTGAGTGGTGTGACTAGTTTTATTTTTGCATGAACATCCGGCTAGGGGGCCTTGGAACTCTTTTCCTTGGTACCCGGGACAAAACCTAACCAAATTCTTAATTGGATCCCATCACTACAGTGGTTGGGCGGTTGGCTAAACCATGGGATCCGATGGGGTTAGGCTAGACTGATGGATCCGTAAATCGAGACTCAAACTTTTGTTTTTACGATAGATAAAATAAATCCCGGACAGTAACTGTTCTATGGATAGGAATCAACGGCTGTGCCTCTTGAATGGGGAAAAAAGCGTTGATCCCAATGATCCAAGTGCAAGTTTCTTCCTTGATCTGACCAAGTATCTTATAGATGTAATTGGATCAGCTCGATCAAAAATGATCTTGACTACGTTAGAGTAAAAAGTTATCCTGGTGGAATCGCCCGTGCTTTTCGGTAAAGGAAGTTTTTCCGGGTTCGGTTTTAGAACAACCGACGGATTAGTCTCTTATCCGGATATCCGTGGGTGAGGCCCCGAATGTGGGACCCCTGTCCCGCGCGAGAAGTGCTACTTCCGCTGCTAGTATCCCGAATCTGTTGCTCAGTGGGAATAGGGATCTTACATCCTTTCCTCTTTTATAAAGAGTCCCGGCTATCAGGCAACAGGGTTCGCATTCTTTGATCAGCTTTCGAGCTAGATCTTTACGAAGCTCCTTGGGTGGAAAGCCATTAACCAAAAAGTTAACAATCTTCTCACTCCATTCAGGCATTGTCTCCACCATGAACATGGAAGTGTCAGGTAAGTCATCATCAACCCCCGTAGGAGCCTCACCATTAGGTATACGAGACAAATGATCAGCCATAACATGTTTTTTGCCAGGTCTCACAACAACAGTGAAATCAAACTCAAGAAGAATCAATAGCCATCGTGTGATTCTTCCTGTGGAGCATGGTTTGTTTACCAGATACAACAATGCTTGATGATCCACATAGAAAACAAACTTGGTGGCAAGGAGGTAATAACGAAATTTCCTTACTGCATATATCATTGCCAACCCTTCTCGCTCCGTAGTGGTGTAGTTCATCTGAGCATCGTTCAATTGGCGACGACTGGCAAAGCTAATGGGGTAGTCTAGCTTGTGTTCTCCAGGTTGAGTTAACACACACCTAATAGCAACGTTTGATGCATCAATATGCACATGGAAGAGTAAATCCCAGTTAGGCATTCTCAAGATTGGAGCACTCGCCAAGGCCTTCTTTAATAGCTCATAGGCACGGTCACATTCTTCGGTCCAAATAAACTCGATGAGAAGCTTATACAATGGTCGAGCTATCTCGGCGAAGAATAGAATAAATCTTCGATAATAACCCATGTGGCCCATAAAGCGTTGGACTCCCTTATAGTTGGTGGGTGGGGGTAATTCTAGAATGACCTTGATTTTACTCTCGTCAGTGAAAATCCCATTTTTGGACACTATATGCCCTAAGATAACTCCGTGTTTAACCCAAAATTGGCATTTGAAAGGATTCAATGAGATGCGATATAATCTACAACTTTCAAATATTTTTCGTAAACACATCAAGTGCTCGTCCCAAGAGGAATGAACACAAAGATCATCTAAGAAAGCTTCACAGAAGTCCCTTAGATATTCCTTAAAGGCCGTGTTTATCAATCGTTGGAATGTTGCAGGTGCATTGGTCAAGCCAAAGGCCATGACGCGAAAGGCAAACACTCTTAACTCCGTGAATAAATGCTGTTTTAGCTTGGTCCTCGACTACAATTGTGATCTGATTATAACCCGAGTACCCATCTAAAAAGCTATATGCCTCCTTGCCTGCCACTCTTTCAAGCACATGTTCAGAATATGGCAAGGGGTAATGATCCCTTCTGGTGGCTGCATTAACCTTTTTGAGATCAACGCACACTCTAAGTTTCCCATTCTTCTTTGGTACGATGACTATCGGAGAAACCCATTCTGAGTGCTCAATAGGGTATATGAATCCACATTTTACAAGCTTTTCAATTTCCTCTTGTACAATCTTTGCGTACTTAGGATTCATTGGGTAGGGACGTTGCTGGACTGGTTTAGCAGTGCTAATCATTGGAATCATGTGTTACACAACCAAGGGTGGAACACCCTTCATATCATGATATGTCCAAGCAAATATGTCCTTGAATTCTTTAAGATGCTTCGTAAGTGCAGCTTCTTCCGCCTTGGTGAGGTCTTGAGCAATAAAAACTGGTTTAGACTCCTCACCCGGATCTGCTAAGTCTGTCTCCTTAACTACCGCCGTAGGGCCATCGTAGACACCGCTACTCCCATTGGTAGGCGTTCGTTGGGCTTTTGTGTAGACCACTTTATATTCCCCTATGGTAAATGATTTGAAATGCTCGTGTGAGGGGTATAAGTCTACTGGTTCTTGTTGTGCCAGGCTTTTTTCTTTCAATTCCGCTTCCTTTTATTGCTGAGCCAACTCTTGGTTTTGCCGCCTTCTTGCAGTACGACTTAGTTTCGGCTTCTCTTCGATTTCTAATTGGGCGAAGTCATGAGGTTGCGGAATACACTACATGACACTTTGGAGGTATTGTCCCCAATTATCCGCTAACTTTTGACGAGCATCAATGGCTCCTACATAACTAAGCCATTCTGCAGTGGATCTTTTCTTGTTTATTGCAGTGTGTACATTAGCTCGATAGCGTTGGCGCTTATGTCTCGTTTTCTTCTTACCAAGTTTTTGATTTTTGTTTCTATCAAATTCAAACTCACTTGGTCGATCTTCACTTGTGTCCCCCTCACTTTCGGATGAACTACAGGAGGTCAGTGTCCTAGGCCTTGAGCACCTTGCTTCCACATTTGGGTGAATATTTGATTCATCCCCCCCATCAGGCTCAGAGTTAGTTTCTTCTTGAGATTCATACTCAGAGTTGCATTGGTTAGAGTCTTCGCTACTTTCAGTGTCAGTGGAGTTTGCCACTTTCTCGCCATCAGGAGTCAAGTGCATAACACCTATCATGTTTATTGGCACTAATGGTGGCATATCTTGCCCCTCAGGTGTTACCCAACTTGTGCCTCTATTTTTCCATGTGTCTATGGTTACCGCTAGGTGTACCCAATCCACATTATCCGACTCAGTCATACCCGGTAGGACATCCATATAAGGAGAATCTTTCCCATCATCAGTCTCTTTTTTGCATGTATAGCAATACCTTAATGGGGCGGAGTGAATAGTGGTATCCGATCGATTAACAATGATAACCTTGCTTCCTAAAGGATGTGCACGACCATTCTAAAGATCAACTCGAATGACAGAGTCCTGGAATTGTAGATAGACATGGTTTTTTGACCAGTCATGCACCATTTGTGCTTCCCTCATGAAAGGACGTCCTAAGATCATTTGATATGACATAGGATGTTTGGAGAAATCCATTACAATGAAGGTATGTCTTACCTTGTATCCTAGAACCTTGATCTTAAGGTCCCTTAACATTCCAATAGGTTTAGCAATAGTCCCGTTTGCCATCTTAACCACTATGTTTGTGACTTCGAGGGTGAGGTCTCCCCATAGATTCCCAACAGTTTTTAGTCACAATGCTCACCCCAGCACCACCATCAAGGATTCCCTTTAGAGTTAATCCCTTGGTAGTAATGGGGAGGGTTGCATTAGATTCGTCACCTTCAAAGTACTGTCCCAACTTGTTAACAGGTATTTCAACGACCGAGTCTTCATCCAGGTTGGGTTATAGATCCCAATGTTCCCCTTCATCTTGAAGCGTGTCGGGTCTATCCATATTTGCAAATTGTGGTAGCCCCGCCTTTAGTTCTCCATTGAGAAATACCCGAAGAGCTAAGAATAGCTCAGGATCTCCATATAATTTGGATATGATCGTGGTTCTGATTTCAGAGGACATGAAATCCATTAGCTTAGACACATTCAACGGTACTTTTCGAGACATCGCCCCTTGACTAGGGATTGGTAAAGATGGAATCACTTCGATGGGGTCAGGCATTCCCTCACTAAACATTCTTTCAAGCAAAAAGGGTGTTTGCGCACTTCCTGATATCCTATCCTCACTTTCTTCCCGAATGATACTAGGTATAGCTAACGGTTTATGGTTCCTGTGAGGTTGAACTTGCGTAGGAAACACTGTGTCTGGAATTTTGATTTTTCTTGGGTTTGGCTCCAGTTCTCTTTGTGTTTCTTCCACCAAACCCCTTAAGTGTTGCACTTGTTCAATCTCCTCAACTGGGTTTGGGTAAGTTCCAATCTTTTTCTTGAGGGTTTTTGGCCCACGTGGCTTGTCTTGGGGAGTCTCAGTCAGTTTGGGTGGTCAAGAGGGCATTAACTGACTTGGTTGTGGGGCCGAGGAAGTTTCCTTCTGTTTCCCCTTATTTATGTACTCGCTTGATTCTCCTTCATTGAGCTCCCGAGTGGGTTCCTCCCTTAAGGTAGTGGCTTTGGTCCCCATGGTTTCTATTGAATCAGAATCATCTTCAAGATCATTCATATACACGGGGTCGTCTCTTATCCCCATGTTAGTCTTTGAACTAGGCTTGGAGCTCGTGGCATTAAGCGATCTCTTCTGCCGTGTTTTCTTTTTCTTTGCCTGAGCGATTGATGCAGTATCCCTCTCTTCAAGAATGTAGTTTTGATTTTGAAGCATTGACCATGTAACTACATTCACGGGTACAACGGGTGTGGTTCCTCGTGCTTGGTTGGTGACCTCAACCAAATTTAATGGCGTAATCTTGGGTGCATTAGGATTATGTGGACATTAATCAAATGATCTATGCCACAACGATTACATGTAAGTACCGGCATTCCCGATGTGCTCCCTTGATTTGGTTGCATCTGAGTAGCGATCTTCTGTAGCCTATTAGGGCACTCCGCTACACGATGCGGTCCACCACAATCGTAGCATTGAAGAGGTGGTCTCCTCGCCAAGGTATTAAGGTTTTGCCCTCTTGTGGTGGCGAGAGCAGCCGCTTGATATACAGGCTTTGACTTGCCCAAAATGATCCTCCATGTAATACTGGGGAATCATTTCAAACGTATCAATCCCATATGGAGTAGTGGGGTCTATCTCCTCTTCATAATCCCCACACGCACTATGTGACTCACAACCCATCTGGTTTATTGGGGTAATCCTTGGATGTGGAGGTTGTGGTCCTAGCAGCACTGGCGGTGGTAACGGCACAGGACTGGACTACATTCGGATTCCTTGGAACTATGTGCTGTGAGATGGTTGCTCGACAAGTTGTGCAGGCATTAGCGTGGGTACTTGAGGTGTGTTTGACCAGGCTAGTGGTGCCTGATTTGCCAACATTCGCATAAGTACTAGGCAATCTTTAGATTGATGGCCGTACTTACCACATGCATTGCAATTCCCATTGAATTTGACTCTGAATGTGGGACATTCACTCGTGCTATGTGGTCCTAAGCACACCGAACACCATTGTTGCTCTCTCCTTGGGTACATATGGCTATTCTAAGGAGCTCGATTACCCCTAAAGTATTCTTGGAGAGCCTTAGTAAGGTCGGTCACACAGACATTTCAGATATCTTGGGTTCCTTGGCAATAGGTTTCACCGTCATTGGCTCATGCCCAGATACTTGCGAACTAACGGATTTTGTCTCCGAAGAAGACACCTTTTTACCTACAATCATCAAGTTATCTTCTAACTGGATTGCATTGGCAGTGACTGCTTCCCACGTTGTAAGACCTCTAATGACTAGGCCATTGTAAATGTCCTCGTGGTGCAATCCTCGAATGAATCTATCGAGCAGTTGGTTATTATTGAAGCGCTCATCTCACGAGTGCAACGAGAATTTAGATGCTTCAATAGACTTATAAAGTCTCTCACTAACTCCCCTTCCTCGCATTCAGTTTTTTGGAGTTGAGATGCTACTCCCCAAAGCACACCCTCACGTATGTATTCTTTCAAGAACAACCTCTTGAGAGTGGGGTAGTGAGTGCGCTCTTCAACCCTTAAGGTTCGATACCAATCTCCGGCCTTCCCACTCAAGGTTAAGCCTAAGGCTTTACACTTATGCAGCTCATTGTGCTCTTTCAAGGAATCACACACGTGTTCAAAGACTTCAATGTGCTTTCTAACATCCTCGTTTTACAACTGAAGTTTTGAGTGAGCTTAGCCACTTGTACTGCCTTGCTTCTAGGTTCTCTCTCAGGCATACCCCGCATGTTTTCCGCAATAGATCGTCTGATCGTCTGAGCAAACATTGCGAGATCACCTAGGTGAGCAGGCATAGCTGGTGGAGGCACTTCTGGGATAGCTTGGCTGATAGGAGTTGGCGTTGGTCTGGGTATGTTGGCAAATGACGTAGGATATGATATGTAGCTAGGCCTAGCTCCTCTTGGATAAGGGTTGTGATAAGGCGATCATGGAGCATACGCCATTGGCATACTAAGAGGCATAGGAGCTACATGAGCATGAGTAGCGATAGGTACATAGGGTCGATAGGCACTGGCACGCACTGTTGTAGGTGCTGTTCCACTAGGTAGTGGTGTCATACTAACTACAGTGGTAACAGGTGTGCTTTCTGTCATGCTCATCATTGGGGTAGGCATTGTGGATTCCTTAATGGAAAGTTGAGCCAAGGTTGGAAAGCTAAAGTTACTGCTCATGGGCTCAACCTGCATTGAGACTCCAGGCGAAACAACATACGAAGGGTCTATGGGACTCACCGATTGTGATAGGGTTGGTTGTTTGGCCTTGCCCGTATCCAAAAATCTCATAGGGCCAGTGTAAACTAAGTTCACTCCCCTATTTTGCCTCTCAATTTGGATAATTCTATGAATAACCTCACATATCATTTGTTGTTGCTCCTCTAGATTAGTGGCGCTAGATGTAGATCGTAGGACTTCTAACCAACCTACATGGTCTGTGTAACCCGTGTTGTATAGGTCAGTTAGAGTCTCTGTGTGTAGATCATATTCTCAATTTTCATTGAGAAATATCCCATACAGACTTGGTGTGCCAAACGGTTCTCTTGAAGTGGACGCAATGTCACTTCTTATGGATTGGCTTCTAGGGACCTCTACTTTAGGAAGAGCATAGGAAGGTGGTAGCTCAGTAGGGCCCTCATTAAACGAAGTTGGTAGAATATCCACATGGACACTCTTTGGGAGGGTAGGGTCTACATAAGATGTGAATGGCGAATCTACTATCCCTCCTTCCTCATTTACTTCGCTTGTCGCATGTTCAGAGCGTGTAGCTCTACTAAAGGTCTCTATTAGACGACTAAACATGCTAGATCCGGGTTGTGGGACCCTCACTGGTATGTTTTGGCTTGTCTCCTCAGGGTTCTTGGTAAGGTGCCCTTCCATGGCTTCTGAGTCAAAGGACGAGTCACTATCCACTATTCGTGGATCTTGGGTTGTACTCCCTTGGGTTCTAGCCGAAGGCCAAGATGCTAACGTGGAGGGATGGTGTGAGCCTGCGTAAACTGAAACACTTTCTAGTGGCTCAGGCTCTAACACCCGACCAAAACGTAGATGCATGTAACGTGGGTACCCTACGTGCGTTGGTAACTACCCTTAAAGCCCACACAAGTGGTTTCTTAGGTATTTTGCGCCCCATTTTTACTTGTTTTTTTATTGTTTTTAACCCGTTTTTAATCCCCTTACTTATGGTCGAACCTGAACTAGGGTGTGTGATAGCTCGAAACGAGCGTATTGTTTAAAGGGTCCTAGCGTGCTTTACAGCACTGTGTTTGCCTATCCGGAGCTCTCGTGGTTCTCAAAACAGTCCGTTTCCCTATGGGGGAAGGGGCAAAAGCCTATTTGCTTATGGAGGAAAGGGTGAGGGCTTTATCCCACATGCTCACTTCACTCCTTGGGGAGTGGGCTACATATAGAGGGCACAACTTCCCATAAGCTCTCACTTGAAAGAAAGCTATGGAGGCTCACTCTCCTATATATATATATCAAAAGACCGAGACCGAGGTCGGGGTCGGGGTCAATTGGGGGTTTTTCTTTTCAAATTTTTTTTCTCCAATTAAAAAATCTTTCCTCTCCACACGTTTGGCTTTTTCTTTAAAAATAAAATTTAATTTTTTATTTTTATTTTTTATTATTTTTTGAAATTATTAACAAAAGAAACAGATTTGCAGAAGACAAATTGCAGAGACAGATTACAGAACACGGAAACACTTCAACAACAAACACATAGTCGCCTTTCCTACAGTGTAAATTTCACTTCACGCAGCAGCTCGAGCTACAAACTAGAGCTTGGTGCAGGGCATATCCCCGACAGCGGCACCAAAAATGTGCGCTTTTGCCGCACAGGTCGTAGCTGGGGACTTGCCGAACACCGTATATGCGAGCCACGAATGGCTACAAGCATACAACCAGGAAAGCAAGCTCAAACATAATGCAAAAGGTGTGTCACTCACCTCTCAACCGCCGCCTTGAAGGATTCCCGCGTCGCAGCCGTGAAGGAGGAGCCGCTGTCGCTGCTCTACCGCCTCGCCGCCGCCGCCGTGCCGCTACACAGTGCTCGATCGCTCTCTCTCTCTCTCTCTCTCTCTCTCTCACACACACACACACACGAGGAGAAGGAAACCAAGAAGATAAGGCAAGAGCACTCTTGTATTCACAACACATGAGAATGAGGGTTTTAGGGTTACATTTGACTCTTATAGGTGACTTGGCCGTTCACACATGGATGCCCATACATGGCCGACCGATCCTAACCCTTACCCTGCTGATATTCAAGGTGCGCCTCTCATCAGCGATCACCCAATCCCTTTATCCTTAACATATGGTGCCGACAAGCCCGGCCCAAATGAGACGTAAAACATAGTACGTCTCAATGTCCGTCATAGGTTAACACATTGGCCTTTTACATTGACCTACCCGTTTGTGTTAGGCTTAGGTTCTAACATGGAGTCACGCGAGGAGGGCCACTCGTCTATTGTGGACCTCATGCGGAGATAGACCGCGAGTTAGCGACTATCCATAGGACTGCTAGAAACACACCGTCTTTACATTACATATTGTGTCGAACTTGGAGAGGCGATGCTATCGTCCCTTTATAGCCTTCACGATATTGTTCATGTAGATGAGTGGATAGCCCACCATCGTACTGCTCCTATGTCACATGGCCTAACATATCATCAAGTCTATGATCTTGGTCCGATTAGGGATGGAGCCTACTTAGATCTTTTTCTTGATAGCCGTGGGATGAGTCCTGGGGCGGGCAAGCCCCTTACTATTTTGCGGTGTTCGCATCCTCATATGGCTGCACATATCTATAGTCGATATGTTGCCACATATGGGAGGACGTCGAACAACTACTTTTGCGTAGGATGTCCAATCCTAAAATATGGTAGGAAATCCTCTTTTAGAATTATGCATAAAAATAAGATATGTATAATTTTTTAAAAATTTTACCATAGCTTTGCTGCTATTACTGATAATTTCAATTTTTCCTAGAAGAGTAAAAGCTTGTAATGAAATATGATAGTAGTTCCTCTTTTATACTTAAAATCAAAATATGAATTTAAATCATAATTATAACCATAATTATAAATATAACTATGATTGTCCCACTAGATTAAGCTAATTTCAACATTCCTCATTTTCCAAATTGTTAGGATAATCCATTTCTCATTTAGAATGAATCAGAGTAGTTTTTAACTACTCATAAATAATCTAAAAGAATTTATAATTATTTTAATAGCACAAAAGCATGAAAATATCATTTTCTTAATCTCATTTTCTTAAGAGACTATCATTGAGAAGCATCCGTTTTCAAGGGATTTAGCCATAAAGATGGCCTTTCTTTCAGAGAGAGAGAGAGATTTACTTAAAGAAAACATCACAAATAAGCATAAAGATTAACTTTCTCTTAATTAAACATTAATACTTTTAGGAAAAGCTTGATTTGAATTAAAACAATCATTTAAAAAGCTTCTCAAGATTGAGAGGGATTGAGAAGAAGAAAGTTATTGAGAAAAATTGAAAAAAACCATAAAAATGATTTTACCTCCAAGTTTGGCTTGATTCTCTAATTATAGTGAAGCCCCCGACCAATCAATTGGTCCACCAAGAGGAGAAGAGAAACTCCAAGAGTTATTGTAGAGAGAGAGAGCTCCAAGCTCCCAAGAGAGAGGAAAATTTAAGGGATAATAGAAAATATGATTATTTTAATATAATACTGGCATGGTATAGCTCCAATATCTACTTACAAATGAATGAGGGTCTATCTATAGGTGAGGGAGGCCACTAACCAAGTCCAACTGGGTTCTAGAATTTTCCAGGTTCAGTTTGACTCAATTTGGACGAGTTTGGCTTCCTTTTTTATTTGGTTTCATCCAGGAGAGATAAAAATATTACAATTTTTTTGAATTAAAAACCCTTCCACACATGTGACAAAGGTGTCTACCTCAAGAGTCCCCCTTTCCTTACCAAGGTGTCAAAAATGCATCATTATTCTAAAATATCTTATTTTTTAGTAATATCTCATAATTTTTAACTAATAAGCCTTATACTCAATTAACTCTTCATCTTATGTGAGCATTTACTCAATTTTGGGTATTTTCTTTTATTCATTTGGATTTATCTCATCCCAACACTTGGATTAATCCAATTAGCCCATTGGAACCTTAATTAGACCATAATCCAAACATTTCTAAAAATGTAGACCCTTAGGCAAGGTCCCTTATACCATTTTCAATTAATGCCTAATGCACATTCAAAAGTTCATTTTGAACTTCTGTTTCAGGGGAATCCATTTTAGACACTATGAGGATTTTTATATCCAAAGATATTCAATTTTGGATTCTCTCTCTAGACATTTTCTCTCTCTAAGCCAAATAGGGTAAAACAAGATCTTTCTTCTATTTCAAAGAAGGGAATAATTAGAAGAACAGAAGGGGAGGTTCTTACATCTTTACACCTCAAAAGCTGGAGGGAGGAATCTTACATATGGAAGGTACATCCCATGAGCGGCTAGCCTTTGTTTACAAGAAAAATCAGTAACAACTACCCGATCCACTGCAGCCCACCTATATCAAATGTGCCATAAAACAATATATGAGGAAAAGGATAGCAAGGAATGTGCATCTCTTCGAGAGCTAGAAGACTCTGAGAATTATATGCATATCCTTGCTACTCTGAGAATTGGATGCATATCCTTGCTACCTTGGACATACTTGTAGGGCACATGGGAACCAGGTTTGTGACAGTCTCGACAAGTAGGAGATCACATCTCTCTACATGCTTAGCACTGAATACTTGCTTAGTGTCTCCACTCATAAACCTAAAAAGGCCAATAAGGTCGAACCATCACGAGGAACATAAGACAAACCGATGGATTCCCTTGCCAAGAACGCTATGTTTTCCTTACTGATTCAGACACCCACTGGATAAAATACGTAGGGGCAATCAAAGCACATGAGCAGTTCAACCAAATGTTGAGAAAACGTGGTGATCATGCTAGATCACGTGTGTGATAGTAGGTGGTATTGGACATAGGATGCCTTTATAACATTAGGCGTACAAGGTTTGAAATATAGGTGTGGTTATCTAGGATTTACAAATGTGTTCCTAGAGTCTTAGAGGCTAATACAATGTTGCCATCTAAGTCTTTATTTGTTGTCGATGAAGGTGTACAACTCGATGATGGTGCACCCCACTCTTTGTGTTTACTTGACTTCTTGTACATGACATGCTTTAGACATGCATGCCATTGCTTCCACCTTGACGATTCTCACACAATGATCATGATAAGGCTGCCACCCTTGCTTAAGTGGTTTGCTTTTAGATGGTCCTCCAACATGCTTTATGCTTCCATGTATAATATATCTCCTCCATGAGTAATGAGGTAGATTTAAATGGGGAAGGGAAAGAGAGGGTCTTACCACTTGCCTTATGCATTGGTCAAGGGCAGTGTCTACTCCACAATTACAACAAGTTTTGTGCATGTTAGTTAAATGATACCCTTGAGGGTTTGAAGTTACAAGCTTAATGAGTAATTGGTTGAGGTAAATACTCAAACAAATAAGGTTAATCATCTTTGGCTCAAGAAGGAGAGGACATGGCTCATAATGTTGCCAATGCCTCTTACAAAAGTAAGGCCAAAAGATGCTTACAATCATGACAAACAATAAGGTAGAGCATTTAGGGATTCTATGCTTAACCTTACAACTCATCTTATACGATGAAAATGCAGAATATGCAGCGGAATGACATGCCTTGGGCTTGGAAGGTGAGAACATATGGCTTATGGCATGCCTATGCCTCTTACAAACAAGGGCCTCAAGGGTAATACACATAAACATTGAAGATGAGCACTTAATGTACATGTGCCCAACTTTAAGAACACTCAAAAATTTGAGTTTTATGATAAAAAACCAGAATTCTTCAACCTCTTTATCTTATGAGATGAAGACAATTGGTTCATGGTTGCACCATTTCTTTTTGGAAGAAACGGTTTGTCGATGAAGACTTTAATGTGGCACTTATGGTGTGTGCCCGGCCTCCATGTTGATGAAGAAGAGCCTTCTTAATGTAAATGACCTCCTCCTTTGATGGTTAAGACCACCTTAGTGTTGAGCAACACTTTAGTTGATGATTAATATCACCATTAGTGTGTATAAAAAATAATTAGTGCTAAAAAGCACATTTTTAGTGTCAAATGACACTTATTTTGGTGATTAACTCACCATTAGTGTTTAATAACACTATTATTATTTAAAAACACTTTATGATAACCTCCCTTTGCTGGATTAATAGCTTAATTAGTGTTAAACAACATAATTAGTGCTTAAAAGCACACTTTGAAAGCTTTGAAAGCTTGAAAGTTGATGTTGATGTTGATGTTGATGCTTGATGGGAATGAGATTTATGAATATCTCATGTGATTGGAATCTCTTCAAAATCAAGAGAAAGCTCAGCAACAAACATTTACTTCATCACTTGATTGATTAGAGCAAAGGAGGTGATGATATGAGCAAGAAAAACCTCCAAAATGGAAGCTTTAATGGAAGCTTGAAGAGAAAAAGAGAGAGGCGACTGGTTTTCTTCTGATTTTCGTCCCTTCAAGGCGCCAGCGGAGCTCAAATCAGACCTGTAGTACCTCCACTAAATGGGCTATCAAAGCCCTAAGATGGCTTGCCTTATTGTGGCCCACACGCGTAGAACTATTGTACGACCATCACAGGAACAGTCGGGTCACTCAGACGGCAATGCCGCGTTGAATACAAGAGTAATCACCAAATTGGCTATACGATTAGAAGTGCCCATGAGTCCTCTTCATCTTCCATGTTGACATCTCCATGAGATTTTGCCTCTACCGGCTGCTGGAAGGCCTCCAATGGAAGAGGGTTGAGCTCCACACAAGAAAGATAATAAAAAAATGGATATTTTTGACCTATTCTATACCACAAGTGGTTCAAATCACCTAAGCTCTAGATACCATGTTGAGAAAACGTGGTGCTCATGCTAGATCAAGTGCGTGGAGAGGAGAGACTCAAAAAGTACAAGAACAAACTCTTGCTTATTAAGTTGTTTATGAATACAACTAGGCCTTGCTCACATACAAAATGCCTCATGGCTTCACCTTTAAATAGGTGAACAAGTGGACCTCAAGTCCATTCACACACACCCTTCTCTCACCCTTCTACATAACCTTAGTCTCTTAATACCAAATATGGCAAAAGGAGCTCACAAATAACTCCCTCTTGGTCCACACGACCACCCCCAAGCCAGTGGAACCAACCCAAACCTACCCAAACCCCAAAAGCTTTGCCGTTCTGCGTGCAAAGCATGCATAAGAAGTTAGTGCAGGCAAAAAATGAAGCCAAAAATTTGACAGAAGAGGAAAGCGCTAGGGAAGATGGGACTTAAAAAGTTTCCTAAAACTTCAAAACTTTCCAAATGGCCAATAGATTTATACAATATGACTCGGTCCAAAGGTTCCACAATGGACAACTAGGGTCCTCATATGACGGTCCAACCAAGGTAAAGGAAATTAACCTGATAGACCCGAAGCCAATATACATTTGTTGGGGATGACCTCTCGACCGAGGAAGAGACTAAACCCATCGCTCTACTCATAGAATTATAGGATCACTTTGCTTAAAAGTACATAGATATGAAGGGTGTATCTCCCAAAGTAGTCAAACAACACACCATTCCTATGGTTGATGGAGCAAGACTGGTCAAGCAAAGAGCTTACCCTATGAATCCAAAGTACTCCAAGATGGTCCGTCTTGTATTGTGTCCTCAGACCACGTAGACACACTTCCACCTTATTATCATCATCAACAGAAACACTAATTGATGCAAGGGATTCCAAAATGCCCTTAATCTTCAAGGAATAATCATTCATAAACATATTTTTCTTTCCCACCACAATATGAAGCTCATTCTTCAACTGAATCTTTTGTGCCTTGGTGTTGGTTTCATAAAGCTTGACCAAGGTGTCCCATGGCTCCTTAGGTGACTTGGCATCTTGTATATGCCCAATCATGGTGTCTTATATACTAATAGATAGCCAATAGATGACTTTCCTTGCTCCTTGATTCCAATCCTTGAATTTTTTGACATCTGCGCAGTTTGATTAATCTCTGGTATCTCTGGTGCCTCCTCATGTTCATCTTCAATGTAGTCCCAAAATAACCTTTTTCCATCACAAAATTTGACAATCTAAACCTCTAAGCATGGAAGTTATTCTTGTCAAGCTTCTTTACAGCAATTTGGTTTATTCCATCATTCGATATCTTTTCTCCAACACAAATTTACCAAAAATAGCACTCTTGTTTGACCTGCACAAACTGCTGTATTATCTACTCTCAGCGGTACTATACTGCACCCAAACTGTCACAACCAGTGACTTCAATTTGCATACATACACCCAATGGCAACTTTGAGATCTCTTTGTAGCACACACAGTGTCTGCACAACCAATCACCCTTCTAGCATTTTCAAAAATAGAGTTCTGTAGAGAATCAAAACTTACCTCCAGTGCCTGTGAGTGCCTGCAAACTGAAAACGAAGGTCCAGACGCTGCCTAAAATGCATTTTCAGCCCGAAACATTTTGTCCATGGACATTATAGTTGCCTTGTAGCATTGCTCCCATGAAGAAATCTCCTCAATCAAAGTTTGTTTTTCGGTGCCTCTCCCAAAGAGCTCTCGACAAGGGTGTAGTAGCCAACACAGAGGGAGAAGAGTAGATGAAGCTCTTACCCTCGTACCACTTCCTGTGTGCTTCTCTTGCTTGCCGCTCAACCCTTAGCATGAACCAAGCTTTGATACCATGAAAACATGTAGGGGAGAAGAGAGCTTGAGCTCTTGCAAGCACACACACACACTCACTGTGAGATCCCGGTCTCCACCACGAAACGAATTTGGGGTGCTAGCAGAGTGGAAGTAGCACATCGTGCACGGGTAGGGATCTCACACTCGGGGCCTTGCCCACGGATATCCGGACAAGAGACTAATCCGTCGGTTTGTCCAAAACCGAAACCGGAAAAACTTCTTTTACCCGGAAAGCACGAGCGATTCCACCAGGATAACTCTTTACTCTAACGTAGTCAAGATCATTACTGATCAAACTGATCCGATTGCACCTCTAACGGTACTTGGTCAGATCAAGGAAGAAACTTGCACTTGAATCATTGGGATCAACGCTTTTTTCCCCATCAAGAGGCAAAGCCGTTGATTCCTATCCATAGAACAATTACTATCCAGGATTTACTTCATCTATCGTAATAATAGAAATTAAATCTCGATTTACGGATCCATCAGTCCAGCCTAACCCCATCCAGTCCCATGGGTTAGCCAACCGCCCAACCACTGTAGGGATGGGATCCAATTAAGAATTTGGTTAGGTTTTGTCCCGGGTACCAAGGAAAAGAGTTCCAAGTCTCCCCTAGCCGAATCTTCATACAAACATAAAACTAGTCACACCACTTACACACCCAATATGAAATTGCCTTTTTCTTGGCATCAGCTAACTTTAAAACAATCCTTTAATGAAACCATTATGTCACTGATGACAATCCTCATAGTCTCTGGTTGAATCCTTATTTCCAGTCATTCATTCATCGGTATACTTATGGCATCATTGGCAACCAGAACGCTCACCACCTGTTCACTCAGGGGCCTTTTCCATAGTTCCTAGCTCATAGTAACCGGTAATATATTCATATAATAGAATGGAATCTCCGTGGAAGATCAGCAAGATCATCCCACAGATCCATATAAAAGAGCCATGGACTCATCCGTTGAGAACCAGCAAGGTCAATCAACCAGATCCATGCCCGGTTTGAGAAAACAATTCTTATTCTTTATTCCAATATCTTCCACGACGCACGTGTGGGTATCTTCGGCGACCCAGAGCCCGAGCACTGTATGGTCAGCACCCTCTAGGATCCTTCGCAGGTGACCTAGTGCTTCACTCATAGGCCGCTTCCTTGGTCCCTAATCCACCGTACCGGAAGCTCACCATTTAAATCAAATCGAGGCTGGTCAAGACCTCGGCCGACCTTGCTACGCGAGACGTCCTCCATTGACTCTCCGTCAGCAGTTGCAACTTTATCAGTTCGGTCTTCATGACCTTAATCCTCAAGACGGTCAAAATGCTTCCCCAGCATTCTTGACATAAAACAGTCATTTACAAACAGTCACAAAATATAGTTTCTATAACCAACTCTCGCCTTTCCACATTATCCACTCTCGGACCACATTACTTATTCCCTATTACATTCAATGTGTACTCATTCTCATCCATTCACTCATATAGACTACACATTATTTCGCATACACATTCACATTCATTATTCTACATACATATCCATGTTCGTACGTCCACGTCATACATCCAATTTCACATTCAAACATACGCATCTACATGCATACATCTATTTTCACATCCTCATTCATACATCCACATTATACATACATCCAATTTCACATTTATACATACGCATCTACATGCATACATCTATTTTCACATCCTCATTCATACATCCACATTCACATACATACATCTACATCCGAATCTACATCCATACATCCACATCCACATCTTCATTCACATTTACATCCATACATCCACATCTACATACATACATCCATTTTCACATCCTCATTCATACATCCACATCCACATACATACATACATCCGTATCTACATCCATACATCCACATCCACATCTTCATTCACATTCACATCCATACATCCACATCTACATACATACATCCATTTTCACATCCTCATTCATACATCCACATCCACATACATACATACATCCGTATCTACATCCATACATCCACATCCACATCTTCATTCACATTCACATCCATACATCCACATCTTCATACATACATCCATTCTCGCCCTAACACATCCCATATACATCTTATCCCATCAGATACACTCTCTACCTCGTCCCATACACATCTTAACACATCCTAACTCATCTTAACACATTCTATCACATCTCACACACCTCTTATCATATCCTATCACATCTCATACACATCTTATCACATCTTTTCACATCTCATACACCTCTTATCACATCCTATCACTTTCCATACGCATCTTATCACATCTTATCACATATTATCACATCTCATTAAAAATCAATCGTTTATGCATCTTCCTATGCATAAATTCATTTTAAATGAAAATGACACTTTTGAATTAAAATTCCATCTCTTATGCATCTTCCTATGCATAAATTCAATTTGGATGAGAATAACACTTTTGAATTGAAATTCCATTCTTTTAGGCATCTTCCTATGCATAAATTCAATTTAGATGAGGATGACACTTTGAATTTAAAAATCAATCTTTTAATGCATCTTCTTATGCATAAATTCAATTTGGTAGGAATTACACTTTTAGAATAAAAGAATTTCTCTTATGCATCTAAGTTATGCATAAAATCCATTTATGATGAAAATCACACTTTTAGTATAAAAAGAATATCTTTTATGCATACCTCTATACATGAAATCCAATATGATAAAAGTAACACTTTTACAATAAAATAATCAACTTTTATGCATATCTCTATGCATGAAATCCAAATATGATAAAAGTCACACTTTTATAATAAAATAATCAACTTTTATGCATATCTCTATGCATGAAATCCAAATTTGATAAAAGTCACACTTTTATAATAAAATAATCAACTTTTATGCATACCTCTATGCATGAAATCCAAATATGATAAAAGTCACACTTTTATAATAAAATAATCAACTTTTATGCATACCTCTATGCATGAAATCCAAATATGATAAAAGTCACACTTTTATAATAAAATAATCAACTTTTATGCATACCTCTATGCATGAAATCCAAATATGATGAAAGTAACACTTTTATAATAAAATAATCAATTTTTATGCATACCTCTATGCATGAAATTCAATTATGATAAAAGAAATACTTTTATATTAAAATAATAATTCTTTTATGCATACCTCTATGCATGAAATCCAAATATGATAAAAGAAATACTTTTATATTAAAATAATAATTCTTTTATGCATACCTCTATGCATGAAATCCAAATATGATAAAAGTAACACTTTTACAATAAAATAATCATCAATTATGCATAACATAAAAATCAATTTCTCTATGATTACAATAAAATTCTTTCAATTAATCTAGGATGATAATTCCTAGAATATGGTAGGAAGTTCTCTTTTCATGCTTTGAATAAAATTATTTTATGCATAGTTTTTATAAAAAATTTGCCATAGCTCCGCTGCTATGACTGATAAATCTCAAATTTTCTAAGGGATAAAGCTTATCATTAAGGAAATAAATAGAATGATCCCTAATTGGATCATTAATCCATAATGGATTGAATCATCAATATTCATGAATTACATAATCTAAAAGCATAGAAAAAAGCCATTAATTTGGCCTCTAGCATAGATTAATCTTGAATTAAGGAAAAGCTTTATGAAAAGCTTCATTTGGATTGAGAATGGGTCATGAGTATGACCATTTCTTGAGTGAGAGAGAGAAATTACATAAAAACCATTAGAATTAATCATAAATGGAAATTTATGTAATTCTTAACTATCATTAATCAATTAACTTCAATAGCATTTATCAAATTATTTAACTCTTCACTACCATTCATCAATTAACTTCAATAGCATTCAAAAACCATTCCAATTAAGCTTCTCAAGCTTGAGAGGGGTTAAGAAGAGAGAAACATTGAGAAATTATAGAAAATGATCAAAATTCACTAATTACCTTACAAATTTCTTGATTCTTTGTTCACGGTAGAGGCCCCCAACCAATCAATTGGTTAAGTATGTTGATGGAGCCACCAATGGGGATTGAAGAAAGAGGGAAGCTCCAAAAACTAGTGAATTATTAATGAATTCATAGTTCTTGCCTTAGGTGGAGTAGAGTAACGATGCATAAACACTATATATTTTTCAACAAGGGGGGAGGCTTCTATTTATAGGAAAAATTGAGCTCCTAACCAAACAAACTGATTCTAGAATTTTCTAAATTAGTTTGGTCAATATTTGACCATTTTTAGGTCAGTTAAGCTAACTTTTTGGAACTAGACTTGAATGAGGAGAGAGGAGAGATGAAATATCTCAATTTTTATGAGTTAAAAACTCATTCAAGCATGTGAAATATGCACCTCCTTTAAAGAACTCCCCTTCCTTACATATGTGTCAAAATAGAATCATTATACCCAAAATATCTCATATTTTTAATATTGCTCATAGTTTTTTACTAATAAACCTTGTACATTTTCAACTCTTCATCTTATGTGAAATATGCACCTCCTTTAAAGAACTCCCCTTCCTTACATATGTGTCAAAATGGAATCATTATACCCAAAATATCTCATATTTTTAATATTGCTCATAGTTTTTTACTAATAAACCTTGTACATTTTCAACTCTTCATCTTATGTGAGCATTTACTCATTTTTGGATACCCAAAATATCTCATATTTTTAATATTGCTCATAGTTTTTTACTAATAAACCTTGTACATTCTCAACTCTTCATCTTATGTGAGCATTTACTCATTTTTGGGTATCTTCTTTTACAAATTGGATTTATCTCCTCCCTACACATGGATTGATGCTATTGGCCCATAGGAACCGTAATTGGACCATAATCCAAAAATTTCTAAAAATCTAGACCCTTAGGCTAAGGTCCTTTATACCCATTTCCAATTAATTCCTGCACATTGGAAAGTTCTTTTTGAATTTTTGTTTCAGGGGAACTTATTTTTATAAGATGAGATAATTTTTTTTTCCAAAAATATTAAAAATCTGAATATTCTCTCTCTAGAATATTTTCTCTCTCTAGGTTAAAACAGTTAGAAACAAGTCTTTTATATTTCTGAAGAGGGATTGATTACAGGGAAAGATGCTGGACATTTTGAGAGGTTGGGGAGGAATCTTACACTCACACAAACCCTAGAAGAGAACACACAAGGTGAGAGGCTGAAAATTCTTCTTCTTCACACAACAAAAGAGGTCTATGAAGAAGATAAAGTGACTAACACACATAATAGAGTATATACAAGCTATCGATAGTGTGAACATGCTAAGAGGAGTGGGTAGATGTGGACTAGTCGGTAGATTCTGTGGTGAAGATATGTCGGTGCTAGCTATACCAAAACCGCCAGTGATGTAAATGTCGAATAGTCATGCAAGCAGGTTCCTCGTGAGTGTCATGCAAGCAAGGTCAATCAACCAGATCCATGCCCGGTTTCAGAAAACAATTCTTATTCTTTATTCCAATATCTTCCACGACGCACGTGTGGGTATCTTCAGCGACCCAGAGCCCGAGCACCGTATGGTCAGCACCCTCTAGGGTGACCTAGCGCTTCACTCATAGGCCGCTTCCTTGGTCCCTAATCCACCGTACCGGAAGCTCACCATTTAAATCGAACCGAGGCTGGTCAAGACCTCGGTCGACCTTGCTATGCGAGACGTCCTCCATTGACTCTCCGTCAGCAGTTGCAACTTTATCAGTTCGGTACTCTTCATGACCTTAATCCTCAAGTCGGTCAAAATGCTTCCCTAGCATTCTTGACATAAAACAGTCATTTACAAACAGTCACAAAATACAGTTTCTATAACGAACTCTCGTCTTTCCACATTATCCACTCTCGGACCACATTACTTATTCCCTATTACATTCAATGTGTACTCATTCTCATCCATTCACTCATATAGACTACACATTATTTCACATACACATTCACATTCATTATTCTACATACATATCCATGTTCATACGTCCACGTCATACATTCAATTTCAGATTCATACATACGCATCTACATGCATACATCTATTTTCACATCCTCATTCATACATCCACATTATACATACATCCAATTTCACATTCATACATACGCATCTACATGCATACATCTATTTTCACATCCTCATTCATACATCCACATTCACATACATACATCTACATCCGAATCTACATCCATACATCCACATCCACATCTTCATTCACATTCACATCCATACATCCACATCTACATACATACATCCATTTTCACATCCTCATTCATACATCCACATCCACATACATACATACATCCGTATCTACATCCATACATCCACATCCACATCTTCATTCACATTCACATCCATACATCCACATCTACATACATACATCCATTTTCACATCCTCATTCATACATCCACATCCACATGTACATACATACATCTCTATCTACATCCATACATCCACATCCACATCTTCATTCACATTCACATCCATACATCCACATCCACATCTTCATTCACATTCACATCCATACATCCACATCTTCATACATACATCCATTCTCGCCCTAACACATCCCATATACATCTTATCCCATCAGATACACTCTCTACCTCGTCCCATACACATCTTAACACATCCTAACTCATCTTAACACATTCTATCACATCTCATACACCTCTTATCATATCCTATCACATCTCATACACATCTTATCACATCTTTTCACATCTCATACACCTCTTATCACATCCTATCACTTTCCATACGCATCTTATCACATCTTATCACATATTATCACATCTCATTAAAAATCAATCTTTTATGCATCTTCCTATGCATAAATTCATTTTAAATGAAAATGACACTTTTGAATTAAAATTTCATCTCTTATGCATCTTCCTATGCATAAATTCAATTTGGATGAGAATAACACTTTTGAATTGAAATTCCATTCTTTTATGCATCTTCCTATGCATAAATTCAATTTAGATGAGAATGACACTTTGAATTTAAAAATCAATCTTTTATGCATCTTCTTATGCATAAATTCAATTTGGTAGGAATTACACTTTTAGAATAAAAGAATTTCTCTTATGCATCTAAGTTATGCATAAAATCCATTTATGATGAAAATCACACTTTTAGTATAAAAAGAATATCTTTTATGCATACCTCTATACATGAAATCCAATATGATAAAAGTAACACTTTTACAATAAAATAATCAACTTTTATGCATACCTCTATGCATGAAATCCAAATATGATAAAAGTCACACTTTTATAATAAAATAATCAACTTTTATGCATACCTCTATGCATGAAATCCAAATATGATAAAAGTCACACTTTTATAATAAAATAATCAACTTTTATGCATACCTCTATGCATGAAATCCAAATATGATAAAAGTCACACTTTTATAATAAATTAATCAACTTTTATGCATACCTCTATGCATGAAATCCAAATATGATAAAAGTCACACTTTTATAATAAAATAATCAACTTTTATGCATACCTCTATGCATGAAATCCAAATATGATAAAAGTCACACTTTTATAATAAAATAATTAACTTTTATGCATACCTTTTTGTTCACGGTAGATGCCCCCAACCAATCAATTGGTTAAGTATGTTGATGGAGCTACCAATGGGGATTGAAGAAAGAGGGAAGCTCCAAAAACTAGTGAATTATTAATGAATTCACAGTTCTTGGCTTAGGTGGAGTAGAGTAACGATGCATAAACACTATATATTTTTCAACAAGGGGGAGGCTTCTATTTATAGGAAAAATTGAGCTCCTAACCAAACAAACTGATTCTAGAATTTTCTAAATCAGTTTGGTCAATATTTGACCATTTTTAGGTCAGTTAAGCTAACTTTTTGGAACTAGACTTGAATGAGGAGAGAGGAGAGATGAAATATCTCAATTTTTATGAGTTTAAAACTCATTCAAGCATGTGAAATATGCACCTCCTTTAAAGAACTCCCCTTCCTTACATATGTGTCAAAATAGAATCATTATACCCAAAATATCTCATATTTTTAATATTGCTCATAGCTTTTTACTAATAAACCTTGTACATTTTCAACTCTTCATCTTATGTGAAATATGCACCTCCTTTAAAGAACTCCCCTTCCTTACATATGTGTCAAAATGGAATCATTATACCCAAAATATCTCATATTTTTAATATTGCTCATAGTTTTTTACTAATAAACCTTGTACATTTTCAACTCTTCATCTTATGTGAGCATTTACTCATTTTTGGATACCCAAAATATCTCATATTTTTAATATTGCTCATAGTTTTTTACTAATAAACCTTGTACATTCTCAACTCTTCATCTTATGTGAGCATTTACTCATTTTTGGGTATCTTCTTTTACAAATTGGATTTATCTCCTCCCTACACATGGATTGATGCTATTGGCCCATAGGAACCTTAATTGGACCATAATCCAAAAATTTCTAAAAATCTAGACCCTTAGGCTAAGGTCCTTTATACCCATTTCCAATTAATTTCAATTGCACATTGGAAAGTTCTTTTTGAATTTTTGTTTCAGGGGAACTTATTTTAATAAGATGAGATAATTTTTTTTTCCAAAAATATTAAAAATCTGAATATTCTCTCTCTAGAATATTTTCTCTCTCTAGGTTAAAACAGTTAGAAACAAGTCTTTTATATTTCTGAAGAGGGATTGATTACAGGGAAAGATGCTGGACATTTTGAGAGGTTGGGGAGGAATCTTACACTCACACAAACCCTAGAAGAGAACACACAAGGTGAGAGGCTGAAAATTCTTCTTCTTCACACAACAAAAGAGGTCTATGAAGAAGATAAGGTGACTAACACACATAATAGAGTATATACAAGCTATCGATAGTGTGAACACGCTAAGAGGAGTGGGTAGATGTGGACTAGTCGGTGTAGTCTAAATGTAGATTCTCTGGTGAAGATATGTCGGTGCTAGCTATACCAAAACCGCCAGTGATGTAAATGTCGAATAGTCATGCAAGCAGGTTCCTCGTGAGTGTCAGCTCATGTTGAGCTTGACATCTCAACACTCCCCCGCAAGCTCAACTCTAGCTTATGAACTCCAAGCATATCTCAAAATATTTGGAGCTTCGCAGAGCTCCTAAGGCCTTCGTGAAGATGTTAGCGACCTGATCCTGTGTGCTGTCCTATATTCATATACCGGTAACACAAGCTCCTCATCCCTCTCGCACACAAGCTCCTCATCCCTCTCGCACACAACCAATTTGACAACCCCAAGCCACAGGGTACAAGAAAGTTTCCGGACCAAACGTTCCCCAAGGCCAAACTATCCTCACTTACACCCTAAGACATGCTTGACAACAAATTCCGAGTGCGTCCCAAAACCTCTACTTTAGGCTGAACATTACTATGAGGGCAATTGCCAAATTTGGGTCCCCAAATCACCAAGGTACACAATCCCTACCCTTGTCACTTCCATAGTTACCAACCCTACAATGGAAGCCGCAAGTGGCCTCCACCCACTAATACTTCACAAGAGAAAGGGAAGCAAAGACTTCATAATGACCCCTTGCCCCACCAGCAGAAGCCCACGGTCCATAACAATGATATTCCCTTGACTTCGGCTACTCTCCCACTCGTCATTATAAGGATAGCTTGGAGTAATTCCACTCAGCCCTTAACCTCTCCACCCACAGGTACTCCCTCATTACAAGCCTCTAAACACTCCAAGGAGATGCTTGCCATCACCCAATGGGAACCGTCTCCTCCATTTGGCAAACGAGGCATGGAGTCAGTATAAAACCCACAATGTTGTGTTGGTTACATAGCCCAGGTGTGAAAAACCAGTTTCTAGGGTGCCTTAAAAAAGCCAAAAAAAAAATGCCACGACCATACCAAAAGTTTCCATGGCCGTACCATTCTCATTCAACTTTGCCATGGTTGTACCATCAAAAGCGTACGCTCATACCTTGGAGTTGCCACAATTGTTCCAACCTCAACTCCAAATGCCACTGTTGTACCAATCTCAACTTCAAATGCCATGACCGTTCTAACCTCTACCTTAAATGCCACAACGGTACCATTTAAGGCATATGCCCATACCAATTAAATCGTACCCTCATACCCTAGAATTTCCACACTTGTATAATACTAACCAACTTATGCCATGACCGTGTGTTATAAATATGGGCCCACAACTCCCATTTCCTCACTTTCTACTTTCAGCCTACCCAAACTCTTGAAAAAATATGGTAGAGAATTTTGACTCCTCCCTAGAGGTTCACAAGCACCCCACCTTGAGAAAGAAGTGCCCAGTAGGGGGATGCCTGGAGGAATATGGCCGCCATCCCACCCAGTTGTCATATCTCGGAGAGACCCTCATGAAGCAGTTCTGCAGCCACATGGTCCACTCCCTTATGAAGAATAATCATAAGGTGGTGCACAAGCTCCTATACTACATTAGGCCCTGCTACCATGTTGTTTTCTACCAATCCAGCCATTGCAACCTGCTGCCTGTAGAAGCTTGGGCTTGACAGGCTACCAATCTTGGAACCTTGGGTCCTAGACATCTAGAGGACGGACTTGAATTAGGATGGGGGTATGTTCACCACTCCAGTTAACATCATTTTTCAAGCGTGGTCATGCTTCTTGTAACTTATCCTTTTGTAACCACACAAGCGCTTATTGATAAAAGAGATATGGGATGACCGAGTTTAAATGGGCGGCTGGCCATAATACAAAGTGAGCTCATGTATATAATAAATTTTATGGAATATGAAAAGGGACAATACCATTTGTCTCAATTGAGTCTTGCTCTCTCTCTCTCTCTCTCTCTCTCTCTCTCTCTTAAGCTTATGGTTGCATGCTTGTGTTGTAGATGCTTGCTTGCTTGCTTGATTATTGCCTATGCATGGGAGGGATGGTGTTAATATAGATTCTCTTGTCCTCTCCTTTCTCTAGTCTTTCTATCAATATCCCTCTTGCATTGAATTTTGGTATTGATTGAAGGTAGAGCTTTCCATAGCTCTCTTCTTCTTTTGTCTTCACCTAGCTTGTGAATCTCCACTTGGGTGATAGAAGTGATGGTGGAGTGATCCCCTAGCATCCTCACGTAGAGGAGTTAACCCTCATTAGGGTTGGCTAAGTGCTATTATCCGAATCGACCCTTGCATGGTTCCTTTCTCTTCTTCTCTCCCTCTCTTATACAAGGTAGTACGTTTAGGGTAACACCATGATCAGCTCTTATACATCCAAAAGATATCTCCCAAGAGCCTCAAATATATGTGAACATTAATTCTTTATTATCTACAAGAAAGTAGTTAGCTTAACCTCTACATACACAAGATCTCTCCCAAGAGCCTTTGTAATAATATCTCAATTCCCTAATATATATTTGTAGGTGAGTAGTTAATAATGATTATGTTTTTCACAAAGTACTACTATATCTTACTCAACTTTTTGGTGAGTGTGTGGAACACCAAGTTTGTTCTTCCAACTTACATTCACGTTTGTACTTGGCTGCTATTAAAGAAAGGACCACTACATTGATCCATGGAATCCACACTTGCTTGAACTGTCATTGAAGGTCTAGACCCTTAAAAACTCCTTCATTTACCATTTACAACCATATGCATAACTTTATAATGCCATCTTTCAGAATCCACCCATGTGCCCATTACCTACAAGTACATTACCTTGTAATCATCAATCTATTAGGATCTTGGAGAGGTAACTGATAGGTATGTAGAAGTATAAGAGACATGTGCAGACTTGGATGGGGGTGAGAGAGAAGAAGAGGCTCACTCACTAAAACTTTAGTACATTCTCATAGATTAATGTTTGTCAGTCTGCTAGTAGTCTTCGTTTATAGATAATAGTATAGACCTATTGCATCTACTTTAATTGTATGATATTCTTTCACTTCATCTACATGGTTGCCTATGTACTTAGTATTTTATCTATATACTTCCCTATGTGTGTGTGTGGGGAGGGGTCCATGATGTTCGAATGGTGATCCTACATATTTGGAAACCAAGAATTATTTTAATCAGCAAACATCTTGTTGTGGTGGTTGAATCCTTGGCACTTGCCACTTTTAATAATCATACTATGGAATAATCATTACCACTAGAGAGTGATGAAGTAGAATTAGTAGCAAAGGAGTGTAAGTGCCAAGGTTGTTGATTTTGGAAGAATCCTGAGGGCCAAAGAAGGACCACTAGTTGAGCTCGAGTAGTAGTCATGGCTACTAGCATAACAACCACTAGCAAAAGTAGTGCAAGCCTAAGACCAGGGCAATAACTAGTGTATAATCAAGAAGAAAAGCAAGAACAAGAGATAGTGCAACACGGGGGATTTCAAGAATTATTCCAAGAATCAAAACATGAGAAAGGAGTAAGAATGGAAAATAAATTTAGCAATAATAAACAATTTCAAACAAATATATGTAAGAAAACACAGGATTCTGAAAGAAAATTGAAAGGATCATGTAACTATGGTGGATCAAAGCATATGTATGCCATCATTAGAAGATGATTAATAATATGATTAAGATATAATTAAACTAATTACACAACCATGAAGAGGGTGTGGATCAAAACACTTATACTAATTTCTCATTCCCAAAGGTTCCTTTTATAGGCCAAGAGAACATCCTTGAATATAGGAGAGGTGGCTTGATTTTAGGAGAGGTGGAGAGGAATGTGGAGAGGTGGAGTGATTGTAGGAGAGGTGGAGTGATTGTAGGAGAGGTGGAGATAATGTAGCTAGGCACTCCCTTCATATATCTCCTTGATTCTCTATAGAGGAGGGCGCCTATTTCTCACCTCTTTGAGTGGATTATTATGTCTTTACAATGCTAAAGTTACATGGACAAATAACCTTTGAACCTTAGGCTTTAATATTGGGTATATGTTTGGATTATTTCCAACACTCCCCTATAAGCCAAACATGAACACAATGACTTATGAATGACTTTGCCTAACAACAAATCCTCCTTGATACATTGAGATAGAGTCCCCCCTTAATCACAATATAGGGTGTATGTACTCTTCCCTTACAAACTTCAAGGTATGGATTAACAACTAGTGGGTATACAAAATAAAGAGTTAAGCCATGAACACAACAAGGCTTACTCAACAACTAGTGTTCTCACAAACATAAGGCATATCCAAAACAAGACTTAGATAATGTTTTAAAAGGCATAAGAGTCATCCACATCTTCACACACTTGAACAAGGTTGGTTTCTTTTGCAACAACAATGTTGACTTTCTCCTTTCCTTTCTTCTTGTCCTTGAGGTAGAACCTTTGAGATTAGTGATTTGTCTTTCCACAATACACACATGGGTTGTTGGTGAAGCAATCTTTAGTAAGATGATTTGTTCTTCCATAGCTTGCATACTTTTTCTTCACATTGTTGGAGGAGACAACATAGGCACTTCCAAAATCATCTTTGACCCACTTCTTCTCTTCTTCTTGCAAGGAGTTAATCACACTTTCCAAAGAAGGAATGGGTTCCTTCTCCTTAAGCAGAGGGACTATTTGATTGAACTTTGAAGGCATAGCCTTTAACAATATGGCAATGGCATCTTCCTCAATGAGACTGGAGCCTTCACATACACAAGTTGAGTCATAAGACTCTTAAGTCTATTGACTAGTGAAGCCAAACCTTCACTATCTTCCATTTTAAGCTCGTACAATTGCATTTTAAGGCTAATTCTGGAGTGTTTAGCCTTAGCACCAAAGATCTTTTCAAGTGTGTCCCATACCTTTGGAGCAGTGTCATCATCATCAATGTAATGAATATAAGCATCATCAAGTGCAGTGATTATGATGCCTAATGCTTGCTCATTTTTGGCTTGCAATGCAGCAGTGATGGTTGCTCTAGTAGGAACAACAAAAGCTTCATCTCCATCAAGTTGTGGTCTGACAAGGCTCCATAGATTTTTCTTCATTAAATACCCCTTAATTTTGGTATTCCAAGTGTGGAAACCTTGGTCATTAAACTTATTTGGAGTTTTAGATGAAGCCATGAGAAGGTATTACCACTGAGATGAACCCAAGGTAGTGTTTAATCTCTTACAACTTGTGATTAATTATCCCAAAACCCTAATTACATTGAGATAAGCATCTTGTTTTGTATGCAAAAAATTATATGTTTTTGGTGGGTACAACTAGGGTAGGGAATGAGAGTAAGAGTCAAAAATATTTGCATAAACATCAATATAAACTCTCTAATGTTGGTTTAGACCAAGTAATGGTCACCAAACACTTGAATTATGAGGACTAATACCAATTTTTTAGAGAAAAGCTCACTGTTGACATGTGCAAAGGGTATCCTGAATTGAAATGCTCAAATGGAGTACTAATACTTTGGTATTCTACAAAAAACATGCGCTTGAAGATTTGCCTTGTGTAGCTTGTGTAGTTGATCCTTTTGAGAACCCTTCTAGGGTTTTGAAGTTGACTCTTAGGGCTTAAAAAGCCCTCAAGAAATTGTTTGAATGGCTCACTCCTCTGTGATTAATTGACTCTACAAGTTGGCAAAGGCGATTACTACAAATCGTGGAATACTGCAGCACTGCACGAAGATTCTCAACAATTGATCTACCGCACCTGTGCGCCTTGATGTGGGGAAGAGGATCCAAGTTGTAGATCATAAAATGATCAAGTATACCTAGAGATCTAAGGCCTCCAAGGACTGTATGTGCAGTGGGAAGAGAAGCTAAATTAAGTTTATGATAAAAATTCAATAATCTAATGATGATGATATTGTGTAAAGGTGATTAAATGAGTGTAATTAAGGTACCAAGGGATGGTCTAGCTCTAATACTATGAAAGAAAATTGAAAGGATCATGTAACTATGGTGGACTAAATCATATGTATGCCATCACTAGAAGATGATTAACAATATGATTTAACTAATTACACAACCATGAAGAGGGTATGGATCAAAACACTTGTACTAATTTCTCATTCCTGAAGGTGCCTTTTATAGGCCAAGAGTACGTCCTTGAATAAGGAGAGGTGGCTTGATTTTAGGAGAGGTGGAGAGGAATGTGGAAAGGTGGAGTGATTGTAGGAGAGGTGGAGAGAATGTCGATAGGCACTTCCCTCATATATCTCCTTGATTCTCTATAGAGGAGGGTGCCTACTTCTCACCCCTTTGAGTGGAATCTTATGCCTTTACAATGCTGAAGTTACATGGACAAA
This sequence comes from Cibotium barometz, assembly GCF_041138505.1. Lineage (NCBI taxonomy): Eukaryota > Viridiplantae > Streptophyta > Polypodiopsida > Cyatheales > Cibotiaceae > Cibotium > Cibotium barometz. The sequence goes on from NC_141093.1 coordinate 17,298,024, forward strand.
TAACCTTTGAACCTTAGGCTTTAATATTGGGTATATGTTTGGATTATTTCTAACAATTCAAACATCCATGTTAAGAAAATTGAGTGAGCATGGAAAGTCAACAACGTCCATGGCCTAGGGCTAGATGAGCTGAAGAAAGGCTAATTTGTTCCAGGCACCTTTGGTGATGTCCTAATGGAGTGGTTAACATCGTTTGATGATGACTATTTTGACACATATGAGGAGCTAAGGGTACATGGTGTGAGGCTAAATGTGCTAAAGATAGGCTAGTTTACATACACTTTGAAGAGTGGGTGATGTACGAATGGAGTGGTTTATGCATTTTGATGATGACCACTTTGATAGATATGAAGAGCTAAGTGAAGAATTTTTGAAGAAGTTTCATAAGTTCAAGACTTCAAGTTATCAAATGAGAGAACTTAGGCAATAAGACATGGAGGTGGAGACCTATGCAACAAAATTCATATCCCTAAAAAAAGGACTGGATAAAGACATTATGCCCTTTCAAGAATTGATGGGGGAATTGGTTCGCAAAAGGGCTAAATCCAAAGCTTAAACAATAATTAGCCATAATGGATGATCGAGGCTCTTCAGGACAAGAAAAGGTGGCAAAGGCCAAAGCGTGGTTTGGCACTTGATCACCTAGCACCTTTGTTGCAAAAAGCCAGGTTTGAAGATAGGGATGTTGAGAAATTTGAGGCCGTTGTGATAGAGTTCTACACTAGCTATGAAAAGGCATGGGGTGCGACAAACTTGACACAATACATGGTTATTACTTGAATACCTATAGCTTTGAGTTTTTATTGTTGTTCAAAATATATTGTACGATACTAAATGTCTTGTTGTTGTTGAGCATTTGTAGCACATTTTGCATGCACATGGACCCCTTTTTTGCGGAAGAGTGTGGAAGCCTTGGGATTTGGTCTACCCAAGGCATGGAAAGATCTCATTGGCAAGCACGTTGTGCCTATCAAAGGGCCACTCAACATGGAGGAGGAGTGAAGAAAAGTAATCCCATGAAGCAACTATGTCAGTGGTGGTATAGGCGGATTCAAGTGAGGGCTCGTGTGAAGATCAAACAGTCTAAATCAGCCATGTCGTCATGTGCAATAAGAGAGATGTAGGTTGAACGGAGACGATCAATATATGTCTCCTCACAGGGGAGGCAGAATCATGCTGAATGGCTAAGACAACGACAAAGACAGGGTAGAGTGTGGAAGAAAATTGATCATTGAAATACATATTATAAAACAATGATGTAACTTCAAAAGATTTTAAAAGAACAAGAGCTTTCATCTATGTCCCATAAAATGTTTTCAATATATATACATTTCATAGTTTTTAATGGTAAGCAAGAAGAGTATCGAGAAATTTGAAGAAACTTCTTAACAACTGGAACAATCTAAATCTATTATTGTGGAGTAGATACATCCCCCAGCCAAGACCTTTTTGATGAAGTTTCTACAACATCTTCTTCTTCCTCTATCAATGGCACAACAGGGACCATTGGCCTTGCTGTTCTAAGAAGATGCTTCTTCTCGCAATCACTCAACAGATTAGGATCTGTGATTCCACATGCCAAGCCGTAAGCAGCATATGTTAAATAATATTTACATCTCAATGAATATACTCCTGGTCCCTCCCCAAAAAATCGAACAGCTGCTCCAGAAGTATTGCCTTGTTATTCAGCCTTAAGTAATAGCCACCTAGATACCTGGATAGAGTCTTTATCGCCATCAGAGGAAAACTTGCATTGTCCTTGGAGAAGCTAGCATGAAATATTACAATTTGAGGAAATTTTAGGCAATGTATATATGTTCCTAGTGTCGAATCATGGCCCAATCCTGCCATACGCTTGTCTGAAGCACATTTGAGGAATGTGTCTTTATATATTTCCAACTGAAAAAATAAAGAAGCATTAGCCCAGAAAAAACATCACCAAATAATCCAGGACAAAGTTGATAAAGCCAAATCCGCAACAAAAGTACGAAAACACAACAAAAGAAAATAACCTCTTGGTTCTCATCTGCTTCAAGCAAGGCCTCTTGCCACCATAAATTAGTGCTCGAACTAGGAACGGTTTTCGCTATCTTACTTGGCACATCCCTAAACTCTCCCATGTTGGTAATATTCAGTCTTTCCCTTGCTTCTTGTAGCTCTTCCTCTGTGGTATCTTTTCCTTCATATTTAAGGGCATCAGCATAGATCATCTTTAGTGTTGCTGCACAACAGCAGATAGGAACTTGGTGTCTTTCACATGGCTATCCACCACTAGTAAGTACTTATCTATCCCATCATCATCTACAAAATTGTCATCAACCTCCAGATTTTGGGCTATGAAGGCTATGCAATGGTCATCCCTTAAGTTAAATACATGTTGTATGTCTGTCAGCAATATATATATGTAGCTACACAGTTCGTATCCATGATCAACATTCAACAAGAGAGGGTTATAGAGAAGACCTTCACAAAAGCACTTACTTGCGTACGTAGAGAGGCCTGCACAGGTGCATATCTGAGAAAAAGTGAATCCTAAATGCACAACGAGAGGGAGAAAGGGGGGATTGGGAGGGTGGAAGGAAGCAGTTTGATGGCAGGTGGGAGGTCATTAACACTTACCAGCATTTGTCAGGGCAATTTAAAATGATAATAGTATACTTAAAATTTAAATTGCATTTTCTTTTAATTGTATCGGTAGTCAATTTTAAGCACCAAAAAAAGCAATGTCCTTGACACTACTTTCAGGGCCACCTATACGTGCTTTCACGCAAAGCATGCTTACAAACACATATATTTGCCTACTCATTTGGTTGCTCACAATATATGAATTGATTAGATTAGGGTAATGGTTGGTATCTCCTTTGTTACTCAGTGCTACTGCTTGTTTAAGATCTTCATGCTTTTGCTTAATGAACATCCCTTATTGACTTCATGCTTCATGTCAATGTCATGTCCTTATCTCGCATTGTTGGATGCTTCTTGGCTCTTGTTGGATGCTTCATGTCAATGTCATGTCCTTCTATAGAATTGTTGGATGCTTCTTGGCTCTTGTGAAGAATTAGGATGCAATCTGGATGATAAATAATGCAAAGATTTTTTTAACATTTTGATGTGAAAATGCCAAAATAGTGAAAACTATAGTGTAAAAGAACTGGAAGTGATGAAAGTTGTGCAATACAAGAGAGTGAGTGTAATTTTGAATGTAAATGGTGATTGTCAAAATGTATAACAACCCTAATTTTATGATTTTAACTCTAATTGGGCTCAATTTTGACCAATCACATCTTAGTGTGATTAAGTGAGAAAATTGGTGATTAGCAGGGATGAAATTTGGAGGCTTCAATTCACCTTGTGCAAAGAAATTATGATGGGGATTTTTGCACAAGTTTATTGCCCTTGATGAGAAAAAGTGGCACACTGAAGATATCCAACTCAAATCAACCCTAAAAGCTTAGATAAGCTTCAGATTAGGCGACTGGTTTTCTATTGATTATGGCTCAACTAGTGGATGTTTTGAGCTAAGATTCGAGATGTGGGTTAATTCAATGGTGATTAATAAGCTCCTAAGAGTTCTTGGATAAATTTGATGTGGTCGGGGAGAATGAAGGAAAAAACCAATCGACACAAATCGACAAAAATGGGGTAGTTGCATGGGAGATCCGTCGATTCCTTTGAGGGGTGGAGGTAGCTAGGATTGAGAAATGATCTCCTAAAATGGTTTGGCAAATGGCGAAAAGGATTGAGAGAATGGAGCTCAGCAAGTTAGGGACACAAAAAAGAAGGGCAAGAGGCTTTAGAATAGTGACTGAAATGTTGATTAGTGAAGTGTTTAGACTAATCTGAATTAAAATTAGTAATGTGGGGATAGGGGAGGCTCTAATACTATGTTGAGAAATATGGGAGCTATGTGCATGTGCATGTGCATGGTTATGGTTATTAGTACTTATCCTACATTACTCTGGTGATTAAGCTAATTTAAGGTGGGTGACACCTAAACATAAACATGATGATTAACTACTAAACTAATTAAGCTTAGACTCAAGTACAATTAGGTTACAAGATTGAGACTTGTACTAATAAAGAGGCTTAAGAGATTGCTTTATATTTCATTACTTGAAATAACCCCTTTTTATATGGGTAAGGTACATTAGGGCCAATTTGGACAAGAAAAGGGTTGTCTAAGGATCTAAAAAGGGGCAACTTAAAAAAGACCATGAAGATCTTACCAAAACTATTCAACATGGGTACTCATTGGATAGAGCTCATCAAGCGCCACACCTGTGGACCATTTGAGCGCTAAATTTGGAGTTCATATGTAAAAGTTATGGCTAAAATAGTGCAAAATGTTCCAAAAGTAAGTGAAGGAGATCTTGACACGTGTACAAAAATGCCATACTTCTTGACACGTGGCCCCTGACCCTTAGATCAAGAATAGAGAAACCCTAAACAGCCCTTTTTTCATCCAAATTGGCCCTAATGGCTCATGTGGGATAATTCAGCTTGCTTTATATTTCATTACTTGAAATAACCCCTTTTTATATGGGTAAGGTACAACTTTGCCTTGCTAGCTCATGTGGCTTTCTGTGCTCGATAATGTCTTCTTTGGCTTACTCAAATCACTCCATACCCCTTCCTCGTGCTCAATGGCACCACATTTCTCAACAATGACTTCATGTGTATACTTGCTTAAGAGTAGATACAGTGGTTATAAACTATTTTTAAGTTATGGGCGGTCAAGTGTGAACACTAGCCATTTATATATAAGGTAATTTCTACATTAAGTGATACATAATCATTCCCCTTATAGTATAATACATGTGGGATCTCTTTCCTCTTCTCTCTATTATCTTGCTTGTGTTCTATAGGATTCTTGCTTCTTGTTGCTGGATGCATGCTGGGATAGGAATGGTTGTAGGATCTCCCTCTCATGAGCTTCCCCCCTCTTTTCACCTCTTGTGAGTGAGGTCCATACTTTAGGAACTTTCTTCTCACCTTCACCAAGGTGATTCAAGGTATTCTTGTACACCCATAGCTATAGAGCATTTGGATGTGATAAGAGAGTGAGGATATGGATGACAGGCTAGCACACCACAGTGGGGAAAAGTTGTGTTTCGCAAGGTTCAATGGCAAAGCTCCCATTGGAAAGGCTAGGTAAGATTTTTAGTTGAGTAAAAACATTGTAATTTGCTATGGAAGAAGGAGCTAGCTACTTAAAGCACCAAAGGTAGGTTTTGAAAACAAAGGAACAACATTTTAAAGATCTCTCCCATACTTGATTGAATGTGTGGCACCTAAAAGGAGCTATCTTGATTGAATGTGTGGCACCTAAAAGGAGCTATCTTGAATCATAGATAACTAATGTTAATGTTTACCATGCTACCATCGATAATCTAAAGGGACAACCACAAGAGCATGATAAAAGAAGGTAGGGTATGCAAAGATACTAGTCATCATGTGGGGGAGTTGCTACACTTATCACATATAGAGAAGAGAAGAATCCATGATACTTAATGGTGGCAAATTTTTGGTAATGGCAAAGAGGATCTCCTTCAACATTTCTTTGAAACCATCAAGACCAAGGGGGACAATAACCCGGCAAAGTACTACATGATCTCAATGAAGAATGGCTATAAGCTATGCTCAAAAATATCTCCATGGATCTCAAGCCCATTCTCATGAAGTTAATTCCGACAAGAGAGTGCTTGAAGAGATTTTGTAAGACTGGGAACAATTGAAGATGGATTTTTGATGCTCAAAGCAACTATGGAACCACCTCATAGATTTTAAACATTTGGCAAGAGTATGAGTTTATGTTTATGGTTATGGATAAACATATCAATGATGATGCTTTATCTCATGGGTAGGCTAGGGTCTAAAAATATAAATGAGGATGCTTTATATTGGGCACCCTTGAAGCAAGGAAGGCGACTTCTTGGATTTTTTTATAAAACAGTTATTATTGGGATGGGATAAACACATGAATAAATACTTCAAATTTACCATCACCAACCCCCATTGTGAGTTATAAAACAACTATTTTTCATAAAATAGTTATTATTTATTGAGATGGGATAAACATATGAATAAATACTTCAAATTTACCATCTTCAACACATGCTGTGATTGAGTTGGTTGCTTTTTTTTTAAAGAGTTGATCAGTAGCTGCGCAATGCTCGCCGCTGTGACTTGCTTTTCTCGTAGAAAGGTCCCAGAAAAAACCATGCAGTTACAGCATTACAATTATATGCATAATCAGCTTAGTCTTATAAGGCTTCTTACATTACACTCATAGATTATTTATGAATTAATCTGTTATATTATCCACTAACAGGGACTCGTCAACCCGTGTAATTGATGAGTTAAGTATCACTGAACGATTTAGCAGGCCGGTTAATACTAAACAGCTTGTGGTTTATTGGGCTTCTTAGATTACACGCATAGATTATTTACGAATTAATCTGCGATATTATCCACTAACAGGAAGTCTCGTGACTCGTCAACCCGTGTAATTGATGAGTTAAGTATTCCTGAACGATTTAGCAGGCCGGTTAATACTAATTAGCTGGGCTTCTTAGATTACACTCATAGATTATTTATGAATTAAGCTGCGATATTATCCACTAACAAGAAGCCTCATGACTCGTCAACCCGGTGTAATTGATGAGTAGGTATTACTGAACGATTTAGTAGGCCGGTTAATACTAATTAGCTTGTGGAAGGTAAGACTGGATTGATTAAGGGTTGATTAATAATGTGTGATTGAAGAGTCTACAAGCTTGGGTCATCGCGCGCTCATAATGATGTACATGAGGCGATATTGTGGTTTGCTAATCAATTGATTCGACTAGAAAGAAAGAAAAAAAGCAATTAGCTGGTGGAGCATCATTTTTCCTTAGATATTGCTCACCCTAATCCATATTCCCTACTCTAATTCTAAATATAAAGAATATAATAATGAGAGCACAAGAGAATCATAAAATTTCTCATTTAAAATAATATATTAAAGAGTATGATTGTGAGTCCTCGATTTTTTTTTTTCCCCATTTAGATGAGTGGGTCCTTCCCCCACTCCGTTAAATAGGGAAGTTGCACAATATGGGGATTTCACTGCTACACACACCCCTAGTGTGACACTTCATTCGGTACCCTCACACTAGTACTAATCACACACACACCTGAGTACCACGAGTAGGTTGGTTCATCCACGGGGGCGGGGAGAGGGGGGTGCTTGTCCATTGCTTTAAATGTGGCCAATATTTGGAAGTCCTTGATTTGTTGAATCCCAACCTTAAATTAATTATTAAGAATTTTAATGTTTTCATTAGTAAGGGGAATCATACTAAATTTCAAGACTTTTAATTAGTATCCTTCCACTCAAAAAATCTAATTTATCAACCCCCACGTCTTTAAAATCATAACTCCATGAATTGGTTTTACTAGTCTAAGATGGTTACTCAAATTCAATGCCTTTTCTTTTTTTAAGTATTTTTTTCAACAAACCAAAGTAAGAACTAAGGACTACCTTTAAACTTAACCTATCCAAAAATATCATTTTTTTATTTCAAACTTAAAAAATCAGTTTCTTGATTGCTTAAAGACCACACAAACTCCAGTGGTTTCATGCTTAATGTCGAATTTTCAAGCACTTGTCAAGCTAACATAATCACAATGTGACATGCCCTTAACATGCTTAAATATTTTCAAGGCAGTTGAAAAAATCATGCACTTTTTCGTTAGAAAACGTCTTTATGTACTAAAAATGTCTTTATGTGTACTTTTCTTCAAAAGAATGTTTTTCAATGGGGGACTAAGATTCAAAAACGGTGAATGCCAAAGGCTAAGTCCGCAACTATTATGTAGTGTTTAAGGCTTCTTGGTTTTTGATTCATTGCTCAAACTAGGGTCCATTACTTTCAATATGGATTTTCATACTAAGTCTTTCTCTCTACTAACAAGAGTTATTGTGTTCAAACTAGGTTCTATTACTTTTAATATGGATTTTCATAGTGAGTCTTTCTCTTTACTAACAAGAGTTATTGTATCAATTATGCAAAACTACTTGAGAGGATTAGGTTCGTACTAGTAAGAGTCATTACGCCACTTAGATATGCTAACGATGCATATAGGTAGGACTTTAATTAAAGGAATCAACTTAAATTATTTTCTAGCATTAAGGTCAAAGGTTGAATTAAATAGGACTAAAATTTTACAATTTCTCAATTAATAAGAATGGTTATATTGTGGTGGCATGTCACTAGAAATCACACTAGTCAAGGTTGAATGTTAATGTGGTTACTCCAACAAAAGAGTAAGATTGAGATTGAAAGGGTTTGTTAAGGTGTACTTCTATTGCAATAGACCTTAACGATAAAGGATTATGGTGAGGTCTAAATTCTTAAAAAATAGCATTATGGTGAAAGTGTAGCTTCATCGATTCCCCATAGTGATTTGTAAAATACAAAATTTCAACTTTAAGTTTTTGTTTCCATAAAATTTTACATGGAAAAAGTGAGAAATACCATAAGTTTGGTCCAAACAAAGGGAATGTTATTATTGGGTTCAAATCTCTGGAAGGGGTGTAGGTAAATTAGGGATGACATGAGGAATTACTTGAATACCCTTGAACACACATGCTATCTTGGGTGCTGGCATATGTAATGAACCCTTGGAGCAATATGGATTAAGGATGAAGGGGATACTTATAGTTAACACATGAAATATGTATGGATTAGGGTTGATTGAGGTGTGTTAAATTGTTTGTTTGATTTCATGTGACCAAGGTGTGCGCGAAACATTTACCAAGTGTGAAAAGTCTTTACACACCTTATAATAATTTTAGGTTGAGGTGTGTTAATCTTAGGTTGACATGTAATTAGAATGTGTATTACTCCTTAGAATTGATTCTATATTGTGATTATTGTGTATTATTCCTTTTATGATAATTGTGTGATAATCCTTGGGGTGAGATTATCATTACTAGTCTGTGTCATTAAAAGCATGTGTTGGCACTATGGTCTAGCATCCATGTATTAGCATGGAAGCATTTGTGATGTGATCACACATATTGTTGTTGTAAAATAAAGGTACCCTTCAAAAAGGGGGGGTGTGGTCCAAAAGCTTGCCAATAAAAAGGGAATAAAAAGGGAATAATTTTCTCCGCAAAACTGGACTATATCATGCCTGCTAATGATAATTGTATAGCTCTCGATGACTTTTTCTTTTGGGGAAAAACATAAATCACTGTATATAAGCGTAAACAAAAAGCTCAAGAAATTTCTACAAACAAGTAAACTTTTTAATTTGTGCTTTAATCCAACTCCGATTTAATACAGTGTTTTACACGTGAGTAACAGTGTTTAAGACAAGCTTTGGACCACTTTATAGACGACAAGAAAAGGTTACAAATGCCAATCCACACGTGACTAACACTCTTTAAGATAAGTTTTGGACTACTTTATAGGCGACAAGAAAAAGTTACAAACGCCAATTCACATTTGATGCTAGTGACAATTAGGTTTTTAAAACAACCTATATTTTCCTAAAGCAAAAAAAAAAGATTTTTATAACAAATCGCTAGTTTTCTTTTAGTTTACATTCTAAGGATCTAAAAACAATACCATAAAAAGTATGAAAAACAAAGCAATATACATAGTGATAATAATAATGCTAAATTTTCCACTCAATATGCGTTTTGGAAATTGGATTTTTGTTTAAAAGACAAATAATTCACTTTTTATACAAAAGTTTTTTTCTAAGCAAGCTATATCAACGGGATTGTAGGGGAGTGTCTATGGGTTAATTATCAATTGAAAGATACTCGCAACAACCTTAGGAATTGGCTTGATTCGTGCTATCCCAATAAATCAGCACAGTTAGTCCATACATATAATTATTACAACAAATCATATTAGATTAACATCATCAATCAATCAATTAATTGATTAGAAGGTTTGAGCGCCCCACCCCCCGAGATTCCGTTCTATTAGAGCTTGACGTATGGCATAGATTAATTAAACGTATAAAGCTAAGCTAGCGCAAAGTATCAGCAAACCTTGACAGGAATATAGCAGTAAGAAGGATGCCCACCCGCCATTAAATTACAAGTCTTAAGCTACCCTAATACGCTAGCAAATGCATGCATTAATTGATCTCACAATTCGTCTCGCAACCGCAAGTACATGATTGAATGTGAAGGTCCCAGACATAATTAAGGCCGCAAATTTTTTAATCTTAAACTAATCACAATATAAAGGCCTTCTATAAAGCCACGACAAGATCAGAGGTATGTATTGTATCGTATTAAGCCTAGTTAATCATGACTTAGCTTGATTTAGCAAGCAATTTCTCATTCATTATATAACTTTTGTCGCAGATTGATTTGTAAAGACGAACACCAACACAGCTTAATGGTTCTGACCCTAGAAATATTACTGCAACTTGAAAGTTTGTGAAGATGGATATTGAATTAACGGCTTAAATCTAACCCTAGGAAAACCATTACTTATAGGGTTAGGGTTTTGATTATCGGGTTGTTCGGATATCTTAACTCACAGAGGATTATTGTTTTAAGATGAGACAAGGAAGCACCGGACCTTATCGTAAAGGCCATTGGAGTGTGGAGGAGGATATCAGGCTGATACAATTCGTGAGAAAGTATGGGGAAGGGCGATGGAGCAAGCTTGCAAAGGCAGCAGGTAATTAATTATCATTTTGAAGAATTATCCATAGTCTAATTATCATTTTGATGAATTATCCATAGTCCCAACCCTGATAGAAACCCTAGTTACTGTACCAATTATGATAATACTATCGAGTTGCCAACCCATGATAATTTGCCAACTTATCAGTTATGATTATATTTCAATTATGATAATTTGCCAACTTATCAGTTATGATTATATTTCAATTATGATAATTTGATCAACCTCCCACTGCAACTTTTTGTGTTTGCTTTTTGCAACTAAAAAAGCATATTGTGATGATAATTAGATAATAATTAGCATTGAGATGGCATGATGATGATAATAGATTTGAAACTATGGTTTTTTTCAGGTTTGCAGAGGTGTGGCAAGAGTTGTAGGCTTAGGTGGGTGAACTACCTACGTCCAGACATTAAGAGAGGGCACATCTCGGAAGAAGAAGAGCGCCTTATCATCAAGCTCCACTCCGTCTTGGGTAACAGGTAAGCTCCCATTACCTTGCTAATAGTATCCATGCATCACATCAACCATTCAAACCTTGACATTATTTCCATAAATAGCAAGTACCCTTTCATACCCTCCTTCAAGTCCTTTCTACACTCCTCCTTAGAACTCATGACTCCATCACAACCATACACCTTCGTCCCTAGCTTACCATTGTTTTTTCTATAGGTGGTCTCTTATAGCCATTCACTTGCCCGGAAGGTCAGACAATGAAATTAAGAACTACTGGCGATCCCACATAAAGAAGAAGCTTAAGGCAGAGGACCGATCCAACACTGACACCCAATCAAGCCACATTGATGGCACATCAAGCGCAGCTTCAAATAATGGAGAAGGTTGCAACATTGCCATGATGGATGCAACAAGTTATAATATGCTAGATTTTGAAGGGTCTATTAACCCAATGGTATCCTTTGGGCACACCAACGGCGAGACTGATTCTCATGATGAAGATGACTTTGGTAATACCATCAACAACTTTGGTAGCTTGATAAGTAATGAAGTTATCTTACCACCCTACAGTTACAACATGCATAATTGTGGTAGCTTTAGTCAAGAAAGTTCCCAATTTCAACTTACAAAAGATGATGCCTCTAGGCTTTTCACATGTGAGACAATGCCAGTCCATGAATCTCTAAACAACTCGTATACCCAATCATGGAACTTAAGCCAAGGCCATTTTGATTCATCAAGAAAGATCTACCCTCTTTATAATGGCTTGAATGAATCTTGGGAGTTATGTGCTTCAACACAAGTGACACCAGAAACATGTGGTATTAATGCAAATGAACAACGTGCATTATTCCTTCATGACTCAGATGTCCCTTGGGATGTGGAAACAATACAACCCATTGTAGAGGTACAAAATACACCATATGTGGCCATTGATAACAATTATGGATTTGAACTTTGGGATAATGAGCTGTTCCCAGATGAGGCATATCCAAAGTTTCAAGAGCAAAAATGATATATCTTACTAATGCTAACATGGGGAACATTTTGAGCTCAAAATATAGCACCATTATTAGGTTGGTGCATTTTTTAGCTCGCTCACAAAATGGATTATAATGGTATTTTACAATTACTTGTATCTCTTTAAAATCTTTTATTCTAAGTGTTTTACCTTATCGATTCATTCAACCATTCATACTATGGATACATATGCATTATAGATTTGTTATCCATAGATTCAAACATGGGTATTTAGACATATAACAATATGATTGTATAAAAATCACATTAACACTTTACAATTTAGCCATGCAATGAAGTGGTACCATAATGAAGTAGAAGGGCATACATTAGTGGTGGTGGAGGTTTAAAAACATACTAAGTAAGCTCCTTTGCTAATAATTTTGGCTCTATAATGGCAAATTCAAGGGATGAATTGCAAAAGAACCAAATGTATGTAGAAAATAATTGAGCAAAAAGAAACATTTCTTACCATCATCATGCTTGTCTTCTCCATGCAAATCCTAGTCCTAATTTTTTCTAGGAGATGGATCATCCACATCAACCACTACATATGCAAACCAAAGAACCCTATTCTTAAGTCAAATATCAAAATGATATACATGCTCACAAAATAAAGTGCACCTTGTTCTTAGTTGGTGGGTGGCTTTGTTTGCTGCTGAGAAGATATATTTTTATTTGTTTTGTCAATGTATGAATCCACCACCTTCTTATTAGATGCATATTGCATGTAATGATCTCACTCTCTTGTCAACATATGGCCAACTACCCACCATGAAGAATTTGCAAGCTCCCATTGTGAAAGTGTATGCATCCTAGATGGGTAAAAGTAAAGTATGGGCTTCTCTTTCAGCTAACCTCTTCTCATTCATGAAATGATAGAGGTACCTAAACATAGCACCAAATTTGTAAAGGAACATAAACACACATGCACTTCATCAACATTATTGAAAGCTAGAATCAATACATTTATAGTAATAATGCCACATAGATAGCCACCATGAAATATTGGAAAACCACCCTACAGCCAGCCAAATCAAGATTAGTAAGCTTTCTAGAGCCATCACCTCTTTTCCCTCCCTTGTAAGTTAGCTTATTCTCCTTCCCTGTCGTAGCAAAGATAACATATTTTTTTCCCCTTGCAATTTGATTTCTTCCAAGTATTGTTAGAGTGTCGAATTCCAAGGCAAAATTATAATAGGTTGAAGCAATCTTGAGACTTTGCATAAGTCCTAGAAAACTAATGTTAATTTTTTCAAGATATATTGTTGAAAAATAAATTTCTCAATACTCTACCTTCATGGTGTTTACTTCTCTGCAAGTGATGGATGTGCTCTATTTTGTAAGGCCCTTTATATGAGGAATGGCCATTTTGGTCAACACCTAGGCAACTAACAGTTTCTAGTTTAGATGCTATGGTTCGGTGATCGTTTATGTAGACTTGGTGCTTTACCAAGGTATGATACATGCTTGTGTAGGCTATATGTGACCGCATTAGTGAGTGTGGAAAACAAACTAAGGACACATTATTACTAGGTTATAGGCCCCCTTTTAGAGTCTAGACAATCTCAAATAGCCATGGGAGAAGCACAAGAGACTATGTTGTAAAATCTAATATGGTCCTAGTTGGATGATATAGTCGTTTGGTCATTTTTGACCTAATCATAGGTTGGCTAACATGGCGCACTCCTATGTCCATGCCAACCTTGGATGCTATCTAGATAGGCTAGCTTGGCAATAGCATTTTTTCATCATTGAGTTCATTGTGTTGAAACACTCTTATAAGCAAGACATCCTCTATCTAGAGTTTATCGAGGTCGCCATTAGAGCTCATTACCTGAAGCACATGAGTGCGGACAACCATCAATTTATAATCAAAGTTTTTAAGTAGTAATATTATTAGGAGCTCTAATAACCTCGATGCTTCTATGAAGAAGAACAAATAAAAGGAAATGTGTTTCCACTATGACAGGCATGGTCATGTGATCTAATCATTAGAGCAAAAGGAAGTAGGTAAGAGGAATGAAAATTTAAAGCCTTTGAAGAAGGTGGAGTCTATTAAAAGTGATGAAGCAAAATTGGAGCTATTTGTAGCAATCAAAGAAAATGTGCACAAAAGTAAAACATTCCTCTGCAAAAACTGATGGTTCATGGATGATTAACAATGGATCATCTTGACAGATGGCCAATCAAATGGGTCGGTATATTATCTCCCTTAGGACTATGGGAGAGTCCATCTTGGTAGCGATCAAGAATAATGTCAAATGCCTAGTCATGGAAGGCATGTTCGACATCATCTTCATTGCAGCTTGTTACATCCTCCATATGCTCCATATCAGTGAATGTATTATACATCACTTTGGAACGTGGTGCAATAGGGATGACGTACCACCATTTAATGTCATGCACCATTGGTAGATAGATAACCTACTCAAATACACATAGTACAGTAATTAATTAGCATATCAAAAGTCAAGAGATACGCGAGCTTAGATATATATGTACATGAAACACATTAGTAAAAAAAAGCATACCTGCTCACATTGTTGTGGCAATATGAGCCTATCTTTCTTTGTTTGCCAAAACTTTGTAGAGTCAATAGTTACATAGCCACTTGCATGGTGTTTTATCGTTGCATCAGGCCCTTTTTCCACCATGTTCATTTGCCATTTTACATCCAAAACATACACAAAGAAGCGACGAAAGTCAAGCCTAAATATGTCTTGGATTATGCCACAATAATCATCCATTTTTCCATTAGCTCCCTCAAAGCTACTAATGACACCGTAATCTTGTGTATTTCTCTTTTCATCAATTCTTTGTGTTCGAAAATGCTTGCCTTCACACCATATAGCATTGAACATAGTGCACTGGACCAAAATAGAAGCAATATTTGTGTAAGCAATGTGAATAAATATTAAAAGCAAATCACTTACAACTAATGCAAAACATTAGTTCTATGTACCTTTAACATGCATCCTCGTGCATACTCCCATTCTTCCGCCGTGATATGCAGCCCCTCGTCGCTCTCTGCTCTCTCCATTTCCTCATGCAACCAATCAATATGGATATCATTCGGAAGTGTTGCTAGATGCTTAGGGTACGCCTTCCGAGAGCCATGCTGCCTCCGAAAGAGAGCTCTTTCTGCTTGCCTTTTTGTCTTTGCATCCTCATATCTTGTAACCCATCTGCTCATCACATCACTATTAAGGATACAAGTGAAATTGAGATCATCAATCAATGTTCTGTCAATTACTTTACTCTGTCCTTTTCCTTGAGGCACAATAGAGGTCATCCTCAAGTCCTCTTCACTGCTCCATAGTCGTGGCAAAGAGCTGTCCACCTGACCAAGAAATTCTGAAATATATACAAGAGACTCTTGTATCAACCAACCCTCGGCCATGCTTCCTTCAGGCCTTGCACTTTGCCTCACAAAGTCTTTTAAGGTCTTCATGAAGCGCTCTAGGAAGAACATCCAACGTGCATGCACAGTACCACATAAAGCAATTTCGTCCACTAAATGCACAATGAGATGTAGTTGACTTGTGAGAATGCAATCATTGACGCATGCATGTATGCGATCATAATCCAATCCTCCAAGAGATGTCACATAGCGTCTCGCTATGTCTCTTGAGGTGGGTAGTCTATTTTCCTTTGGAAGCATGTTTGATAATAGCCTGCATTCAATATCATCAATTATAATTAGTCTTAAATCTTAAACCTTAAACCACTAATTCAATTTGTAAGTTAGAATGCTTATTTTAATAATGCGTCAAGACTTGCATTGCTCCATCCATAAACTGTTTGTATATTGAGTAGTTCAAGTGAAGCACGTAAAACAGAGAATGTGCAACCTTCAAACACCGGTGTCGATGAAGCCTTGTAAAGATGCTCTTGTTCCATATCATCGTCGTCCATACCTTTGGGATCATCCTTAAAAAGATTCCGCACCATATCATCAAGCACCTCCGCTTCCACAACTTCGTGGGGTGCAGGGCTATTGTCATCCCTTTCCCACTCATCTCTGACAATAGATCCCGAAGCTCCAGCATCATCTCGTCGACGCTTTGCGTGCTCTCGTCGCACGTAGGGCACCATGTTAGGGTGTGGTACTGCATCCTGCTTCAATTAGAGTTTATATATTACAACTCTATTAATTTAATTTGGATACCATGAGTCATTTGAATACCATCAATTTACATCTACTCACCTCTAAACCTGTTTGATTCCATTCTCCATACATGGAGATATGATTCAAGGTAATTCGACGTGCTCGTACAATGCATCCTTGACATCGATTACACATACATTTGATCCATTGTCCCAACCACACATCGCGATTACGATGACGCATTGTCTCATCTTCCCCAGAACTGCTTGAAGAGGTTGATGACATCCTATGTACAATCCAGAAAACACAAAATCATAATATGTTTTTAATGAAAGTATAAAAATCGTGTGTATTGACGTGGCTATTTTCTAAAAATTGCGTGTATTAACGCGGCTATTTCCTAAAAACCGTGTGTATTAACGCAGGTAATTCCTGCAAAACCGCGTGTATTAACGCAGGTAATTCCTGCAAAACGCGTGTATAAACGCAGCTAAATTGTCATACACGCGAAGATACACGCGTTTATAAATGCAACTATAAACGCGACGGTCTGTTTAAACTAAAAATAGCCCGCCTTCCCCAAATAAAGATTTTGAACTAACATATCAACACTGCTTTCGTTTTCGCCTCTTCCAACAGAAATGAAACCTAAGTGCAAGGAGGGAGCAGAGAAGGAGCACACACGGGAGGAAACCGAGCAAGAAAGAAGACTCACTTTTTCAGAGGTGAGTCAGTTTGTCCTTTGCCTTGTCTCCTTCCTCAGATTTGTTTATGCTATTTTCTCTTTGCTTTTTGGGTTTGTCTCCGTCCTTTTGCTTCTGTGCACACGATTGGGTGAATGATTCTGACAAGGGCGACAGTGGACCTTTTATAAGGACACTTTGTCGGAGGTCGGTCCCTTTGAAAAAAATTTTTTGCACAGGTCACGTGTAGAAACGCGTGTAAAAGCGCGTGTATCCTATCTGCAGAGTATGTTCACGCGGATATACACGCGTTTCTGAACGGGTGTATACACGCGTTTTTTGACGGGTTTATACACGCGTTTCTGCACGGATGTATACACGAGACTGCGTTTCCTGTTTCTATGGTTTGTAGGCAATACATATGACTTGAATGATGATATTTGTGTGAGTCAAGAGACAGCCCATGATGTACATGAGGATTATTTTTGCAGGTTCTTTATGGATATTCCAGGTTCTTCATCCGATCCATTTGCGTACAGCAATTAGCTGATGGAGATGCTGAATCATTTTGGGCGCCATCCTGGTCTAGTTGAGCTTACAGAGTATATGTATGCCCATCCCCCTCCTTCCCTGCCTGGTGTCTATACCCCTACCGTGAGTATCCAGGGCACTCCAGTGCCGTCTATGCCTACGAGTCCGACGAGACGGCATGCAGCTTCTCCTCTTCCACGTCCACCGAGGAGACATACCTCGTCCCAGACACACTCACGCACACCCTCACAGCCACCATCACGTGCTCCCTCAGAGCCACCGTCACGTCAGGGCTCACAGCAACCGTCACGTAGACAATCCCCCAGTCGTGACTCCACCCGCAGCAGTAAGAAGAGTGGGAGTGGAGGATGCGGCGGGTGCTTTGGGTGGGGGAGGTGGGGGAGGTGGGGGAGGTAGTAGGGCACGCGGTGAGAGAGGAGATAGAGGGAGAAGAGTTAGAGGAGACAGTTCGGAAGAGGAGGAGATGAGAGAGTGGTCTGCTATGATGTGACGGATAGGGGCGGGATAGTGATGGATGCGAGGGGGAGGGAGGTAATGGAGTACATGCGTGGGGTAGTATCAAACTCATATAGAAATTGTTTTATTAAATTTAAAGATCAAAATAGCCGATTAGCTGGGGAGGTGATAGAGGCTGTACATAGTCGGATGTATGGGGAAGGACGCGAATAAGGGAGATCTTAAGTAATAAAAGATCACCTTAAAAAACTCGCATACGATGACCGGCTAAATGTAGCTGCGGGTGGCTATCCTGCCGAGAAACCTGCCACCACTGCGCACAAACGCGAGTGGAAGGAGGCAAAGAAACGAGCAGAGGGTGGCGTGAAGAGAGCAGGCAGCATGTGGAGGCACGACGGATCCAGATGGAGACCATTGGATCTTCGCATTTCGGATCTGGCGGCGTCGAGTCATGGGAGGCAGAGTTCGTAAGTATCTTGCCACTTTATTTGATTGTTTACTTAATTCATTGATTCTGTGATTGTTTTAATCTTACAAATTGTGTTGATTATGATACAGCAACGGGTTACGGGGAGGAAGCCCACAACCCACGATACTGCGTATGCTCGCCGGCATAGCAGACGTGACACGTGGGCCATCTTCAGAGCCGAGGGACGTATTACGGACGTGCAGTTTGAGATGGCCATGAGACCATACGGTCGACAGGTACTTGAAAATTCTAAACGAATGATTTTGGTTTATTGAATTACATATATATACACTTATATACTATATATTACTTGAACAGGCACAAGCTGCTGATGATCCACCCGCCGCCACTGCAGAGGGTGGACGTGAGCATCGGACATTCCGACCGATGTGAGCTCATCTGAGCATGGAGGGAGCACCGAGTCATCATCTGGGTCTGAGTAGTACTCAGACTTATAGTATCACATTCCATATTGAGGATGTGGTTGTATATATTTTTTGTAAACTGAAGCCATGGGCTACTTCGAGATATGGACTCCCTTGTATATATGTGTGAAATTTTGATAGTAATATTGAATCGTGAATCGATAGTATTACATTCATGTCTGTCTTGAATCGTGTATTGACAATGTATGCATTCATGTCGTTCTTGTCTTAATTTCCCTCGTGCATATGTTCTTCGTGGATGGTCTAATGCACAAAAAAAAAATCCAGAGAGTGTTATTGGGTGTTGGAATGCTGGAACAGTATTCAGGCACCAAATAGCACTCTCTGGATTTTTTTTTTTGCTCTCTGTTCGCGTGTATAAACGCGTCAGAACTGCTAAAAATCGCGTGTATATACGCGGATACTCTGTAAAATATGCGTGTATAAACGCGTCAAAACTAACAATTACGCGTGTATAAGCGTATCTAAATTAAAAAAACGCATGTATAGACGCATGTATCAACGCGTCTGAGTACATCTGAACTGAACAGAACGCGTGTATACACTCGTGTATGAGCGCGTCTGGGAGGTCCTATACACGCGCTTTTACACGCATGTCTCTGGCCGCGATGATACACGCGATGATACACGGGCCCGCTACTTTTTTTCACAAGTCATTTTTAGCGGCTAGGAGCGCGGGTATGAGCCGGATCCCTTGTAGTGTACTACCATCATTTTTTGAGATGCCAGTTGTATGTGGAGCTTGTATGATAGTAGCATCCCATGCATTTTTAGAAGAAATCAAGAATTATGAAAAGGCTCTAGACTAGAGCTTATCCATGTAGATTATTAAGGTAAAATCCCAACCACTACTTTAGGTCTTTCTACTACTTTTTTAATCAAATGAAAACTTCAATAGGAAGATGTGCGTGCTTTTTCTTCGAGATAAGGCTGAAGCTTTTAGAAAATTTAAAATATGGCATAGCTTGGTAGAGACCCAGATTACAAAGAGCCTAGTTGTTTTTCAAACAGACCAAGAAGGAGAGCTCACATCTTGTGAACTCAATGCCTACTACAAGGAGCACAGGATCAAGAGAGATTTAACAGTTTCTCATGAATACACCACAATAAAATGGTGTTGTTTGTTGGAGTAGAGATTGATGTATTAACACACACATAGATGTAGCAAGCAAGGAGAGATAGATGGAAGCATAACACCACTGAAAGTAGATTAATGATGAGAATAAGTGAAGTGAAATAATAAGGTCACGTATGTACACTCATAAAAGTGCGTACATATGCTCATGCCCATTATTATCCTATGTCCATACACTACTACCGTATAAATGGCTATAAATCTCTCTTATAGTGATGATGTAACATGTATAGGGATCTTAGGTTGATCAATCCCTAAATGGCAACAAGCCCAATTTTTTGTGACGAAGCTTTAAAATTCTCTCGTGAGGGAGCCTTCATGAACATATTTGCCACATCGCCATATGTAGCTAATCTCTCCTACAAAATGACCCTCCCCTTGACAGATTGATAATACACCCCAATGTACTTTGTGTGAGTATGAAACATTGGGTTTCTCAAAACGGCTAATGCACTCTAGCTATTGCCAGTAAAGATGGAGGAGGGAAAGTTTTTCAACACCAAGATATACCAAAATTTGTATGAGTCATACACACTGGTTTTGTAAAGTTACCCTATAATCATCTGCTTCACAACCCAATGTGGCCACTATCAACTGCTTCTTGCTGCTTGCATGAGCCATGATATATATGAACCATCAAGGTGAAAGAAAAAGCTATAACATGCATCCCAATCGAAATCCTTGAAAGTATGTAATTGAGTATCATCCCCCTTAGCCTTAGGCCAAGGGTCTGAATGTCCTATTTAAGTATCTAAATACTTGCTTGGTAACGTGTTAATACTTACTTCTAGGACTATACATAAACCTTCTCAATAATGGGGAGACCCCGAATTGAATGTATGGCATCATATTACATAGATAGATGAGGCACTCGACGATAAGCTGTTGTGATAAAGTGATGCATCCTAGAGACTAAGTTTAGCACATCTCTACTAGTGTAGCAAAACACGCTTACACTCTTCAAATAGAATAGGTCATTTTTCCTTTTTCCTTATCCTTTCACTTGTGGAGTTGAACCCCCAGCCATTGGAGGAGCTGTAGCAGCTTGTGGAGGCCATATCTTGGGGAGATTTCAACTGGAGAAATGAAGAGGACATCCGAGCATTCGATTTCGTACGACCAATTGAAGGGTATCTCCTCTCTTCGCTGCGGCATTGCCGCTTGAGCACGTTGTCATGAAGTGTGCGGTACAGCCAGGAAAGTACGAGACTTCTAGCTGTGAGAGTGAATGTCAAATCTAACAAGGAAACTCACACACAAAATTTCCCAAGGAGTGTTGAACATCACTATTTCCAATGACAAATACATGTGTCGATTCACCTCAATACATCCTTGAATTCATCCTGATGATTGCACAAAATTGCATACCAAGTGTTTGTTCGTTTACTCACTGACTTCTTTCTCGAAATCCTTTGAACCATTCACATGTAGGCATAACAAAGCCTTCAAATTTTTCCAATATACATGTGACCAGTTACATCCTTTACATCCAGTGCCATCAAAACCATTATATCAAGATGCTTTTTATCACCTGAAAACCTGCCTTAATATTCTAACATCTCACAAGCAAAAGATAGCATTCGGCATAGCTATAACATACTCGTAATTTCCAAAATTCATTTGAGTAGAAAGTAAGGCCAATTTCCCTCGACTTCAATGTATTTTTTTTGTTACCTTTTTCACAAATCTCCGAGCTCCAAATCCTTTAGCTTTTTCCCAAAGTCTTTCTACTCATTTCCATATTTCTTTTGATATATAAGATATACGATTTTCATAAATCGTATGGAGTGAAGGTAATTTTAAAAGAAATAAAAAAAAGTCACTTAACTGATGGTTTACAAGCGAAATTTCCCTTGATTTATTTCACTATTCGCGAAGCTGTACGCTGCCGACTGTTTGATGAAGGTCGTGAAGAAAAACGAAGAGCATCTCCTTTAGTAGTACTCAGAATTCTCTTCAAATCTAACACCTACAAGGCACGAACAGTATATATATTCATGAAATGAAATTCACTGGTCGATTGGGCACTGGTTCCCATTTTCTGCAAACATTTCTCTTCTCTGCTCCTCGCCGCCTCCTACCTCTGGTTTTTCTCTCTTTTTCCCGCGGGGAAATCGTGCTTACACCACCTTTTGCAGCTATCAATCCGGAAATTTCCATTTCAAAAAGCTGCGCTCGCATTTCTCTTGCATATTATCTAGAAAATTCCAATAAAAAGAAATACATTTCTTTTCCACGTACGCTGCCACCCTTAGTGTATTACTTCTAACCTTAGCATTAAGGTAAGGTTCTCAATGCAAGGCAGTTCATTTAATTTTATTCCCCGGCATTCAATAAATTCTTCGGCACTGTAATGTCCATTGAATCTCTATTACTCTTGATGCCTCCGTAGTTTATAAATCATCATATCGGCCATGTGATTTATAGACTCCCCAATTCATTCAAGTATTTTCCTATGTCTTCATAAATACATTCCTTTGTGCATTGGGATGCCCTCATGTTTGCATTCCATAAGAGGTATTCACTGATTTGACCCAATCGATACCATTTAAAAGCTACCACACATTATGCACATGGGAAGCCATTAACATCATTAACTTATCCCTTTGGAGTGCCACTCATACCATCATATATAACTGGATGTTTCTAACTTACCCATGGGCTCTGAGTAACAGCAGAACCATCACCCTCCACACTCATATACAGAAACTCCTAGATCTGGCTCAGCCTCAGCTTGTCTTATTGAACCTCATTTACAATATGAACATATGTACATGGCATCATATAATGACTCATCATGGCACATAACCTCATGCATCTGGATGTGTATTTGATGGCCTCACATGCACGGTTTCACACCATAGACGTGCCATGGCACGACAACGTCCCCTATTTTTCTCCCTGCGGAGCTGTTGCCTACACGAATTCGTCGCCTACAAGCGACTACAGGCTGCCGTACACAGAAATTCGTCACCTACAAGTGACTACAAGCTGCATTGCCTTAGGGCTTTTGAAGCCCACACTGTGAGGAGTCTACAGCTCAAATTTCACGCTTAATGGTACATCCACGCGGCTGCTATAGCAGAAAAACCAGGCTGCACTCCCTCAACTCCATTGAAGCTCACCATTAAAGCTTCATAATTATGTTTTTTCTTGCTCTAATCCCTCCCTATTTTCCCTAATCACCTAAGTGATCTAGTGAGGGCTTGTTTTGCTGATCTTATTCTTGATTTTGAAGCGGTGGCCAACCACATGAGGCATTCATAAGTCTCATCAAAACGTCATCAAGCTTCCTCATGTGGTTCAAGTTCACAAAGCTTTTCAAAGTATGCTTATGAGCACTAATAGTGTTGATTAACACTAATGAGGCTTCTAATCCAGCAAAGGGGAGTTATTCCAAAGTGTTTTTACACACTAAGAGTGTTATTAAACACTAATGGTGAACCTAAGGGGAGTTATTCCAAAGTGTTTTTAAACACTAAGAGTGTTATTAAACACTAATGGTGAATCTAATCACCAATACAAGTGTCATTAGATGCTAAAAATGTGCTCTTAAGCACTAATCGTGCTTTTTAGACACTAATGGTGATCTTAATCACATCAAACAAAGTGTTTCTTAACACTAATGTGGTCTTAACCATCAAAGGAGGAGGTCTTTAACACTAAGGAGACTCTTCTTCATCAACATTGGAGGCCGGGCACACACCATAAGTACCACATTATAAGTCTTCGTCGTCAACCCGCTTCTATGCTTACCTTGGCAATCTTCCAAGGAGAAATGGTGCAACCATGAACCATTTTCTTCATCCCATAAGCCAAAGAGGTTGAAGTTTTCTGGTTTTTTCATCAACAAACTCTGTTTTTGAGTGGTTTAAAGTTGGGCACATGCACACTAAGTGCTCATCTTTAATGTTTTCATGTATCACCCTTGAGGCTCTTGTTTGTAAGAGGCATAGGCATGTCATAAGCCATATGCTCTCATTTCCCAAGCCCAAGGCACGTTATTCCACTGCATATTCAACATTTTCATCTTCTAAGATGAGCTATAAGGTTGAGCATAGCATCACTAAGTGCTCTACCTTGTTGTTTGTCATGTTTTTAAGCATCTCTTGGCATTGTCTTTGTAAGAGGCATAGGCAACATTATCAGCCATGCCCTCTCCTTCTTGAGCCAAGAATGATGTACCTTATTGGTTTGAGCATTTACCTCAACCACTTACTCACTTTCATTAAGCTTGTACCTTCAAACCCTAATGGGTATCATTTAACCAAGTATGCACAAAAGGAGTAGACACTGTCCTTGACCAATCCATAAGGCAAGTGGTAAGACCCTCCCTTTCCCTTTCCCATATAAATCTACCTCATAACAATTACGAGGGTATTAAAAGACTAAGGTCATGTAAAAGGGTAGGAGAAGAGTGTGTGTGTGTGAAGGGACTTAAGGTCCACCAGCTCACCTATTTAAAGTTGAAGCTAGGAGGCATTTTGTATGGAGCAAGAAGCCTAGTTATATTCATAAAAAACTTAATAAGCAAGATATTTTTCTTGTATTTTGTGAGTCCCTCTCCTTCACATACTTGATCTAGCATGAGCACCACGAATTCTAACACTATCCCTTCTCAACAAAACCATGAGGTTGAGATACATAAACATTCTCATGTAAATCACCATTGCCAATGTATTAATACACCTGATTGTAGTAGCCATACAAGATGTGGGTACAAAGGTCTCATCATAATCTATGTGCTTCCCTTAAGCATAACCCTTTGCAATAAGCCATGCCTTGTCGTGATCACAACGCTACCATCATCTATACACTTAAGCTTAAAAACCCACTTCATACTAATGACCTTTTTACCATAAGGCAAATCTGTTAAATACAAACTGTCATTTTTTAGAATTGACTTATACTCATCCAGGGGATTTTTTGGTGGCATTTTCTAGCAAGCGCTTTTTGGGAATCGGGCGAGTGGATTCCAAAACGATACCCCCCCTCCAAGAAGAGAGAGAGGGGTGAAGACACTTGGAGAGAGTAACATGACATATTATTTGAGAGGGAGTGAAAATAGATAAACATGACAACATCACATCCTCTACATAGCGGTTATTGATTCAAATTGAAAATAAAACCAAGTTCATTCATTTACAACTTCCAAATACAAAAATGCAAAAACCATCATCTTTACTACTATGGGCCTCGCTTGTCCTCTAGGGTGATGTAGGCACAAAGTAAGCAAATGGTGTTTGTACCCTTCCACACTTCCTCTAGCAAGACATGCTTAGACGATTCATCAATAAAAACATGGGCTCGCCATATCACAATTAAGGCCACCACTTTGACCTTCACTTAAGAAATACCATCAACCTTCACTGGAGAAATAGCATCATCATTACCAAGACGTGACACCTTTCCATCTTATGAATCATCTATGGTCTTCTGCTTGACCTCCACATTGGTGGCCTCCCTCTAGATACGCGCAGCAACAACTTCAATGCTAATATTTTATGAGGCCATCACAAAAAAAATGAAGGAGGGTTTAGGGTGGTGTACTCTGCGAAAGGCTGGGTGTGGCAATGGTGATTTAACAAAGTGTTTTGGAGCTTACCTCTATATTTATAGCAGTGGGAGAGGTGCACTCTACTTTTACAACAAATAAAATAAAAACCATTTTTTTAATCTTTTTAATGTTAATAATAAAGGCATATTGTCTTTAATCTCTACACCACAATAATAAAGGCATCTTTTGAACTTTTTTGGAAAAGAGCGAGTACATGTATTGGAGCACCTTCACCCTCTCTCTTCTCTCTTGGTCTCACCATTCCCCGGTCATTTTTGTAGGATTTCAAATTGATGAATGCTCATAACATGAATACCATTCATCAATACATGACAATGTTATACAATACCAGACTTGCTTGAAAATGCACAAACCATAGCAAAAGGGGGAAGAGGGAGGGAGGAGGGGGAGAAAGATATTGCACAATCAAACCCACTACAATGAGGTTGCTTCCATAGAGGTTACATAGGTCCCAAAATCCTATAGGTCAACTGATTATCCATGTATTTAATTGTGCAAATCAAGGCAGGTTCTCCTACGAGACAAGGCATTGTAAAGCTCAAGGTCCAATAGAATAGGTTGGTGGATGAACATAGTCTTGCTCTGGCTTAAGCCTAGTACACACAAATAAATGAAGTACAAGTGCTTGCATGCAAGATAAGGCTTCTTCTTGGATTCTCTATCTGCAAAATCTGTACATGTACAACACGGTACATCCTTCACATGCACATCATATTTTCCCACGTGTGCATCATCCCCATGTGATTCTATCT
Organism: Cibotium barometz; assembly: GCF_041138505.1. Taxonomy (NCBI): domain Eukaryota; kingdom Viridiplantae; phylum Streptophyta; class Polypodiopsida; order Cyatheales; family Cibotiaceae; genus Cibotium; species Cibotium barometz. The sequence goes on from NC_141093.1 coordinate 17,324,382, forward strand.
TGAAAACTTCATACTTGTGCTCCACTCTCTACACATCTTCTACCACTGTAGCTTTGATTTTCAAAGCAGCCTTTATTTTTTTGGATGCTTCCTCTGATATCGACGTGCCATACTTGACTCTTATGCCATTTCACATGCCTGAGCTACCAACCTCTGTGTTAGTAGTGGACCCATATGGTAGTTCTTTTGAAGTTGCAATTGTAAAGAACCTTAAAGTCCCACTTGTATGCGGTGGGGTTGGCATAATAGCTTCGCATTCTTGCTCTCCACACCTGGTATCCACCTTCCCATAATGAATATACCTCCTTGTCTATGAGGTTGGTTCATATAGAAACTAGCCATATCTTGTATGGTGGATTGGGCTTTGGGTCTATGTTGGTGTCCACAAAATAGCAATGAAGCACGTGGTCAAGGCACAATACAACCATTGTCTAATGAGACCATTAGGGTGCTTGCAATAGCCTTCAAAAGATGGTGCAGGCACACCTACAGATCTGGCTATGTGTTTCCCACACCTCTTACCCCCAGGAGGCATTCTGTTGCACGTGACCTTGTTGCCAATGCATGTCCTTTAGATTGTCCACATTGCTTCATTCACCTTGCGTGCTCAATGACACTACCCTATGTGACTTCCGTTGTTCTTTCTATAGTACTGCTTGTATCATGCTCCTTAAAAATTATCTTATGTGGCCTCCTAGCATATTTGCAATCTCTTACATGTGTGTTGTAGGTCAATCAATGGCCTCATCTCATCAATATCATGAACACAACGGGCAATCTCTTGTGACGTGTACTTCTTCGTCTCACGAGTGAGAGGGGTAGGTGCCTTATACATGGGTGTTCTTTCAGTTGTCTAATTAACTATTTGGACCACTTGGTCTAGGCTTGTAGAGCACCGTTCTTTCAATTTCTCCAAGCCTGGTACTCTCCATATGTGCTTGCGGGTGGTTGCAAGATCAGGGTGCCCAGTTTTGTCCACTCAGGCACCCTCTAAAAAAAACACGCATTTGTTTACCTTTAGTGGCTAATCTCTCCTAGTAAATGAAGGAATTTCGTTTCAAGTTCTTTTGTTGGAACATCATATTCAAAGTTGGAAATATAGTGTGACACGAAGTTGGGGTTTGGACTTCGGTCACTTCTCAGAATCAAAACACACTTGTATGAAACCTCACAGCCTCCTCACCTCCCTTTCTCTCCCTAGATTAAGATAAAGATATACACATCAAAGGTGAGATCATAATTCATGGAAGGAAAGATGAAAGGCTCTAGAGAAGCAAGAATTTCTGCCAGTCTTGCAGCTCCAAACAAGAGGGCAATTCTTTGTTGGAAGAAAATCTTCCGACTCAGGATTATGTGAACGGAAACATACGGGGAATATTGGTAAGGTTCATCCGTTCGAATTGGGCGATTTGGACGGAACATATTAAAGAAAATGAATATGGCAATCACTTACAAGAGGATAAGACACATGGGGTTTGCCTTTTGATAAGGTATTAGGAGGAATTAATCATGATTAAGAAGAAAGAATGGCCAAAAAGCTATAAAAATAGAGATACACAGAGAATTGCAGTTTTAAATCCATAAAGGCTGTGTAGGAGAGGATTATATAGATGCGTAGAGCTTGAAGAGAGCTTCGTGCCTATATAAAAACTTTCAAAAACGGACAACCGAGCGAAAAGTTATGAGCATTTTACTGCAAGACTATAAAACTGTCAAAATTCTATAAAAACAGAGATATACAGAGAATTGCAGTTTTAAATCCATATAGGCTGTGCAAGAGATGATTAGATAGGTGCGTAGAGCTTGAAGAGAGCTTCGTGCCCATATAAAAACTTTCAAAAACGGACAACCGAGCGAAAAGTTATGAGCATTTTACTACAAGACTATAAAACTGCCAAAATTCGTCTAAAAATTAGCAACTTTGGGAGAAATTCTGATCATCAATGAAGTAAGGGATTAAGAAATTAGTTACATGAGTGGAAAGAGCATAGAAAGAGCTTCCTAGCCATATGATCAATTTAAGAAACCAACACCCGAGTGATGAAATTTGGGTATTGGATCACAAAAACTGCACTTCTCTCTCTTTGCATGAAACCTCAATTTTCACATAGCCTCTTGCCTTTCATCTCCTTCATGATTCAAGCTAGAGGGTAAGGGTTAACATTGCTCAGTGGACAATCGTAAAGATTTACCTATGGTCCCCAAAGTCTTTCCACATGCTCATTACCGCTAAAACCATTGGTACCTCCAAAGGAGGGCGGCAATAAGGCAAGGGCTACCTTGAGAAGTCACAGGCCCACCAAGATAATAACTCCTTATTCCCCTTATCATGAATCATCAAAGAGGTCCAAAATTGGGTTAAGCATGAGGAGCTAATGCTAAATGAGACATTCACATGTAAAGAGAGTGTTTGAACAAGGGTTTGAAAGATAAGAGAATGGCAATGACACAAAATGCTCAATTGAGGAGGCTCATTCCTTGATTTGAAAGGGAGAGGAGGGCTCCTTTTATAGGTGGAGAATCACCCTCTCTTCCATTGTTACAAATTACAACATAAAAATCTTCAACCCTTCAGTGACATAAGGGTAGATGTCACCATCAATTGTCCTCTTAGGCTAAGTCTTCTATTGATTATTAAATTGAAGACTTTTTGACTTTGAGAGTGTGATGAGATAATAGCCAAGCCTAAGTGGCATGTAGGTGGAGATCCCACTTACACATGGCGGAATTCTCGACTTCCATGTAGGCATTCTAGAAGAATCTTTCCCAATTATGCACCTACACACACTCCTCCACATACCTTCCACACTCCCCAACTTGTTGCCTTATGGTGAATACCATATTAATAATACAATTAAAATCCATGTGAGCATGAAGACCCACTTTTATTTTCCACATCACTAGCCTATCTACCATACCAAAGTATTTATCAAGCATACTTGTGGCATTTACAATGTGTGCACCCTAAATCAAGTAAAACCATTATATTTGAAGATAGAATGTTGTTATCGGGTAGCCGCCAAGCCGCCGCATCACCACGCCGTTATTTCATTGTGGACGCCGCAATCTTCTTGGACAAGCTTCCACCTTATTACCATTGCGAAACCATCAAAATATGCACAAAATTGACAATGAAAGATATCAATTTTTCACGTCACATCTTTCCCCCCCAAGCAGATCCTCCATGCTTGTCTGGGGGGTCTGCTGGCCATGGTGCTCGAGGGTAGAATATCTTTAGCCGGTACTCATTGGCACGACCGGGAACCTCTTGGCCACTTGCATCCTCTAGAAGATAGGTGTTATTTTTGAACTTTTGCTTTATCCTGAAGGGGCCTTCCCAGCGTCGAAGAAGCTTCTTATCTAGCCGTTTCTCCACACGGCCATCATACCTCATGACTAAGCTTCCTTGCTTGAGTTCTGGCTTCTTCTTCTTCTTTGTGAGAGTGTCATGCCTTGCCTTGCGCCGTTGTTGTGCAGCCTCCAAATTTTGAAGTGCCTGAAGTCTCCTCTCATCCAAGATCTCCAGTTGTGCTAGGCGTTGGGCATGTGTTTCTTCTTCATTATTCAAGCGTGCAAAAGATGTGCGAAGGCTTGTGATTTCCAATTCTATTGGCAAAATAGCCTCCACTCCATAAACTAACTGAAAAGGTGTGAAACCAAGAGAGAGTTTGTGAGTTGTCCTATAGGCCCATAGGACCTCTGGCAAATGCACATCCCACTTTCTCTTCATAGTATCCACTAGCTTAGACAAAGATCCACAAAGCAGTCCATTAGTTTTTTCTACTAAACCATTACATTGGGGATAATAGGGAGTTGACATAGCATGCTTTATTTTTAATTTCTGCCCCAAAGCTTCAATCAAGTCATTCCTGAAAGACCTCCCCCCATTCGTAAGGATTTCTAATGGACATCCAAATCGGGCACATATGTATTCCCTGAGAAAGGACGCCACAGCCACTGCTTTATTATTGACCATTGCCTTTGCTTCTGCCCACCTTGTTGCATAATCTGTGGCCACCAATATATAATACTTCCCATGTGAGGAGCGAGGAAGTGGGCCTACAAAATCTAATCCCCACCTTTTAAATGGACCATATGCTGGGATAGGGTTTAAGGGTCCGGGAACCAATTGCTTATGCCCATATGCCTGGCATACTTCACAGCTTCTGCACCACTCATAGACATCTTTGCTGAGTCGAGGCCAATAATACCCTGTGTTAAGGATCCTCCGAGTTGTGCTGGCTGAGGCAAAGTGACCTGAACATTCATGACATAATTCCATAATCCTTTTAGATTCTTCCAGGCTCACTACCCTCCTAAGGATCTTATCCTTACCTTGCTTGTAAAGAACATCTCCTAGAACTGTGTAAGGATGAGCTTTCCTGGTAAGCCTTTGCTTCTGTTGAGGATTCAATCCAGGAGGGAAGTATCCTGTATCTAAATAGTGTTGAACATCTTGGAGCTCAGGCCAACCTGTATCCATTAATGCAAGAGTAGCTACTTTGAAAGAAGTCAAGGTTTTAGTAGCCAATTCATCAGCCTTTTGATTATCCTTCCTGTTAACATGCACAAATTTACAAAACTCAAAAGCTTCTTTCAACTCCATTGCCCTTTTATACAATTCTTGGAGATTAGGACTCCTTGCCTTATACTCTCCTTTCATTTGTCGGATGACCAATTGTGAATCCCCTTTAACCTCTACCTCTTCAATTCCACCTTTTATGCAATCTTCTAATCCCCAAACTAATGCATTATACTCCGCCACATTATTTGATATAGCCTTTGGAAATTCCCTACCCTTGGCCCATACCTCTTTTCCTTCTGGATCGAATAAAACTATCCCCCCAGCCCCACATTGCCTGGAAGGGCTAAAGGCTCCATCAAAATGCATAGTGAAAGCAGTTGGTGGCGTTTCCAAATCTTCATATACCTCTTCCTTTGCTCCTGTTTCTTCTTCCTCTTCCTTCCTGGTAAGCAAATCTGCAAGGGAGGCCCTAGTGGTGTTTTCTGTAATAAAAGTGAAAGAGAATTCTTGAAGCTCGCAAATCCACTTTGCAAACTTCCCTCCTGCAGGATTGGGTTTGCGGACCAAGAATTGTAAAGAAGGTTGAGATGTGAGGAAGAAAAAAGGGCGAGGTAACAAGTATGACCGGAACTTCTTTACTGCAAAAACAAGAGACAAACCACCTTTCTCCATTTCACCATACCTCTCCTCGGCATCAGTGAGTTGTCGGCTTGCATAATACACTGGTTGCATATGCCCTTGCTCTCCCTTTTGCAAGAGTATAGCACCCACTGAATGTGATGAGACACTTGGGTTCACATAAAAGTCCTCCCCCCACCTAGGAGGCTGCACAATTGGACTTTGACTCATGCATTCCTTGAGCAAACAAAAAGATTGAATTTGATCATGCCCCCATTGGAAAGAAACATTCTTCTTTGTTAACAGATTTATAGGATACATCTTTTCAGAGAACATGTCAACAAAGCGTTGGTAATACTTTGTTTTACCCAAAATCCTCCTTACCTCCCTTACATTGGTAGGTGGTGGGAGGGCCACAATTGCCTGCACCTTCTCAGGATCCATCTCTATGCCTTCTTCTGAGATAACATGTTCCAAGAACCACCTTCCTTCGTGCCAAGCGACATTTTCCAGGATTAAGACACCCTTTTGCATCATCAATACTTTGCAAGGCCAACCTCAACTTTTCCAAGTGATCCATGCGGCTTGAGTAAATGCAAAAATCATCCAGAAAGACCCTTATAAACTTCCCCAAGTAAGGTGCAAATACCTGACTCATGAAGCGTTGAAAAGTTGCTGGTGCATTGGTCAAGCCAAATGGCATCACCCTAGAGGCGTACACTCCCCAAGGGGTGATAAATGAGGTTTTCCTTTTATCTTCTTCACAAATTCGGATTTGAAAGTATCCAGAGTATCCATCACACACTGAATACAACTCATGACCTGCAACTTGATCCAAAATCTCATCCTGAAAGGGTAGAGGGTAATAATCCCTCTTTGTGCATGCATTCAGAGGGCGAAAGTCCACACACACACGCCATTTTCCACCCTTTTTGGGAGTGACTACAACTAGGGAAATCCATTCTGAATTCTCTACTGGAAAAATAAATCCAGCTTCAAGCAAATTTGTTACCTCCTTCTTAAGCACCTCTGCTTGCACTACTCCCAAACGCCTTAGCCGCTGCACCACTAGCTTACTTTGGGGCTTGAGATCAATCTTGTGCTCTACTAGGGTAACTTGGCGTACTTGTGAGTAGCTGTTTGCAAAAAGGTTAGGAAATCCATCTAACATTTTTAAGTAATCCTCCCTTTCAGTCCCTGCTATGGACTCATCAAGAAGAAGTTCATTTTGTTGGTGAAGACTAGTAAGGTCCACATCTCCTTTCTTGCACATGGTTGAAGAAGCTTCCCCTTCCAAGGCTCCATTGCCTCGATCCCTTCCCAGGGAAAGACCAAATGCAACTCCCTCCACCTCTCCTTCTGAGATGGAATCCTCGGAGCTACCACTTGTCTCTTCTTCATCGGATGACTCTGACTCTGAACTTTCGAAAGTTGAAGGTCCACCTCTTACCACTTTCTTGCGACGACTCTTGATGTTGTAGTGGACCTTCTTATTCTCACCTTGTAGAATAAGATCACCTGTCTCCCACTTTTGAACTGCCTTCACTTGGCGAAGCCATGGCCTACCCAATATCAATGGATAAGCCCTAGCATCAGGCTTTGTAGGAATGACCTGAAAAGTTGTAGGCACAGAAATACCGCATACATCCACTCCCAAATTCCTGACAATTCCTAAGGTTTTCACCCTAGTATTATCAGCAAGTTTGATGCGATAAGGAGAGTTGGTAGAAGACAACTTTAAATCAGCATCTTTCATTGTTTTTTCACTCATGACATTGATTGATGCACCTCCATCAATGTATGCATTAGAAATTGTTTGCCCCTCAATGATGACATCAATCACAGGCACATCATCTCCTACATCAATATTCACTTTTTGAACCATAGGAGTTCCATTATCCCTCTTCTTCTTTTTCCTAGATTCCCTTGTGCTAGCCAGCTTACCCCATTCCTTTCTGAGCTTGGGAGAGAGTGCCAAAAGCTGCCCAAATGCGATTTGTGCTGTTTTCTCCCTAAGATCTGTTAAGAGGTCATAACTAAGAGATCCTTGTCTAAGAGGAAAGTCAGATTGTCCAATTTTTCTCCTAGACGACTTCTTCTTCTTCTTATTTTTCTCCTCTTCTTCAGATTTATCTTCTTGTTCTTCTTCTTCCTGGCTTCTAGTTTTACGACCCCTTTTTGCCATTAATGGTATCAATGTTTCCTCTTCTTCTGAGCATATTTCCTCTAAAAGTGCTAAACTTTTATCCTCACTTTTCCTCAACTTTGGACACTCAGTGCGATAGTGCCCCTTCTCTTGACATTCATAGCCTGTGACACTACTTCTATTCCTAGGTTTATCCTTAGCTCGTGGAACCCTAGGTGGCCTTGCATTGACTAAGTGTAACTTCAAATCAGCAAATTCTGCCATAAGTTGTGCAATGTTATGATCCAAGGATGAAGCTTATACCTGAGATGTTGAGGCTATCTCTACTCGTGGTGGGGTTGGCACACTTGGAGAAGATTGGAATGTGGACTCAATATGAAGAGTGGCCTCCTTCTTCAAAGCAATACGAAGGGCCTCTTTAAAACTAGTGGGATCTTTGCTAAGAACTTTTCCATGCAAGCGGGGATCCAAAGCCTTAATAAACTTGCTCATCTTAAGGTGCTCCATTGCTAAAGAACTCTTTGAATCTTCCATAGAAGGCGAAGAAGAAGAAGCAACAACATGTAAAGCAGCTTGTTGATATTTGATGAATAAGGCTTCATACCTCACTGAAAAGGCAGAAACTGACTCTCCTTCCTTTTGGAAAAATCCAATTGCAATAGTAAAGCATTTGGCAACTCCACTGTCCCAAATCTCTCCTTCATTGCTTTGGTCAACCTTTCCCAATCATTCTTGGACTCCTCTGGCAAAGCCTCATGCCAAGTTAAGGCCACACCCTCCAAGAAATCTGGAAGTATTTCTGCCCTCTCCTTCATAGACCAACCCGTCAAGCCGCATGCTCGGTTAAACTCTCGGAGATAACTCCCCGGGTCTTCTCCTTCCGATCCACGGAACACCGGAATGTTGAACATCTTGCCCCAAAAGATGAGTAGCAACAAGGGAAATTTACTTGTTTCAAAACAACTTTCCTTTAATCATGCGGGACCTTGAGGTTAAAATAGAATAATTCTAAGTAAAATCTGCCCGCCGTCTCCACCAAAAGATGTGACACGAAGTTCGGGTTTGGACTTCGGTCACTTCTCAGAATCAAAACACACTTGTATGAAACCTCACAGCCTCCTCACCTCCCTTTCTCTCCCTAGATTAAGATAAAGATATACACATCAAAGGTGAGATCATAATTCATGGAAGGAAAGATGAAAGGCTCTGGAGAAGCAAGAATTTCTGCCAGTCTTGCAACTCCAAACAAGAGGGCAATTCTTTGTTGGAAGAAAATCTTCCGACTCAGGATTATGTGAACGGAAACATACGGGGAATATTCGTAAGGTTCATCTGTTCGAATTGGGCGATTTGGACGGAACATATTAAAGAAAATGAATATGGCAATCACTTACAAGAGGATAAGACACATGGGGTTTACCTTTTGATAAGGGATTAGGAGGAATTAATCACGATTAAGAAGAAAGAATGGCCAAAAAACTATAAAAATAGAGATACACAGAGAATTGCAGTTTTAAATCCATAAAGGCTGTGTAGGAGAGGATTATATAGATGCGTAGAGCTTGAAGAGAGCTTCGCGCCTATATAAAAACTTTCAAAAACGGGCAACCGAGCGAAAAGTTATGAGCATTTTTACTGCAAGACTATAAAACTGTCAAAATTCTATAAAAACAGAGATATACAGAGAATTGCAGTTTTAAATCCATATAGGCTGTGCAAGAGATGATTAAATAGGTGCGTAGAGCTTGAAGAGAGCTTCGTGCCCATATAAAAACTTTCAAAAACGGACAACCGAGCGAAAAGTTATGAGCATTTTACTACAAGACTATAAAACTGCCAAAATTCGCCTAAAAATTAGCAACTTTGGGAGAAATTCTGATCGTCAATGAAGTAAGGGATTAAGAAATTAGTTACATGAGTGGAAAGAGCATAGAAAGAGCTTCCTAGCCATATGATCAATTTAAGAAACCAACACCCGAGTGATGAGTAATTACCGGTTGAAATTTGGGTATTGGATCACAAAAACTGCACTTCTCTCTCTTTGCATGAAACCTCAATTTTCACATAGCCTCTTGTCTTTCATCTCCTTCATGATTCAAGCTAGAGGGTAAGGGTTAACATTGCTCAGTGGACAATCGTAAAGATTTACCTATGGTACCCAAAGTCTTTCCACATGCTCATTACCGCTAAAACCATTGGTACCTCCAAAGGAGGGCAGCAATAAGGCAAGGGCTACCTTGAGAAGTCACAAGCCCACCAAGATAATAACTCCTTATCCCCCTTATCATGAATCATCAAAGAGGTCCAAAATTGGGTTAAGCATGAGGAGCTAATGCTAAATGAGACATTCACATGTAAAGAGAGTGTTTGAACAAGGGTTTGAAAGATAAGAGAATGGCAATGACACAAAATGCTCAATTGAGGAGGCTCATTCCTTGATTTGAAAGGGAGAGGAGGGCTCCTTTTATAGGTGGAGAATCACCCTCTCTTCCATTGTTACAAATTACAACATAAAAATCTTCAACCCTTCAGTGACATAAGGGTAAATGTCACCATCAATTGTCCTCTTAGGCTAAGTCTTCTATTGATTATTAAATTGAAGACTTTTTGACTTTGAGAGTGTGATGAGATAATAGCCAAGCCTAAGTGGCATGTAGGTGGAGATCCCACTTACACATGGCGGAATTCTCCTCTTCCATGTAGGCATTCTAGAAGAATCTTTCCCAATTATGCACGTACACACACTCCTCCACATACCTTCCACACTCCCCAACGTGTTGCCTTATGGTGAATACCATATTAATAATACAATTAAAATCCATGTGAGCATGAAGACCCACTTTTATTTTCCACATCACTAGCCTATCTACCATACCAAAGTATTTATCAAGCATACTTGTGGCATTTACAATGTGTGCACCCTAAATCAAGTAAAACCATTATATTTGAAGATAGAATGTTGTTATCAGGGTAGCCACCAAGCCGCCGCATCACCACGCCATTATTCCATTGTGGGCGCCGCAATCTTCTTGGACAAGCTTCCACCTTATTACCATTGCGAAACCATCAAAATATGCACAAAATTGACAATGAAAGATATCAATTTTTCACGTCACAATAGTTGCATAATTTGATTAAGCATTAGATAGTCAAAAGTCCTCATTTTCTTAGGTACAAAGTCAATGTATACACCCTATCCCAAATTTGAACTGATTTTATAAAGTGCTAATATCTTTTACATATAAACTCATATGAGATTCCCACTTTGTACCTTAGATCTTCACATAATATGGAGCTTAACTTGATTTTTCTAGAAACTTTTAAGATATCTGTCTATTTTCTTTAAATATTTCAAGGTCTTTAAAGTGTTATAATATACGCCACTTTTTGTACCCACAATAGCTACCACTTAAAATCCTCAATCTTGTAGATCAAAAGAGTGGGTAGATACTGAGACATTAGTAGAATGTGGTGGTTAGTAAAAATTACAAATCCAATGGTTGGATTTTTAATGATCTCTTTTTCAAAATTCTTCCAGACTATCAGAAGGCCTGTAAATATTAATAATCTAATTAGTAAAATTACATTTTTGATGTGAATCATCTAAAACCTATAGGGACTAGTGTACTTGTAATGGTGCATCTATGGAAAAATAAATTGGATCACTCTAAGTATGGAAAGATCATTTGTTTATCATTTTATCATATTTTTATTTAATTTTAATTAATTAGACTAATTTATATTAATTTAAGTTATATTGGGTTAATTTAAGGACAATTGTATTTTCTATTATTTGCTTGATCTCATTTTAAGTACCTTGCCCCCCAAAATTTTCTCTCCAAGCATTGTCCCAGTCCAGCATAAACTGGATAAAACTGGACACCCTGATCTTGCAACAACCCTTGCCTTGAGAGTAAGAGACTACCTTTGTGTTTTGCAAAATTGCATTTGCCATATTGGTAGTACATGCATCGTATAAAGAGAAATCTTTCATCTATATACTTTCCCTACCAACCAACTTTCATGCTTGCTTTCTGCTAGGTTTGTTCTTGGGCTATTTGAACCATCATTACTTCTCTCTATTGTTGTCATGATTGAACCCCAATGTGCTATGTGCACCTCCCACTAGCTCAACCAAGAGTTCATTGCTTGACATATTCTTACCCATCACATGACCATTGCACCACCATCGACGCATCAATCGAGCCTCCACTAATGCAGCTTTACTGCTGGTAGGAGCCATGCACCACTTCTTGCACATTGCTTTGTGCTCTCCTTGAGACATAATGCACACATACTTTGTTGTGTGGGAAACCATCCTCTACTCCCAATTAAATAGGCATGACCTCTCCCTATCTATTAGGACACTATTTTTTCCACCATTGAAAACGTGTCGAACTACATTTCAATTAGCCTAAGCCTCATGTGCCATGAAACCAAAGAAATCTATCCTTTCACAACCATGGTTTTCCATCACTTCATTAATGCATTCCCAGAACATACATTGGGCCTCCATATCCTTCTCTTTCATTTCACATGTCACAATCGTAGAAGATCCTTCATGCTACATGAAAAATCTAGTCATTTATGAGACCTAACACAATTGACCAGCTCTAACTACCTTAATACTCTACATTGGTAATATGCTTTCTTGGATCATACACATGACAAGACAATCTGATGTTCATTAGCTATCCACTCATGTCACAGGTCACCAAAGCCGCTCCGTTGCATTCGAGTCACCAAATCCAACCCTCAATCGAGTCAAATGGTGAATATCTTGAAAAACATAGAACCTCTCACCTGAGTACCTGGAAGAAGTCATAAATGCACTCTTGCTTCAGCTTCAGAAGTGCATCCAAGCCAAAGATCTCATTTGAAGGACCTTGCTATTAGTGGCTAAAGTAATTCCCCTGTTATTAGAAGATTATTCCCATGGTGGAATTTCTCATGTCTTCCGGACGAGGGGAGTCTTCCGGGCCCGGTCTCGGAGGGACCACCCGGGCTAGCCTCTTGTCCCGGACATTCGCGGGGGGCGAGGCCCCTAGTGTGGATCCCCGCCCCGCGCGGGAGGCCGACGCTGCTTCCACCGCCAGCATGGGTACCGCGAAGGGGGCAGGGACCCCACAAATACGAGTTGTTAAGGCTTTAGTTATGGGTTTTAGCAACATTAATGATGAGGTTGGGGTCTTTAACATAGGGGGGGCTACCAATGTTAACGCTATGTCTTGAATTTCACCAGATCTAACCATGGACTCAATCTTGTGTGCTATTATAAATTTTGGGACTTTAAAAAGAGGGATTGTCATTGACGAGGTCACAATGATAACTTTTACTTTTATCAGCCGATTTGTAGTGTGATAACTAAAAAGATGCAGGGGAGAAGAGAGCTTGAGCTCTTGCAAGCACACACACACACCCACACAAACCCTAGAAGAGAACACACAAGGTGAGAGGCTGAGAATTCTTCTTCTTCTTCACACAACAAAAGAGGTCTAATAAGAAGATAAAGTGACTAACACACATAATAGAGTATGTATAAGCGGTCCATAATGTGAACACTCTAAGAGGAGTTGGTAGATGTGGACTAGTCGGTGTAGTCCATCTGTAGAATCTCTGGCAAAGATATGTCAGTGCCAGCTACCAAACCTACCTAGTGATATAAATGTCGAATGGTCATGCAGGCACCTCGTGAGTGTCAGCTCATGTTGAGCTTGACATCTCCACACTCCCCCTCAATCTCAACTCCAGCTCATGAACTCCACGCATATCTCAAAATCTACGGAGCTTCTGAGCTCCCAAGGCCTTCGTGAAGATGTCAGCGACCTAATCCTGTGTGCTGACATAGGCCAAGTCAATGTCACCTAACAAGATAAAGTGGTAATGTACCTCAACGTGTTTTGTCCGCACATGGAAAACTGGGTTCTTGGCCAACTGTATACTTCTAAGATTGTCACAATATATGACAACCTTTCTCTCCACATGTAACCTCAAATCAGCAACAAGTAGCTTATGTAACCAAGCTACCTCACACACTGCCACCGCAGCTCCTCTGTACTCGACAAGGCAAGTGTGGGCTACTTCTTGCTGCTCCATGTCCCCAATGAAAACATAAATCCAGTGGTAGATCTCCTCTTTGAGATGCTACCTGCCCAATCTGCATCTGTGTACCCATATAGCTCTAACGGTACACCTGCTGCATAAAACAATGCATAATCAACACTGGCCCTCAAATACCAAAGTATGCATTGCACACTGTCAAGATGTGGTTTACATCATGGAACCTACATAAATTGGCTTTCTAATCCAACAATGTAACTCAAATCTAGCCTAATGATCATGACATAGATCAAACTCCCCACAATCTTCCCCTGTACATAGTGGGATCCTCCAACACATAACCTGCATCCCCGCACTAAGCCTTCCATTTTGATCTAATGGCACTGAGATTGACTTACAATCAGCCATCCCATACTTGGACATGTCCAATACATAATGTCTTTGGTGACAACTAAATACCCTTAGGTATGCGAATGACCTCAATTTCCAAAAAGTTGCACAGATCTCCCAAATCATTCATCTCAAACTTCCTTTTGAGAAGACTTTTCACATGCTCAATCTCATCCAAGTTGTCATCCCCAACAATAAGATTATCTACATATATGGTGATGATCACAATATCCTTATCACTCTTGCGCACATACAAAGAGTGATCTGTATCTGCCATATGAAAACCAATAATGGCAAGATACTCAACAATCTTGTCATGCCATGCTTGTGGATCTTGCTTTAGCCAATACAAGGCCTTACGAAGCTTACATACATACTCTGGATGACCTGTATCCTCAAAACCAGATGGCTGATCCATATACCCTTATTCTTGCAAGTCACCATGCGAGAATGCATTTTTTACATCCATCTGATGTAAAAACCAGCCTTTAGCTGGCAGCTACCAGAATCACAGCTCTCACAGTTGTCATCTTTGCAACCGGAGCAAATGTCTCCTCATAATCAATCCCATGTATCTGTGCATATCCTTTGTCTACAATCTAGCCTTGTACTTGCTTATGCTACCATCACTATTATGTTTCACCTTATACACCCACTTACAGCCAATAGCTTTCTTGCCTGCAGGTAATGGCATCAAATCCCAAGTCTTATTTCTATACAATGCATCCATCTCCTCATCCATAACTTTCTCTCAATAGGCATTTCCAATAGCCTCATCAAAACATGTGGGTTCTACAACCTGCATGACTTTTTCCACATAAGCATAGTGATGTGCCACATAACCATCATAAGTCAACCTCTGCACAGGGTTTGACTCTTCCAGATCTTTGTAGATTTGCATTCATGGCTTCCATAGCCTTCTTCACACCAGGTGTCCTCATTACTAGAATCCCAAGCTCCTCATCTCAAGGCTCATCTCCGAGCCACTAGAGTCTTCATCAACAAGAGAATGCCCTGCAAAAATTTCAAGTATACCAAGGGGCTCAACCACTTTCTCTTTGCCTTTATGTGATGTACTTACTACATTTTCAAGACGGGTATAATGATGCAGCCTGCCACTCTATGGTCTATCAAACAGAACCGCTAGATGAGGACTCTCTCATCGTCCACTCGTCGATGACTGTGATTGATGACTTGCATTCTATGCAACCACATTTCCACTTACATCAGTCCCAATAACATCTTTTTTAGTAGCATACCAGCTACTCATCTCATCAAATACAATATCACTGCTTACCCTAAATTCACATGTAGTAGGATTATAGCATCTATTTTCCTTTTTCTCAATGGAATACCAAATAGACACACATTTTTCTGCCTTTGGATCCAGCTTGGTACACACAACTCATGTGGCACATGCATATATACAATACATCCAAAAACTTTCAAGTGAGACAAATTAGGTTTCCTGCCAGTAAACTTCTCCTCTAGTATTACATCATGTAGGGCTATAGTAGGAGTCTTGTTCATGATATAAATTACTATAGACACAGCCTCAGCCCAATAGCTATGTGGCATATTCTTCTCTGCCAATCAATGCTTGTGATATCTCTGCAATGTGCGTGTTTTTCCGCTAAGCAACTCCATTTTGCTACGGAGTGTATCTACATGTAAGTTGTCCCTTAACTCCATTATTTTGCAAGAATTCAGAGATCTCATTGGAGAAGTATTCTCCCCCTCCATCTGAACTTAGGCACTTCACATGCTTTCCTGTCTATTTTTCAGCCTTCACTCTGAAATTCTGAAAATGAGTGAACACTTCACTCTTCTCCTACATGAAATACACCCACACTTTCCTCGTGTGGTCATCAATAAATATTACGTAGTACCTAGCATAGCCACCCATAGACATAGTCTTTGCAGGATCCCATATATATAAATTCACAACATCTAGTACAAAAAATACACCCACACTTTCCTCGTGTGGTCATCAATGAATTTACGTAGTACCTACAGCCACCCATAGACATAGTCTTTGCAGGACCCCATATATCTAAATGCACAACATCTAGTATATTCCTGCTCACATTTATGTCATGTGGAAATACATGCTTTGTTTACTTTCCAAATTGACATACTTCACATACTATCTGCATACCTTTAACTTTAAACTTAGGTAGCCTTGTCACAATTTCTTTAGTCTGCAGACAGAGACTTCATTATTTGCACATTTACATGCATAATTCTCTTATGCTAAATGTTTGTATCTGTAACAACTCTTCAACCATTTACAAACATTGCAGCACTCACTTCAAGCTTATTTACATTCAATGTAAACATTATGCCCACTCTGTTGCCTTTTGCAACCAACCTACACTTATCTTTAAAGTTTTCTTTATAACAGCCACCATCAGGGCGCTAAACGAGACCTACAAACCCTGCTTAATCATCTGGCAAACAGAAACCAGATTCTTTGTAATGTTTGGAACATGAAGCACATTTGCAAGGTACTTCACCTTACCATCCTGCATAGACAATGGCACATCTGTAACATGGGCAATCGGATGAGAATGGCATCCCTTGTTTCAATAAAACCTAGTCTTTCAAGACTCTTCATTTCCATGAACCACTCACCAACCATGACTTATCATGTGGTTTGAAGGACCTGAATTAACATACCACACATCATCCTTACATGCTACTACATCATTTCCAGACACAACATTAACCACATGTTGCATAACAAACAACCTCTCATTATCCTCATTATTTTTGCTAGAGGATGCATAGTTGTTTTGCCACACTTTTTCATTTCGCATATCACTGCTTCTTATCGCAATCTGCCCAGCACATGTCTAGGCTTACCATAGTAAAAATAACCTCGTGTATCATTATGCTGCCTTTGCCAATTACCACGACCTCTCTAAACTGGCCTCTTCCACATGTGTGTTGTTGTTGTGAATTCTAATTGCTTGTTCGACCACCATCTTGGCCACGTCCACAACATTTACCTTATCCTCTACCTGAACTTGTGGAGCTGATTTGAACTGTTTTTGTTTTGTGAAGATTGTTGATCTTCACCCAAATTCTTATCTTCATCAATGATCAGCATTGACACCAAATCTGTGAAGTTGGGAATGTTCTCCAGAGTTTGAATAGACATCTTGAACGCCTTGTATTGTGGCAAAGACCACGTAAACACACTTCCACCTTATCATCATCATCATAGAAACACCAATAGATGCAAGGGATTCCACAATGCCCTTGATCTTCAAGGCATAATCATTCACGGACATATTTTTCTTCTCCACAATATAAAGCTCACTCTTCAACTAAATCTTTCGTGCCTTGGTGTTAGTTTCATACAACTTCACCAAGGTGTCCCATGCCTCCTTAGGTGACTTGGCATCCTGTATATGCCCAATCATAGTGTCTGTATGCTGATAGAAAGCCAAGACATGACTTTCCTTTCTCCTTGAATTCTTTTACATCTGCAGCAGTTACCTCCTCATGTTCACCTTTAATATAGTCCCAGTAACCTTTTTCCATCAGGAAATTTGTCAATCTAAACCTCCAAGCATGGAAGTTGTTCTTGTCAAGCTTCTTTGCAACAATATGGTTTATTCCATCATTTGACATCTTGTCTTCAACACAAATTTACCAAAAATAGCACTCTTATTTGACCTGCACAAACTGTTGTATTCTCTGCAGCGGCACTATACTGCAATCCAACTGTCACAACCAGTGACCTAAATTTGCATACATACACCCAATGGGAACTTTAAGACCTCTTTTTAGTACACATAGTGTCTGCAAAACCAATCTCCCTTCCTACAGTTCCAAAAAGAGAGTTCTACAAAGAATCCAAACTTACCCACAGTTCCTGTGTGAACACCTGTGAACTGAAAAACGGAGGTCCAAATGCGCCCGAAACGCGTGTTCGGCCCAAAAAAATGTCATCCAACAAATAATATAGTTGCCTTGTAGCTCTTCTCCCGTGAAAGAAATCTCCTCAATTGGAGTTCGTTTGCCCCGGTGTCTCCCGAAGTGCTCCCGCGAGACAAGGGTGTAGTAGCCAACACAAAGGGGGAAGAGTAGATGAAGCTCTTACCCTGATACCACTTCCTATGCTTCTCTTTCTTACTGCTCAGCCCTTAGCATGAACCGGGTTGTGATACTATGAAAAGATATAGGGGAGAAGACAGCTTGAGCTCTTGCAAGCACACACACACTCACACAAACCCTAGCACAGAACACACAAGGTGAGAGGCTGAAAATTCTTCTTCTTCTTCTCACAAAAAAAGAGGTCTATAAAGAAGATAAAGTGACTAACACATATAATAGAGTATATATGTAAGATTCCTCCCTCCGACTTTTAAGGTGTGCAGGTGTAAAAACCTCCCCTTATGATCTTATAATTATTCCCCTCTCTCAAAATAAAAGAAAGATCTTGTTTTACCGTGTTTTGGCCTAGAGAGGGAAAATGTCTAGAGGGAGGTAATTCAAAATTGAGATATTTTTTGATATAAAAATCCTCCTAGTGTCTAAAGAGGTTTCCCTTGAAACAGATATTCAAAAAGAAATTTCCAATGTGCAATTGAATAAATTGAAATCATGTAAAAAGGACTTTAGCCTAAGGGTCCAGATTTTTTGAAATTTTTGAATTAAGGTTCCTATGGACCAATTAGATTAATCCAAATGTAGGGAGGAGATAAATTGAAGAATAAAAGGAAATCCCCCCAAAAATGAGTAAATACTCACATAAGAGTTGATTAAGGACAAGGTTATTAGTTAAAAAAGAAGAGATATTTAGAAGAAATGATGCATTTTTGACGCCTCAGTAGTGTGGGGGAATTCCCCTTATGAAGGAGGCGCCTATTTCACATGTGTGGTTGAGTTTTAAACTCACAAATAATGAGATATTTTCATCTCTCCTCTCTCCTGCTTCAACTAGATCTAAAAAGTAAGCTAAACTAACCTAAAATGGTCAAAAATTGAACAAACTGATCTGGAAAATTCTAGAATCAGTTTGCTTGGTTAGAGGCTCACTTTTTGCTATAAATTAAGGCTCCCCCTTTGTAAATGGTTAATAGTGTTTTATGCACTATTTCTCTACTCCACCCCAGAGCCAAAAATAGTGAATTTATTGATAATTCATTAGTTTTTGACCTTTCTCTCTTAAAAGAATTTGTGGCCACTCTTGTTGCAAACAAGAGTAGATCCCTCAAACCATCAAGCCAAAGAAAAGCTCACAAAAATTCATGTAAGCTAGAAATCCTACTTTTTCGTTACTACATTTAATGGTTTTCTAATTTTTATTTTCTTTAAAATAAAAAAATGATGTTATACCTTGTTGGAAAGGCTTTCCCCCTCTCTTTATTCTTAAATTCAGCCTTTCTTTATCCTAGATAAGTAATCAAATTGTTAGAATTAAACTTTTCATATTGTTTCTCTTTTAAAAGTGAAATTTGATTAGTTTAGAATGGTTTAAACCATTTGGGATAATTTTTAAGTAACTTGAGGATAGAAAATTTTAAAAAATGGTCAGCCATACAAAGGAGGTTATGGCAAAATTTTTTTTTATATTTTGTGAAATAAGTTTTATCTTTTATTATTCAAAAAGAGTAATCCCCATCATTTGTGTATTCTAAAAGTGTTATTTTAGTTCTAAGCATAGAAAAATGCATAGTAAAAATATTTTCATTATAAAAGTGTTATTTTCGTTAAGATTTAAATTGTATGCATAGAAAGATGCATATTGGTTATTTTTTTAATTATAAAAGAGTGATTTTTATTAGATTTAAATTCTATGCATATTGGTTATTTTTTATTATAAAAGTGTTATTTCCATTAAGATTTAAATTCTATGCATAAAAAGATGCATATTGGTTATTTTCTTTATCATAAAAGAGTGATTTTCATTAGATTTAAATTCTATGCCTAGAAAGATTTATTTTTATTTCAAAAGTGTTATTCTCCTTAAAATTGAATTTATGCATAAATAGATGCGTAAAGAATCTTTATATCAAAAATAAGAATTCTCTTACATTTTGTAAATAGATATGATGAGATGGGATGCGAATCAGATAGATGGGAATGAATGGATGGATGGATGTGATGAGAATAGAAGTGATGAGAATGAGAGGTAAATAGATGTGATGAGATGGGATGTGAATCAGATAAATGGGAATGAATGGATGAATGGATGTGATGAGAATGAGAGGTAAATAGATGTGATGAGATGGGATGCGAATCAGATAGATGGGAATAAATGGATGGATGGATGTGATGAGAATGGATGAATGGATGTGATGAGAATGAGAGGTAAATAGATGTGATGAGATGGGATGCGAATCAGATAGATGGGAATGAATGGATGGATGGATGTGATGAGAATAGAAGTGATGAGAATGAGAGGTAAATAGATGTGATGAGATGGGATGCGAATCAGATAGATGGGAATGAATGGATGAATGGATGTGATGAGAATGAGAGGTAAATAGATGTGATGAGAAGGGATGCGAATCAGTAGATGGGAATGAATGGATGGATGCATGTGATGAGAATGAGAGGTAAATAGATGTGATGATATGGGATGCGAATCAGATAGATGGGAATGAATGGATGAATGGATGTGATGAGAATAGAAGTGATGAGAATGAGAGGTAAAGAGATGTGATGAGATGGGATGTGAATCGGATGGATGGGAATGAATAGATGGATGGATGTGATGAGAATAGAATTGATAAGAATGAGAGGTAAATAGATGTGATGAGATGGGATGCGAATCAGATAGATGGGAATGAATGGATGGATGGATGCGATGAGAATAGGAGTGATGAGAATGTGAGATGAATAGATATGATGAGATGTAATGCGAATCAGATAGATGGGAAAGAATGGATAGATGGATGTGATGAGAATAAAAATGATGAGAATGAAAGGTAAATAGATGTGATAATATGTTATGCAAATTTAATAAATGTGAATGAATAGATGAGATGTGATGTTATGTGAATCAGGATGTAAATGAATGATAAAGGATGTGAATGAATGATGTCATGTGAATCAGGATGTAAATGAATGATAAAGGATGTGAATGAATGTGATAACATGTGAATCCGGATGTGAATGAACGATAAGGGACGTAAATGAATGTGATAAATGGTTACCAATTACACCTTGGTGTGCTTCCATCAATACAACTTGTTGCTCATATGTTTGTACACACCGGTGGATTATTTGATCAATGCCCATTTTGTATAATTGACCCGCAATTACCAAAAAAGATTTACTTCGGAGAGTGAAACGCTTCCAAAGATCTGTGGTCATATTTTCTAACAAAATTCCTTCTATTAAGAACATAAGCATTTCGTCATACCAATCTGGAGCTATAATAATCTAGAATAAATCCGCATCCGGTAACTGATATGATACACGTTCCAGAGCTTCTCCAATATCAATGCATCACAAAAAAATCGGCACTGCATGTTGACTTCCCAGTGTATGATGAATAGTGAATTCAAATTATTGCAATATCACCATCCACCTTACTACTTTTCCTGATAAATGGGGCTTATTGTGCAAAAATACCTAAGCTTGATGATCCACATGAAAAGAAAATTTATTGCCCAAAAGATAATGCCAAAACTTCTTCACTAAATAAATCATTCCAAGTGCTTCTCGATCCATAGTAGAATAATTCTTTTCAGCTTCTCTAGATAATATACGACTGACATAATAAACTGGTTAGAACCATCCATCCTGAGATTCTTGTGTGAGTACACTTCCACTTTCCACATCAAAGACACATTTCTCTAGGTTCAAGGATATCCCAACCTCAATACTTCGATTGAATACTTGTTCCAGCTTATCAAGCATATCCATAAGAGTGTCAAAGATGAAAAGTCATCTTCCATCCAATGCCTAGGAAAATCTTGATAAGCCCGCTATCATGACACGTTGGAAAGTAGTTGGGGCATTGCATAACCCAAATAGCATAACTTTATAAGCAAAGGTTCCCCTCTTAGTTGTAAAGGTTGTTTTAGGTTGATCCTCAGGATGGATTAACACTTAGTTGTAACCACTAAAACCATCCATAAAGGAATAAATTTCATGACTAGCTACTTTATCTAGGACTAAGGACCGGGTTAGTGCAAAGGAAAATGATCTTTCTTCGTCTTATTATTCAATTGCATACAGTCCCACACAAACACGGATCTTTTATTTTTCTTAGGAACTATCACAATAGGGGAAACCCATTCACTATACGGTACATCATATATAAAACCCATATCTAAGAGGAACTAGTGATTTCAGGTTTAATAAACTCTACATATACTAGGTTTGTTTGTCTTTGTCGATCGCTGACAAAGACAAACAAGTCTTGCATCAGGCTCTAAGTTGGTATAATGTTGATAAAGCTTGGGCTTAAGTTCTTTTAAGTCTTTATAGGACCATGCAAAGATTTCTAATTTAGACAACTCTGTTCCAGTGTCATGTACATAATTAGACCAATATCTTTCACTATATACTCAAGGAATCTCTCGAGATATATTCATCGAGATTTCTTTTAGAAGACAGTGCCACAATCTTTATCTTTATCTTTCATTACCATCGTCACTAGTACATATAGCACAATCTCATGACATTCATAAAATTCATCTTCCTATGTCTCCAGTAACTCAACCATAAAACAACTAAGTTCAATTTCTCTCTTTTTACTATCATTTTTCTCATATCTATGCAAGACATCAGAACTCCTCTTCTTACATTCAAACTCGTGTGATTTCAAACCCCTAGCTACTTTTTTACACCTAGTTTTTTGTCTCTTCTGCCCTACTTCAATGTGTTTAGCTTCCAAGTTTGCTTCTTCCCATCTATAGAAACTCACGTCATCCTTCAAAGTCTAAACATAACTCTCATTAAGGGCTACTTTCTTATTTAAGGCCCATATAGCCTCTTGTTTCTCTTCCTTAAATTGTCGAATAAGGGCATATTCTTTCTTCTAAAGTTGGCATATAAGTAGCTCTCGTTATTCTATAAATAGATTTTTCTCTTCTAGTTTCACATCTAATGAGGTAATTTCTTCTTTGTAATGATAGACATCTGCCATCTCTCATAATTCCTTGCTCTGGTGTAACTCTCCTAATGCGTGCACTTTATCTATTTCTAGACACAAGATTACCACTCTTGCTCCCCTTAATTCCTCTTTGACCTGCTATCTTTTCTTCTTCTAACTCAACACACAACTCACTTAATTCGCTTACAGTATAATTTTTAATTTCATCTTAGTCATTATCTAAATTAACTTTTTGACTCTTATCATCCATGTATCATTTATCAAGGTCTTCAATACCTTTACTCTTCATCGTAAACATCATTTCCTCTAGGCTTTCCTCTTTCAACACTTCACGATTCTCCCCACGACTATCGAATGGACTCATAATGTTGTTCTCATGCACTCTCACTTCCTTATTCTCCTCTCTCGATCATCTATTTCTAAATACTCTCATCATCTTCCACGACACTTTCTATCATTAAATAGTCACTTGTGTTAACAATCCTAAAATGGGATTGATCATGGTGATAAACATAGATTAAGCAACATAATTAAGGTGGATTAAACCACACTAAAAACTCCATGAGAGAGAGAGAGATTGCACACTCAACACTCAATTCTATTCACTTGCATATCACAATGAACCATACAATGATATAGGCCCTCTAGCCTTATCCCACTTTACACATCATCATCCATGTGGCACTCCCTTTTCCACTCTTTTGGTCAACTCTTTTGGTCAACTCTCACACACCATGCAATATTACATGTGGCACTCCCTTTTCCACTCTTTTGGTCAACTCTCACACACCATG
The DNA here is from genome assembly GCF_041138505.1 of Cibotium barometz. Classification (NCBI taxonomy): domain Eukaryota; kingdom Viridiplantae; phylum Streptophyta; class Polypodiopsida; order Cyatheales; family Cibotiaceae; genus Cibotium; species Cibotium barometz. The sequence goes on from NC_141093.1 coordinate 17,347,997, forward strand.
CAATATTACATGTGGCATTCCTATCTCACCACAATATCTTGCACCTCTAGGGTGCTTTCCCACATACACAACAGCACGATTACATCTCTCAACACCCCCTCTTAATCGAGGTGTTTCACAACTCACCCATCACCATCATCCATATCAATGTAGCATTGCACAACCGCAATCGCTACCTCTCAACACTCCCCCTCAATGATACATTGGAGTGTCATCAACCAAACATGTGTGCCCGTGTCTACCATCTTAGAGACCTAGTCCATTTTGAGCCGACTCGCTCACAGCGGAATTACTGAGTCCGATTGAACGTAGAAGTTCAGGTGGGAACCAACCCATGTGCATGCACCTCATGTGCATCGCTCTTGCACACATCACAACAACCATTTTTAGCTTCTTGGTGAGCTCGGGCATGGTTACCCTCATACCATGGATGATTTACAAAAAAAAATTCGTTTTGAGCACGCATGCTCGTGCTCATAATCATTGGTAAAAAAATACAATCATTTTGGCCGAAGTCTTGGCCGAAGTCGGGCAGTGAACCCAAGTGTGTGTGTAATCAATTACAAAGTACATGCTTCTTAAAAAGCATGTGAACAAGGGCTTTATGAAAATAGATCCTTTGAGATTTTGGAAAGGTTGTGGACCTTAATAATAATAAAATAATTTTCTTTTAAATCTCCGAAATGCACGCGCGTCGAATGCGCCTCTGTGCACCGCGTTGAATGCCTAACACCCAGATGGTCTCCTTCTCCTTCCTCTCAACTACATCTGCACAGTAGCTATGGCGGTCTCCTTCCGCTCCTGTTGATGCGCTCCTGCTTCCTCTCTGTAATACCATGCCTTCAACTTGTCTCCGCCTGCTCCGCCTAGTGTGTGCTGCTTCTGCCGCCTTGTTGAGCTTCAAGCTTTTCATCTCATGCTGTCTCCAGAGGTCGTTGCCTTCCTTTATTGCGATGGTGCCTGTTGCCTCTGTTTACTGGTGGTGACGACTACCTCTTTTGATGACTCTTGCTAGCAGCTACCTGTTTGGTGGCGATGCTCTATCTGTACCCACTACCGTTTTCACCTTGGACTCTTGTCAACCGTCTTCTTGTGACCTGCGATCACACTCTCTAGACCACCTAACACATGGTCGTCTTCTCTCAATTCCTTTACCAAGGTTCACTCGCCCTCTCTACACCATCTACTCTATTGAGCTGTCGTTGATGTGCTCGCTTTCTCTGCAGTAGCTGGCTGTCGACTGCTTCACTCCTCCACACTCTCTTTACTAGCCACATTTGTTATGCTGCCCTTTTTCTATGCCATTTCTCCTCTCTAGCTTGTGTGCACAAGCTTCTTCTTGTTGCCATGCCTTGCCTTTCTCCATACTTTGCTTGCTAGCAATCTTGTTTCTTTGTATCTTCTTTAGCTACAACCTTTGTGTGCAGCTCTTTTTTATGATGCAATTGGCTTCACCCACCAACTACCTCTTCTTTGCCTCAACCAACAAATCTCCACCTTGAGATTTTCATTTCCATTGACATGGCCTTCATGGCCTCCAAATCAACATGCTTTTCCTTCAATGCAGGCATCCATTCAAGGGTGCTTCTTCATTTTGGTTTCTCATAAGAACCAAGGTGCATAAACATGTGGAAATTGCCAAGGTTTCCATCCCCTTCTTTGCTTTCCTTCATTGAGCAAACATCCACAAGTCCATCCTCTTCTTGATGCACACACATGTGAACTCCATTGAGTTCACCATCTCACTTGCCATCATCTTGACAAGCATGCACCTCCACACAAGATTCATGGGATACACAAATCCCATACATAGCAACCCTTCATAGAGCATTCTTCCATGCTCAAACACAAAACTTTGAGGCAAAAACTTCACAAAACCAACCTTCTTAAGGCATAATCATCAGCATATCTTCTCTTGGCAGCTTCTCCTTGATGATTATGAAAACTCCATAGCCTTCATAATGCTAAAATTTCCATTTTCAGCTTCCTTGATGATGAGCAAGCTCTCCATGTTGCAAAACTCCATTTGTAACTCTCTTGGGCAGCTTCTATGCAACCTCCAAGCTAATATACATAATAATCACCATGACCAAGAGCCCACCCAAGCTCTGATACCATGTTAACAATCCTAAAATGGGATTGATCATGGTGATAAACATAGATTAAGCAACATAATTAAGGTGGATTAAACCACACTAAAAACTCCATGAGAGAGAGAGAGAGAGATTGCACACTCAACACTCAATTCTATTCACTTGCATATCACAATGAACCATACAATGATATAGGCCCTCTAGCCTTATCCCACTTTACACATCATCATCCATGTGGCACTCCCTTTTCCACTCTTTTGGTCAACTCTCACACACCATGCAATATTACATGTGGCATTCCTATCTCACCACAATATCTTGCATCTCTAGGGTGCTTTCCCACATACAAAACACCACGATTACATCTCTCAACAACTTGTCCACTCTTCAAATGTAGACAGCTAATCAATGATGGCACTATCCAAGTCATTCCTTAAGGAATAATGCACTTCGTATTCTCCTAACCCATTTTATTTTGCATAGTTTCATTGGTGCACAGTATTAGCTACCATGTTACCTCCCACAGGAGACACACTACGCTTTAAGGCTCTAATCAACCATGAATAAGGTTGTTCACCCTCCAAGAACTTATCCTCACTTATGCTACTACCTCTCCCTTGGAGACATGTGTAGTATCCTCCTTAAAACACTCCTTACTCGGTCATCCCACCGACCAGTCGTGATCAAAACATTGTGCCAACTTTGGTCGCAAATGGGCTTGCAATAGCCATGGTCATCCCAATAAAATGGGGTATGATTTGACATGAGAAGTACGATGTGCCACTAAGAAACTAATTCTAAACTCTATTCCTAGCAATAGTGGTTTTTAGGGCTCACAAAACCCCTACGGGTTTGACCAATCGTGATCAAAACATTGTGCCAACTTTGGTCGCAAATGGGCTTGCAATAGCCATGGTCATCCCAATAAAATGGGGTATGATTTGACATGAGAAGTACGATGTGCCACTAAGAAACTAATTCTAAACTCTATTCCTAGCAATAGTGGTTTTTAGGGCTCACAAAACCCCTACGGATTTAACATTTTGCTAGTCCGCTAATTGCAGTACTAAATTAGTTGCATGTAAGTTCTTTAATCCTAACTCTTCCATAGTTTGCTCTTGTAAAATGAAGCACCACCTTTAGTGTACGTCTAGGACCTCGGTCATGGGATCAAGTATGAAAGGGGGCTCATGGCCTATTATTGGCTGGTTGCAAGATGAGGGTATCTAGTTTCGTTTAGTGGGCCTGAAGACATGCATTTTTTCAAGAAGAATAGCCAATCTCTCCTAGTTAGCCAAGGATTTTCACTTCAAGGTCTTCTTATGAAACATCATATGCAAATTTGGGCACCTAAAACTATAATCTAATCAAATATCCAATAATTGTAAATCCCCTTTTCTTTGGGAACCAAAATTGTATACAAGCCCTATCGGAGGTTTGGACCAGTACACTGAATGTGACTAAATTGCCTATAACTTTTACATTATTACTCATATGATATTCCCACTTGGCATATCACAAATTCAAATAACATAGAGATTAACTTGATTTATCGAGTAATTTTTGATGTGTTCTACTATTTTTTATATTATTTAAAAGGCATTTAAATTGTTAAAAAAACATATTATTTTATCCTCCCACCACATCCACCATTTAAAATGCTCAATTTGTATGGATCTAGTGATGATTAGATTGAGGAAGATTAGTAGAATGTGGGTCTTAGGTAAAATTACAAATTTAATGATTGGATTTTTATAGATTTACTTTGGAAAATTTGTTGTTATGACTGTTAGAGACCCATTAAATCAATTGTAATTTAATTCTAGAAAATCAAATATTAAATCTTTCAATCTAAAAACTCTAGGGATCAATATACTTGTTGCCATGAATTTATGAAAAAAAATTGGCTTAATTTGAATATGGGAAGGTCCATTTTCAATCCTCCCAAGTGAAAATTTCCATATTGTGTCCACTCTCTCCTTTTCAAGTCTAAAACCAATCTTAGTTAGGTTTAGAAATCTAGGCTTGGTAAACTTCAAAGCCTAGATATCATGCTATGTGTGAGGCTTGGGTAGGCACAAATCTTATATATGCATGCCACTTTATGTCCACATCAGCTTCGAGAGGATCCATATATGCACCTTGCCACCTCCACCCTCCATGTCAACATGGTCAACCTAGTTGACTCCCCAGCTCATCATCCTAGTCATCATTAATGCCACATCTTCTTGCCACCTCACACTTGCTGACATGGCATGCCACATCAGTCATAATAGTGCCACATGTCAAGAAAATGCCACGTGTCATGCACGCATGTGACACGTGGCATCTCCTTCCCACCTTTCCATTTTTTTCAAAAACATATTTTTGAAAAAGTTAATTTAGTATATTTTTAGTATTTTTCAAAAAAAAGAGAAATAAAATATAAAATTTTAAATAATAAAATATATATAACTTATTAATATAAAAGCATTTAAAATCATTAATTTTAAAGGATTATATTTTAGAATTAGATAAATAATATTATTTTTAAAGTTAATATTATTTAATTTTAAAAATTAATTTTTAAATTTAATATTTCTTGAAAATATTTTATGTGTAGGATAAACCTTTAAATAAAATTTAAAAAATTTTCATTATAAAAGAAGGATAAGGTGAGTGCCACATCTCACATCCTTTCCATAGCACCACACGCACTTAGAGTTGGGTCTATTAGACGGCACCACATCTCACATCCTTTCCATAGCACCACACGCACTTAGAGTTGGGTCTATTAGACGGCAAAGTTTAGAGGCCAATGAGGTTGGTGCTTTGTGGGCGAGTAGTGGTCATGTAGCTAAGCATGATCGCGTACTAGATGAAACCACTAGAGCCTTGATAGAAAGTTTTTGGGAGAAAAAGTGTTATGCCTCGCCAATTTTCAAGAAAGCTTTGCGTAAGAGAGTGACAAGAGGAGTGTTCATTGAGCACGATACTTGCTTTCTTGAAATGACCCAAACAGAGTTGTATTCTCAATTTGTGGCATTATATCCAGAGTTTAAAATTGGATAAAGGTCATTTAAGGGGTGTAAGCCTTGGTTTGTGAGGTACTCATGACAGCGTGACACATGTTGTTGTCACTACCATGTTGAGTTTCAACTTTTTTATGATGTGTTTCATTCTCTTAGTGGGCATAGAGAGTTGCCTCGTAGTCCTCGTGATTTTATCCACTCTCTTTTGTGTGCACGCACAGAGGATGCCCAGTTCCATAAGATGCCTTGTGTGGAGAGCAATTTCACATCATGTGGTTCACTTGCACATCTACAGATGGTAGATCTTGATGCAAGTGACCAAGAGATATCGCCATGGCAACATTATGAGTATGTGACACACCAGCTCCAAAGTGGTGGGCAGTCCAGGAAGTTGCAACTCATGGACAAACATACACCATGCTGTCACTTCTCATAGCCACATTTAGGGAGTAGATCTACCCCTATATACGGCACAGTCATTGTGCCAAGTGGTAGGATTGTAAGTTCCGAGCATGCCTGGCAAAGTTTCCTATTGGTGTGGTCGTCTCTGTGGTTAATTTTGCAGAGATCTAGACACCTTCACACCTTTTCAGGAGATACAATCTGAGTATTACTTCTCGGATCAGGTAATGGTTATATTTTATAATATTTGTTTCATGTTTGAGCTATATTACTTATTTGATTTTTTGTGTAATCATCTCTCTTGCTTACCTCACCAAGTTGCTATTATGGTCCACATTAACTATCGACATGCAGAGGCCCATGTAGATGGGATAGCAAGTACCCCTCTCGTGCCCATGTGATTATTCAAGAGTATCATTTCTATATCAGTGATGATCATTCACATGATGCACATTTTGTGCAACATGTGATTATTCAAGAGAGTATCATTTCTATATCAGTGAGATGATCGTTCACATGATGCACATTTTGTGCAGCAACACTATTTTCGTCTCCATTATGATTGTGGGATCACATGTGGCCAGCGATGGGTTTGGTCGGATGGATGTGGTGCACAGTTCAAGTCATCACGACAGTTCTATTAGCTCTACAAGTAGTACTTATAGTTCTCTTATATTCGCAAATTAAACTAAATTCACTAGAACATCTTAAAGAAAACAATAACTAAGACTTTGTTTTATGGGTTTATAGGTGGCATGTGCAGTCTAGTATCCCAGGAATTTGGTCATTCTTTGAGACTAGTCACGGGAAGGGAGAGCATGATGGTGCGGACACGTGTGAAACGTGCCCTGAGACATCATCAACTGCGGTAGGATGCTGAGTGCTTCAGAGATGTGGGCCACGTGGTCGAGTGGTGCTCCCAACATTTGTGTAGGAGTGTAGCATCATCATATCCCAAACGTGATGCTCGGATTGTCAGGAGATTTTTTTGGCATATGGATGGTGGCATGATTGACCGTAGAGCCTTCCATGACTGTGACATAGTACCTGGCACCTTGGGCTTACATTCCATCAGGAGCACGTGCATGGAGGCCCCTACGATTTACACATGACGGTTTGCATGCTTTTGTGGAGCATGTATGAATGGCAATTGGTCGCCATCCATACATGCCTCAAGAGGATGGGCAGATGCATGGATACAGACAGCAGACAGTCTTCTCCCCGAACATCCTTCACATCCACCAGTGTTGTCCGATGAGCACATAGGTCCTGCGTTCATGGCCAGCTATGATGACCTGAAAGATTTACTACAGGAGGGTGATGTATTTGCTGTTATTGCCGGTGAGGGCAATAGCGAGGGAGTAGACTACTATCTGATGAGTTACACTAGGCCAAAGTGCATCCTTGACCACGATATGGTGGATGATCATGGGTTTTCTTTTGATTCCCATAGCTTGATTGTGGCAAGCCGGTTCTACCAACAAATTCGACTTCATCGGGGGAGTCTTGAGTTCCAGTACTTGAAGTGGGAGTTAGAGGCATTTCAGTTCTCTCATCTAGTGGTTGCTACCAAGCTCACTCTTGATAGAGGGTACAAAGCCGAAAATAGAGTTCTCGTCCTCGTTTTTGGCTTTCAGTGGTGGATGACCATAAGGGCATTTGAGAGCTAGTGAGGGTGCTGCTGACAAGATCTCTATCTTGATAGTGACTAAACTCAGACTAGCTGGGTTAGCTCACTTACATTGTACTTAGATTTATTGTACTTAGCTGGGTTAGCTCACTTACATTGTACTTAGCTAGGTTAGCTCACTTACATTGTACTTAGATTTATGGGCAGTGATGACTAACCTCAAAATAGCTAGGGTAGCTCATTTTCATTATGCCTTGATCTTTTAAGTTAGTGGGGCTAAACCCTGAGTGGTTGGGTTAGCTCACATTTTGATGTACTTAGTTGATGTTTTTATCATTATAAGTTTTTTCATTATTGAGGATCATTGCATTTTAGTTGATGTTCATGGTTTTTTGTTTTTTTTAACACTGACTATCATATTGTTTGTTGAAAATCCCCATGCCATCATACCCAAACATGCTCCGATGGGAAACCAAACTTTGTAAGCATGTGAAGGGGACCCAACCCCACACGCTTACAAAGTTTGGTCCCCTGCGGAGCATTTTTGGGTACGATGGTATGGGGAAGTGCGGGATTTTCCATGGCCTCTTAAGCACCAAGAGACTTGAAAACTCCACATTGGGCGGTAATTGCTAACCCAAAAATGCTCCGCCAATGGGGACCAAACTTTGGGAGCATATGGGAAGGCCCACCCCCACATGCTCGCAAAGTTTGGTCCCCATCAGAGCATGTTTGGGTATGATAGTATGGGGAAGAGCAGGATTTTCCATGGCCTCTTAAGCACCAAGAGACTTGAAAAATCTGCAATGGGCGCTAATTACTAACCCAAACATGCTCTAATGGGACCAAATTTTGTAAGCATGTGGGGGTGGGTCCCCCTGCATGCTTGCAAAGTTTAGTCTCCCCATCGGAGCATGTTAGGATACGATGGTATGGGGAAGAGCGGGATTTTCCATGGCCTCTTAAGCACCAAGAGACTTGAAAAATCCACACTAGGCGCTAATTGCTAACCCAAACATACTTCAATGGGGACCAAAATTTGCAAGCATGTGTGGGGGACCCACCCCAACATGCTTGCAAAGTTTGGTCCATCAGAGCATGTTTGGGTACGATGGTATGGGAAAGAGCGGGATTTTCTATGGCCTCTTAAGCACCAAGAGACTTGAAAAATCCGCACTGGGTCCTAATTACTAACCCAAACATGGTCCGATGGGGACCAAACTTTACGAGCATATGGGGGGACCCACCCCCACATGTTTGCAAAGTTTGGTCCCCATCAGAGCATGTTTGGATACGATAGTATGGGGACGAGCGGGATTTTCCATGGCCTCTTAAGCAGCAACTTGAAAAATCTACACTAAGCGCTAATTACTAACCCAAACATACTTTGATGGGGTGACCAAAATTTACAAGCATGTGGGGTGCGTCTCCCCCACATTCTTGCAAAGTTTGGTTCCCGTCGGAGCATGTTTGGGTACGATGGTATGGGGAAGACCGGGATTTTCCATGGCCTCTTAAAAGCACCAAGAGACTTGAAAAATCCACAATGCGCGCTGATTACTAACCCAAACATGCTCCGATGGTGTCCAAAATTTGCAAGAATGTGGGGTGGTCCCCCCCACATTCTTGCAAAGTCTCTTCTTCATTGGAGCATGTTTGGGTATGATGGTATGGGGAAGAGTGGGATTTTCCATGGCCTCTTAAGCAATAAGAGAATTGAAAAATCCACACTGGGCGTTAATTTTTAACCCAAACATACTCCGATGGGAACCAAAATCTGCATGCATGTGGGGGGGATCCACCCCCACATTCTTGCAGGCCCCCCAATCGGAGCATGTTTGGGTACGATGGTATGGGGAAGACCGGGATTTTCCATGGCCTCTTAAGCACCAAGAGACTTGAAAAATACGCACTGGGTACTAATTGCAAGCTTAAAAATGCTCCGATGGGAACCAAACTTTGCAAGAATGTGGGGTGGACCCACCCCCACATGCTCGCAAAGTTTGGTCCCCATCGGAGCATGTTTGGGTACGATGGTATGAGGAAGAGCAGGATTTTCCATGGCCACTTAAGCACCAAGAGACTTGAAAAAACCACACTGGGTACTCATTACTAACCCAAACATGCTCCAATGGTGATCAAACTTTGCAAGCATGTGGGGGTGGGTCCCCCCCACATGCATACAAAGTTTGGTCTCCATCGGTGCGCATGTTTGGGTACAATGGTATGTCGAAGAGCGGGATTGTCCATGGCCTCGTAAGCACTAAGAGACTTGAAAAATCCACACTGGGTGCTAATTACTAACCCAAACATGCTCAGATGGTGACTATACTTTGCAAGCATGTGGAGGTGGGTCCCCCCACATGCTAGCAAAGTTTGGTCCTCATCGGAGCATGTTTGGGTATGATGGTATGGGGAAGAGTAGGACATGGCCTCTTAAGCACTAAGAGATTTGAAAAATCTGCAGTGGGCGCTAATTACTAACCCAAACATGCTCCGATGATGCTGACCAAACTTTGCAAGGATATGGGGGTGGGTCCCCCCACATGCTTGCAAAGTTTGATCCCCCATCGAAGCGTGTTTGGGTACGATGGTATGAGGAAGAGCGAGGCCTCTTAAGCACCAAAAGACTTGAAAAATCTGCACTGGAACTAATTGCTAACCTAAACATGCTTCGATGGGGACCAAACTTTGCAAGCATGTGGGGGTGATGCCAATGTGTGGATTTTTCAAGTCTCTTGGTGCTTAAGAGGCCATGGAAAATCCCGCTCTTCCCCATACCATTGTAACCAAACATGCTCCGATATAGGGACCAAACTTTGCAAGCATGTGGGGGTGACCCACCCCCACAATTTGGTCCCCATCGGAGCATGTTTGGTCTCCCACAATTTGGTCCCCATCGGAGCATGTTTGGGTACAATGGTATGGGGAAGAGCGGGATTTTCCATGGCCTCTTAAGCACCAAGACTTGAAAAATCCACACACTAGCGTTAATTGCTAACCCAAACATACTCCGATGAGGACCAAACTTTGCAAGAATGTGGGGGGGACCACCCCCACATGCTTGCAAAGTTTCGTCTCCATCGGAGCATGTTTCAGGTACGATGGTATGGGGAAGAGCGGGATTTTCCATGGCCTCTTAAGCACCAAGAGACTTGAAAAATCCGCACCGGGCGCTAATTACTAATCCAAACATGCTCCGATGGTGACCAAACTTTGCAAGTATGTGGGGGGACCCACCCCCACATGCTTGCAAAGTTAGGTCCCCTCATCGGAGCATGTTTGGGTACGATGGTATAGGGAAGAGCAAGATTTTCCATGGTCTCTCTAAGCACCAAAAGACTTGAAAAATCCGCACTGGGCGCTAATTACTAACGCAAACATGCTCCGATAGTGACTAAACTTTGCAAGCATGTGGGGGGGACCCCACCCCTACATGCTTGCAAAGTTTGGTCCCCATCGGAGCATGTTTGGGTACAATGGTATCGGGAAGAGCAGGATTTTCCATGGCCTCTCAAACACCAAGAGACTTGAAAAATCTAGACTAGGCGCTAATTGCTAACCCAAACATGCTCCGATGGTGACTAAACTTTGCAAGCATGTGGGGGGATCCACACCCACATGCTCGCAAAGTTTCATCCCGAAGCAGAGCATATTTGGGTACGATGGCATGGGGATTTTGAACAAACAATATGATAGCCAAAGTGTTAAAAAAATAAAAAACCATGAACATCAACTAAAATGTAATGATCCTCAATAATGAAAAAACTCATAATGATATAAACATCAACTAAGTACATCAGAATGTGAGCTAATCCACCTACTCTAGGTTTAGAGACTAACCTAAAAGATCAAGGCATAATGAAAATGAGCTACCCCAGTTTAGTCACGCCAATAAATCTAAGTACAATGTAAGTGAGCTAACCCAACTAGTCTGAGTATAGTCACAATCATCGGGAACCCAATCAATATCGTCATCTCTGACTAGTAGTCGACATGCACGTCGAGGCTACTGTGCACATCAAGGAGGCTCTGTGGGCTGCGGGGGTCATCGAATATCTACGGGGAGGTCTGCCTCAAAGCAGGATCGTAAGCTCGTGCTAGTGTACTCGAGAGCTCACGAGTCCCATAAGCTGCTATAGCCCTCTCCCTCTCTCTACGTCATGCTACTGCAAGACATCTCTGTCTGTAAACCCAAAATCTATAATCAAAAATGGTACGTCCTCTACTGTAAGGACACGCTGCTTCATGAGAAGCAGCACTACTTTCAGCACCATCACCCGAGGTGCCACTAGGACCAACACCACCCACACACTCATGTGTTGTGAGTTGGCTCTCGTGAGGACTCTCTGGTATGCATCAAACTCGTGTGCACTCCACTCAAAGGCTCTGATCTCTGTCATCGGCGGCATCGAAGTCAATAGCTAAGGTAAAATCAAGTGGCCTACCAGTCCTAGCATCTACTTGAGCAAAGCCTGGGTGAAGAGCCTGGGTGAAGATCGTTAATGTCCAAAACTCTGTATGTCGCTAGGTCAACGCATGCGTGGCAAGAGGGACATTTTGAGAAACGTACTAGCTCCTGGGTGATGCAAGACAAATGGAAAAAATGTCCACATCCCAGAGCATATCCACCGATACTGTCGATGTCCTCGAGGCATAGAGCCCAACAGGCATCACGGAGGAATGGTGGTGCATCCTGAGGAGGAGAGGTCATCAAAAAACCTCTGCAATAATAGGTCGTGGATATAGAAGCAAGTAAGGCACTTTCACGTCTGAAGATCTACGAAACTCTCGAACATGCATCATCAACTACTCTGCCCTATGTTGTGCAATCCGCTCCGTAATCATGTGCTGCTCCGCCTCAGCTCTAGAACTCTTTACCTCAGTCCGAGCCTACTCAAAAAGTAAAACATACAAATAATTGATTAGTCTCTCTCATTAGGTATTACTTAAAGAAATTTATAACTTTGGACCTTAATTATAACTTTTTTATGTACAAGAGAAACCTACCTGCTCTGTCAGACTCTCTCACACATGGCATGCCTCTGCAGTCAGGGATTTCATTAACGTCTTCACAATTTCGTGATCACGTTAACAAAACCTATTGTTAACATATTAAAACTTGTGATCACCTCCGGGCTTTTATCTTTCCCGGCGGGCCCGCCGGGGAAGATAAAAGCCCGGCGGGCCCGCCGGGAAAAAGAAAGAAAACCGGCGGGGTACTATTCTGTATATAAACACTGCCCGACACCCATCGTACAACTTTTGGGGAGATAGTCCTTGTTTTGGGGGCGTGATATCTCTCCTCAAAGTACTTGTAGAGCTCTCGAGTTGCTAGAAGTGTCCTCTTGGAAGAACGTCCTTATCTTAGGGGCTGTCGTCTTTCCTTGTAGGCACTCCTAAGGCTATTGAGCCACTCGTCCTTAGTTCTTTGAACTGGGGGTAGGGTGTGGTTCGTAGCTAATACTTGCGGAGATTTAGGGACAAATTTGGAGTCATTCAGCTTTGCATTTGAGCCATGTACGTAATCTACCTCATTCTGCTTTATGAATGGTTTGATGGAGCCAAGAGTCCTGCTTAGGGGCTTGTATTGGTTCTTGATACTTGATATAGTTTAGAGTAGACAAGGGTCTATTGTCCTATACTAGAGTATTGGGCAAGCATAGATCTTTGATTTTTTTTCTTGAATGTTAGAGAAGGTCTATTGTCCTATACTAGAGTATTGGGCAAGCATAGATCTTTGATTGTGTAAAGTATCCTTAATTGGGTACAAAAGGCATCCTTCATTGGGGGTGCAATGTGCATAATAGTTTCGAAGTAGTTTTGTAGTAAGACCTTGCAAGATAGTTTGAAGTAGTTTTGTGTTATGTGATGATCTTTTGTATTTGTCAAGATAGTTGCGAAGTACTTTGTCTGCTAATGTATGTTTTGTTATACGTGAGTGATTTGTTGTTTTTTCATTTGTGTATTCATTGTTATATGCTTGGTTGAATAGGTTATTCGTTGAGATGGAGGACAATGTTGGATCCAGTGATACCTCCAATAGAGTCCAAATTTCAAATAGCAGGAAAAAAAAGGCACCTGGGATAGAGTGGCAATATGCAATTAACGTTGGTGATCGATTCATAGATTGGGAGTGTAAACTATGCCATGCAGTAAAATCAGGTGGGGCGCCTCGACTAAGAAAACACTTTTTAGGCGGACCGAAGAAAAAGTCATGTACCCACCCCTCTGCACCTATAGTGGCCAAACGCATAAGAGAAGAAATTCAAAAGAAAGATTCAAGAAAACATGACACTCCTACCGTTAATGTATCAAGGCAGCAAGAACACTGTTGTTCTAATCATCAAACTCCCGCTACATCGCCTACTTGTACCCCGAACGGCAATGTGCAACCAGAAAGTAATCTACCCAGTGCATCTTCTTGCAAGCAAAACTTTGACGTAGGAAATATACCCATGCGTCAAACTTCATTGCAAGAAAGCCTACGTCAAGGTCGACTCGATGATGCACAACTCGTCCTTGCTGAAGCGATTTACTTTTCTGGGAGTGCTATGATGATGGTGGACAGTGAGCATTGGAAGAGAGCATGGAAGAAAATTGGTGAGTTTGGACCAGGGTTTTCACCGCCTACGTACCATGCTATGCGAAATGATCTATTAGAGAAATATTATGCGCAAGTAAAAGAACGTGTACAAAGAATAATTCTTAGCAATATAGAGCTTTCTGGATGTAGTATAGTAAGTGATGGATGGTCTAATGTGCAAAGAAAACCATTAATTAATATAATGGTTATTTCACCTAGAGGTGAGACTTTCATCCGTGCCGTGGATTTAGCTGGTTCAATCAAAACTGGGGCTTACATTGCTCAAGTCATTAGCTCTGTGATAGAGGAAGTGGGTGCCAAAAATGTAGTCCAAGTCGTCATGGACAATGCAAAAAATTGTAAAAATGCATCCAAAATCCTACAGCGACAATATCCACATATTTTTCAGGTAGGCTGTAATACTCATAGTTTGAATCTTGTATTAAAAGATTGGTATAAATCTGATGATACCAAATGGTTTGCCTCAATCGTCGACACTGCTCGCCAGCTTGTGAAATTCATGCTCAAGAGACAGAGAGTTTTAGATATGTTTCGACCTCGCATGTCAGTCATGTTAAAGCTTCCAGCGGAGACTAGGTTTTGCACTCACTTTTACACTTTTGAGTCTCTTCTTAGAAATAAAGATGCAGTTTGCGAAACATTTACATGCATGGCATTTCATGACTGGGAGAACACTCAACTTGAAAAAGTGAAAGAGAAAATCAAAGTCTTGAAGGGAGCGCTTACGAGAAGAAGTTGGTGGAATAGTGTGATGGATGCATACCATGTAATGATGCCTGTTATGTATGCTGTACGAAGTCTTGATCAAAGAGCGCCTAATCTCGGAAAAGCATGGATGCAATGGTGGACTGTCCCCAGCGGAGTTTGGAGTGTCTTGAGAAATTAGAGCATTCAGTGGTGGAAAAGCAATGGCGTGTACCATTCTCCAGTAGACAAAGAAAAGTTCTGTTGAAGTACTTTCATGCTAGATGGATTGGAGCGCATTCACCACTACACAGTGCTGCTTACATGTTAGATCCTGAATATTGGAATATGGATTTGATGTCCAACGTTGAGGTGGTGCAAGATTTTTATAAAGTGGTAAACACTTTCTATAATAATGATGATGATCGTGTACAGTGCATAAAGGAGATGACCTCATTTCGATTGAAAGAGGGTTTATTTTCCAACTCCCTTGTTCAACAAATTGCTAAAGAGCAACCTGCATGGAAGTGGTGGATGATGAATGGTGGTGAGCATTATGCTTTATTGCGCAACCTTGCAATGAAGGTTCTAAGTCAGTGCTCTTCAAACTCAGGCTCAGAAAGAAACTGGAGCATGTACAAATATATTCACAGTACTATTCGCAATCGACTTCTTGCAGATCGAGCAGATAAACTTGTTTACATGTACTGCAATGAAAAGATCTTGCGAGACATTGAAAGCGAAGAGTATGAAGAAGATATGCCCAGATGGATGTATAATTGTGATGATGTAGTAGACGAGAACTTTGATGTAGGACGCACGTTGTGCACCACCCTTAAGATATAAGACAATTTAGACATTGACTTAGATGAGCTTAATTTAGCAGACGAGAGAGTAAACGGTGAAAGAATTTTGGAGCAGGATACTGACATAGAGGAAGAAGTCACTTCATTAATTTAATAAAAAGTACTTGTACAAATGATCATATTTGGAGAAATTATCAATACAAAAGTAGAATTTGTTTTTCTTAGCTCTCATCTTGAAATAAATTACGAACTGCACTAGGAGTTGCATCTAAAGGTCCTGGTGGTTTATATTCGCTAGCCATGCCGAACACTGTATAAATACCTTGATTTATTGGGACACTGCACAATGCACATGTGGAAGTATTTTGCATTTGCCTCACTAAACATATTAAGTGGTAGTAGTGTCCACATGGTAGTATATACTGGCCGCTCCACCCACCATGAGATGTGGTTTCCTTGGCACACAGGAGCAATACGTGAAGAGATGCTCTGCACATCTTGGTTGATCTTTGTTAGCTGCTCTTGAATCCCTCTATTGGCCGGGGGAGGAGTTGACGCTTGAGTTAATCGGTCAGCTTCTTTCTCCTTCTCTGCTAGCTGTGCCCCTAAGCTTTCTTTGACCTTGTTTAACTCCAATCCAGCGCCCTCCACCATGAGAGCAAGTTCTTCTCTTGTGAATGTCACTGTCTCTTCACGTATGTCGTGGGTGTTGACAGTGGCCTCTCTGGAGGCGAAGTCCACTGGAGTTTCTAAGATAAATTGAGCATATAACATCTTAGCAAAATAGAGTGGAGCGTCGGCGTTATGGAGAGGACGACCGTACACCTCCAAGAAAATGCGCTCGACATTAGTTTTGATATCATTGTGAGTGCAACGTGAAATCTTCCATCTTCCCTTCTTAATCTCGCCATCTGGACATGGCCATATTTCCTTTATCATCTCTGTGGTTACGCGTTTGTTTATGTCTTTCCATTGGGCATAAGTTGGATTTGTCCATTTCGACAACCTGCATGCTGTTCTTGTAGCTTCGCGGGCTGTCAGGCCATGTGCAAGGGCCTTCATTCGCTCGTATGCCTTCTTGGCTAACTCCTGATGCTCGTTCGCTTGCGCCTCTGCCATATCTGCATGAACGTAAATGACTTTAGGATTTTAATGAACTGTAAAGATCAACGTAAGATAAATTGACCATTACTCTCAAAATCTTAAAGTTAAACACCACGAGAGGAGATATGTATTGCAAAGACTCGATGAGAAATATCCACGACTCCAAAAATACTTCAAACAATGCGCGCAAATTTTGAAGAGAAAACATAAACTTAAACGCCACAAGAGGAGAGAGATATTGCAAAGACTTAATGAGATAATATTTCAAACATTGGACACATCAAATTTTGAAGAGAGAAACAAAATGCCATTCCTGAAACTTAATCTCTTGATACTGTATCATTACAAAGTTGGGGTGAATGACACCGATAGCTCTACAAGAGGACGTTGTGCCCTCGTTGGGTCAGTATTTAGTGATCTAAAAAATTCAACTACTTGCAAAATTGATTTTCGCTCATCGCGATTAGGCAGAAACATCCAATTTCTGACTCTATGAATAATAGTATCCATTGTAACTTTGTCATGGGAACTATTATCCATCCACAACTCTTGCACTTTCTGCCAAAAGTCATATAAAGTTTGTAATAAATATCCCAAGGCAAAAACATCAGATGCAGGAGTGTATGCATCTGCCAAAAATGGATCATAAAGCTCTGGGGCTATCCACGGCCGTTTATTTCGCTCTCTGTCTGCGTAGGAGACTGCCTGTGCCACCTTCTCAGGGTTCTTGTCTGCTTCAAATACAAAATTGAGAGACACCCCCGTTTTTTGGGCGCTCTCAGCAGTAACACCCAATCGATAATACCTATGCGTGGCTTTAGCTCTTTTGTGAAATCCAACACTACATTAAATGGATGTAGGTCGGTATGTACAATTCCTGCCATATGTGCTGCCGCTAGGCCTTCCACCAGGGCATGCATAATATGTGGCATGCTTATTACTATTTGTTTTATTTTCAAAAGTTTTAGATGACTTAGAGGGATATTATCAGGCGGGGGTTGTCTCCATCCTCGATCCAAACGGAAAATTGCTCTGGTGAACTCACTGAATCTGAAGGGAACCTTCAGAAGAGTATCACCAAGAGCGCCGCCATTATAGTACGGAAAAATAGTGATCCAAGGAGCCTCTTTTGTAAAGGCAATGCACCGGACAATCGATGGATGTAGCACTTGCATACCCTGCTCTGCCTGGAAGCTCTCGAATTTGGCGCTGGCTTCTCCTTTGTAGTGCTTTCCGCAAAAAGTAATGTGCTCCGTTAAAAATGATATACCTTTAACAGTATACTCTTTTACTGTGCCAAAAACACCGGAGCCTATTGTTCGCCCTTCAAACAAAGCCTCGTGCGGGATGCCAATGAGATGTGTGCACATAGAATTGTAGATGGTACGATTAATGACACCTGTACCACTTGCATCTGCCTGGCTGGACGTTGCAGCGACGTCTTGGGCAATGCGCACTCTTTTGGGGAGGGACTCTGCATCCAACGCCTTCATGCGCTTGCTCTTGGCTCTTTGCTCGCTCCATACAACGTCCCATAACTGTAGACGTTGCATATTGGCTTCAGGCGGGGCAGCATCTCTAAGAGCACTGCATGCTACACGCATGCTCCCCAAAATGGTTCGTGTTATGTGTTGATGGTTGAAATCTGCTATCTTCTGTCTATCTAGCAACTCAGCGTTGCCTCCCGCTTCGAAGCCGACGCTGTGCATTTTCCCATATTTGGTCTATTAGATCTCGCATGAGTATCTCAGACTCATTGATCTTTTTGACGACATCATCAGCACATTGTGACACTGTGATGACGGCTTCAATGCGAATTGCTCGCAGGACGATTTTACGCTCTTCGGGGGAAAGCATGTTGATCGTCTTCGTAAATCTAGCAAATATCACTAAACATAAAAAAACAGAATATCAAACATTACTGAAATCAACATCAAGCAAACGTGAGAGAACAGCAACAAGTATATCATTACTTATCAATGTTCAAACAAAAACGGAATATCAAATAATTTTAATGAACTCAATATCATCCAATACATCATCAAACGTGAGAGAACAGCAACAAGTGTATCATTACTTATCAATGATCAAACAAAAACATAATATATCAAACAATATTACTGAACTCAACATCATGCAATACATTATCGAACGTGAGACAACCGCAACAAGTGCATTATTACTTACGAAGTGTATACATTATCGAATGAGAGAGAGAGAGAGAGGGGGAAGAAGAGAGAGAGGTGTGACAGATAGAGAGAGGAAAAATTAAATGACATTCTTTATAGTTTTGTGAGTTCCTAAAGAGAGAAAAATAATGTTTTGTAATCCTAAAGCACTCCTCATCTACACACCTCTCGTGATAGAGAGATGTGAAGTGTATCATGAGAGAGAGAGAGAGAGAGAGTTGTGAAGTGTATCATTGCGAGAGAGAGAGAGAGAGAGAATTGTGAAGTGTATCATGAGAGAGAGAGAGAGAGAGGAGAGGAAGAGAGAGTTGTGACAGATAGAGAGAAGAAACATTAGATGACATTTTTAATGTTTTTGTGAGTTCCTAAAGAGGAAAATAATGTACTGTTTTAATTTTTAAGTAAATAGAGAGAGAAAAAAGAAATTATTAAGAATTATGTATATTTTAAGAGCAATAAATAAAAATCATTATCTACACATCTATCGTGTTGTGAAGTGAATCGTGAGAGAGATAGAGAAAGAGTTGTGAAGTGTATCATGAGAGAGAGAGAGGGGGGTAAGAAGAGAGAGATATTCATATTTTTCGAGTTACGAATCACGAATCACGATCTTTGATCCATGAAATACTCATGCCGCGTTAGCAACCAAGTATCGCATGGATCAAACACAATAAAAACAATACAAGTCAAATCAAACAAATTTACGACATTTATTCGATCGCGTTAACGATCATATGCCGTAATATGCAAGCAAATTTACGACACTTTTTCGACCGCGTTAACGATCAAATGCCGCAATATGCAAAAAATAATTTATGCACTAGCGGACGACACCAACTTGCCGCGTTAACGACAAAATGCCGCCCGATTCTATGGGAATACAAATAGGATACGAACATACACTGGCCGCGTTACCGACCATATGTCCGCATTTCACAAAGGGAAGGGAAGGGAAGGCGACATCACCATAACGATACTATGCTTGCCGTGTTACCGACTAGTACCGCTACGGCGTGCCATACTTACCATAGGACACAGACTAGCCGCGTTACCGACTAAGTGCCCCAGGGTAAGCACCATTCCGAAGAATGGCCTTACACACACACCAGTCGTGTGGCAGGCCACCCACATCCTGCCGCGCATTGCGACAATGGGCGGCTGCCCGCACGAACTCACCCACACACACATCCCTCGTGTGGCGGACCACCCACATCCTGCCGCGCATTGCGACAGTGGGCGGCTGCCCGCACGAACACACCCACATACACACACACACACACACACACATAAGTTTCATTACCTGTGTATGCTGTCAGCAATGAACTCCCAAAGGGCCCCCCGGGCCCATATATATAGGAAATTGTACCCCCCGGGCCCATATATATGGGAAATTGTACCCCGCCGGGCTAGATGACGACCCCGCAAGGACCCGCTGGGTTTTGCTTTATCCCGAGGGGCCCGTCGGGTATACAAAAGCCCGACGGGATCTTTTTCGGTTACCAGGTCGCTTGCCACCGGCTTTTTTGAGAACATGTTAACATGTGAACATGTTAATAACATGTTAACACATGTTATTAACAAAAAAAAAAATTGTGATCACGTGAATATAAAATCAGAGTCTGCAGTGGTTGCCTCTACCGTCTGCAATGCAACTCTAAGGCAGTCAATCTCCGCTTTTGCCTCTATCAGCTCCTAAGTGAGTCTCTCACTGGTAGGTGTGGGACCCTACATGACACAATCAACCATGCCACTCATTTTCAAAATATAGAAAAGTACATATAAACATGTAAAAAAATGACTATGAAAAAACTTAAGAAGTAATAAATGTGTAAATACCTCAACATTTATCATCGGTATCGATCGTGAGAACAAGTGCTGGATGCTCTCCGTGGTGGTACTCCGTACATCGTTGCCCACCTGGGAGCCAAGAGCCTTGACCGTCGACAAAGGCACAAACGTAGGATCTGTAGAGCAGCTACACGAAGGACTGGTGGAGGCCACCTACCCTGGTCCTGTGGAGACGGCCTTGGCCTGCTGCACCGCCACTGCCAATGGTGGCTAGTGTAATCCACCTCCTCCCCTAAGACAAACTCCGTATATAATTTCTTTAAGAAGTATATGAAAATCTGGTGGTTATTCGACATCCTCCCATATGCGGCAATATATCGACTATAGATATGTGCAGCCATATGAGAATGCGAACACCGCGAAATAGTAAGGGGCTTGCCCGCCCCCTAGGGCTCATCCCACGGCTATCAAGAAAGAGACATAAGTAGGCTCCATCCCTAATCGGACCAAGATTATCTCGTTCAAGATATGTGGACAGTGGAGATGGCATCATTGAATATGCTGAATGTAGATCTGAGAGCGGGCATGTCCAAGGGGATCCACCGTGGCATTGACATGGATCCGAGTAGCATGCATATCTCGATCAAGATAATGTGATGGCAGTGACATGTACTCGTGACATGGATGGTGACTTGAAACCCAGACCTGCTGGCATGGTGTTAGTTGGTATCTCATTCAAGATATGGCGCTTTAGGTTCGAGAGGCATGTATCATGTTTTAATTGATGGTGATATCACGATCGAGGTACTCTGCCTGAGTTGCGTCGATGTCCCAATTTTAGAGAGAGAGAACGAAAGTGAGTACCCTCATCTTGCAACCACCCTATTGTACTCTTTAAAGTTTTTATCTTTCTACCTTTTGAAACCTTTTGACATCTTGACTCCTTTCTTGGAGATGGCCTTCCATGGTCTAGGGCTCATGGCAAGCTTGAGTGGGAGGTTAACTCACTTAAGCATCATGGCCATTATATAAGATTATTCTTAATCTTGTATTAATCCATGATATTTTATCCCTAATCTAAGCTTTATGATCACTCCATTTCAATTGGTATCACAGATCTTGGATGAGATCCTTGCTTAGAGAGTGATTAGTGAGAATCATTTTTGGATTATTATTAATCTAATTTTTTTTATATATTTTCTTTATCTTGATTAGTATTAATCATTTTTTAAATTAATTTTTACACAATTTTTAGATTTGCTAATTTTTTGTTCTAATAAAATTAGCAATGAAATTTGTGTTAATCATTTTTGAATTTGTATTAATCACTGTTTTCAAAGTCTGAATCCACTTTACTATTTGATTTCTTGAACTTCTTAATCTTGATTTCTTGAAAATTTTCTTAACTTTTGAAATTAGGGTTTGTAGAGATTTTAGCAACCAATTTTGAATTGTTTCATTATCTTGATTAGAGAGGCTACAGTTTCAAATATCAATCCTTAAAGCCCTTAATTCTTCAAGATCAAACCCTAGCTTTCTAAATCTTTGAGTTCTTAAAGAAACATTGCAAGAAGAAGATAATTGTACAGAGAATCAAGATTAAAGTAGAGAGTTGTGCAAAACTGCTACAGATTTCAAGATTTTATGTGCAGTTGGTACAAATTTTCAAGAAACTGAAGAAATTCAATGCAGTTTCAAGAAAGTGTGCAGAAGCTTGGTGCAGTTTCAAGAAGTGTGCAGAATACAATTTACTGTGAAGATTCAAGAACAGAGTTGAAGATTATAGTGCAAAGTACAATTCTTTCGTAGATCTACAGTGTAGAATAGAGCAATTTACAGATTATGCAAGGTTTATTGTGCTTAAATCAAATCTTGATGCAAAAAACGATAACATCCACCACTGGTATGAGCCAGTGTGCCCCATACACCACAAGGTTCTTCTAACTTACATACAAGGTTTCTTGAGTGTGAAGATCTTCAAGCAAGAGTGAGAGATTACTCAGAACTAGTACAAGCAAGAGATGTTGCTTTCTTTTATATCCAAACTCTAATGTATTATGGTCACATGGGGGTTTTAGCCTGTTGAAACTCTTTACAACTAACAAGCAGTGGAAGGTTTGCTCTTACTTTCCTTTCTTGTTAGCTTGAAGAGCAACACTTGTCGCCATTCATTGGCTAGCAGTCAAGCACAAGCAGGAAGGGCAACTTGAATAATTTCTTGGCCAAGAATTGAGCAAACAGTGCAAGAGTAGTACTTATGATAAGTGATTAATCTTGGTAAATTTGACAAAGTTTAACATCAAATGCAAGGCAATCTGATGCATGCAAGACACTTCCCATTTATGTATGCAAAGATTAGTGAAGTGAAGTCACTTGAACAACAACTTCTGGAAGTCAAGTTGAAGCAGCATGAGGATTCAAAAGCATGATCTTTATCAAGAAGGTGCAAAGTATGCAGCATTAGTGCAAATGGTTTTGCAAACATTGATGCCGAGTGGTTCAGACGCTTCATTTCATATCTTAGCATGCATTGGCTGCTTGGAAGCTTCATCAAATGACTTTGAAGGCAATGGCTACTCTGTTTTTCCTACTTCTAGTTGTACCTAGTGACCCCATGACTGACCCCATGAGGCGATTGCTTCATCACCTTTCTTTGACGCTCACCTGAAGAGAAACACACATGTTATCCCTCTCTCTACTGTTATAGAGTTTAGTTAAGAATCTACAACACACATTATCTCTTGGCTCTCTCTATCGTTTATAGCACAATGCAAAACGTCATGTACTCTTATTTCTCTACAGAAGTGTTCATGACAAGACTGACTAAGCCCTGATGTGGGCCATCTAGTTGTGAGTGCTCCAAAAACTTGCCGATTTGTTGCCCACT
The DNA here is from genome assembly GCF_041138505.1 of Cibotium barometz. Classification (NCBI taxonomy): domain Eukaryota; kingdom Viridiplantae; phylum Streptophyta; class Polypodiopsida; order Cyatheales; family Cibotiaceae; genus Cibotium; species Cibotium barometz. The sequence continues at coordinate 17,371,198 of NC_141093.1, forward strand.
CCAGCTAGACCCAAGCAACGTTGCAGTGATAATGCACGGAGAAAAAATAAGGTTTATAGACAAATAATGGAGTTGAGAGTCTTAAGCGGAATTTGGTCAAATGTGTGAGCTACAACGAATTGTCAAGCTAGCTTGCTCATGACTTTTAAAAGATCAAATTGAAAAAATGTGTGAGCTACGGTACATCGTTGCTCAGATATGAAACAGAAAGATCCAAGCACATCATTATCTAACTACAGAGAGCACGAGCTATTCATAAGAGCAATGTTTCATCGAGCAACGTTTCAGAGCACAAAATGTTCAATTCGCAGCTAGCATCAAGAACATAAGGGAAAGCACTTCAGTGCAAGGGTGGTAGGCAGAAGAAAAAGGCGTCATTGACTCTCATTCATTTCAAATAGCTCAGTAGCAGCAAGAAGAAGTTGCAGGCAGTAGTAGCCTTTCAACAGTGTTTGTGTCATTTTCTGTAGTGCCTATGCCATCATCCCTCATTCATTTTAAAACAGCACCATCACCTTTGCTTGTTTTAGGGCTCGGCGCAGGCTAAAAAGCTACCGCAGCCCTCCTCAGCGTGCTAAGCAGCACATCATTGTCATTGTCGTTGGGATCAATGCAGGCTAAAAAGATGCAAGCTTCCCTCCTCACCATGCTGAGCAGCACATCATCGCCATTGGCGACATTGGGCTTCATCGCCTTTGGCTCAACCAGTTTTAACTAGGTTGCACAGATCATGTGTCGTTTATAGCGCTTCAGCAAGCATTGTTGAGAGCAGCCGTCTCAGCACAGTAAGCGCAGAGAAAAATAAAGGGAGAATCAATGCAACATAGAAAAGAAAAACAACAAAAGACTAGCACTATTTGTTGAGTGCCTCAGTGTACACGTTTCGCACAGCACTATTTGTGAGTGCTTCAGTATTCGTTTTGGGTGTCGGTGAGACGGTTGAAGCCTAGGCGGAGGCATACCTATATGTGGTTATCTCACTGACATCACTCAACACCATCCTCAGAGATCAAGCTAACATGGAAGTAAGGAAGAAGAGAAAAGAGGAAGGTAAGGCATGCAGCATGATAATGTAGTCTACCTAGCTGTAGGTGGGGGCTAGGTGCACAGAGAGAAAGATGTAGCATTCATCTCCGCATAGCAGGGCTGCGTGCACAGTAGCGCAGAGTATTGCAGCACTTCATCACCTTCACCTAGAAGGCTCAGGCAGCTACCTGTGTTTGGAGGAAGGAGAAGGCGTAAGGAAAGCGCCAAAGAGAGAAAGAATTAGTTTGGGATTGCTGATACGCTGCATAGTTTGTGAGTTGTGCGGTTTCTTTTATTCTCATTTGGGGTATTTTACGAGGGACGATCACTTGTGGTATGATCTAGTGCATTGTGGGAGGCGTTCACACAATTCCGTGCTTTTATTAGTTCCTGTTCATGTACATTGGAGCATTGTGGATTTTGTTCACACGCATTGGACTTTATTAGTGATTGTTCACGCATTGGACTTTATTAGTGATTGTTCACGCGTGAGGGAGGCACTTTTGGCTTATTCATACACTTTGTGTTTGTTCACATGCTTTGAGCTTCATGGAGGTGGTTTGTGTGCTGTGTGGCCAATTTGGTGCATTTTGGGCATTCACACAGACAATTTTGGCCATTTGGTGTATTATGGGTGTTCACACACATTTTTGGCCATTTGGTGCATTTTTGGGCGTTCACACACGTTTTTGGCCACTTTAGTGCATTTGAGGGTGTTCACTCATTGTGGATTGTTTTTGCACTATTTTAAAATTTGGTGGTGATTTGCATTCAGTTTTGACCCTTGTTCACGCGCGGGTGGTCATTCTGAGCATTTTGGTCATTGTTTTGGCCTTTGCTCACGTGCCGGTGGCCATTTGAGCATATTGGTGCTTTTTTCACACACGGTGTGGCATTCTTGAGCACATTTTGGGGGGTGTTTCCTAACTCTCGGGCATTGGGAACAACATGGGGATCCATTAGTACCTCTACCCCGCCTACGATCGTCATGCTACCCACCATCATTGTCATTGACATCACTATGATTCCATCCTAGACGCTCATCGTGTGGAATCTACTCATATCCTATCACTTTGGCTCCATGCCCATCATCTTGATTTACCATTTCAGGTGTGGAGATGCATATCATTCGCCGAGTTCATACATACATTTGGCACATCGCGGCTTTGACCTCTAGATCGTTCTTCACCGACATCATGCTATGATGACACATCATATTCATGTCACATATGGATGTTTGAGCTTGAGATGTTGTTGCTAACCAATTTAAGACACTTATTTTATGAGGAGGATGTCTGTGTGCCAGATGGTCCAGACGTTCTACACATGGTGATTTTTTTAAGGATCTATGTGGTTATGTTTGAATGGGATAATGTATGTGGGGACTTGATCGAGTGCCCTACACTCGTGATGAGCAGAGATGACTATATACTCAAGGATGGGCATTGGGAATCATGATGACATGCATTCAATGGATGATGATGTGGATAGTGATGATGTGGATAGTGAAATGATGATCATACACACACATGTGATGACATTGATGTATCACAACCACATACCCATGATAATGTATCGTGCACACATACACATCACGATATTGATGTATTGCACACAGATACACATGATGATAGTGATACATGTGCACATGTTGCCACTGACACATACGCATATGATGATGATGTATGTGATAGTGTGATAGTGAGAGTGATGTGTGTAAGTTAGATCATGTGGGCATGATCTTGATGGCAGCGAGCATTCCGAGAATTGTGATTGATGATATGCCTATGTCTACCTACCTTCCAGCGAATCATAGTGATGCATTAAGAGATAGTGATACATTATACTATCATGGGGATCAGCTCTTGACTAGTGATGCATCCATTGCAGTGTGTAAGATTCGGGATGATGATACTTCACATGTTGATGAGCATACAATAGTGCATGAGGAGCATAGACCTAAGTTTCTAGTGCTAGATGATTCAAGGTACTCTTTTAGATCTTCTATTCAAGGTGATATCTATGATTCTATCTCTACTCCTTGTTCTCATAGCTCTCATAGCATACTTGGCAAAATTTACTTGGGTTTAGTGCATATATTTGGGCAGTCAGGCATTGCACATAAGCATAGCGATGATTTTGTTGAGGTGAGGCTTCGTAGGAGAGAGAGGATTATGCATATGGATCTAGATGGTTTTGCATTTGATTTGGGTATTTTCCTAGATTTAGTGATTAGAGAGATTGTCCTATCCTTGGATATAGGTTATATATGGATTCCATTGATGGATACAGACAATGATCATGATGGTGATTTTAGAGATTGTGAGGATGATATGGTCAGTGATTTGATGGATGATGATCATATCCATACTAGATCATATGGTATAGATCTTGAGAGATTTGCATTTGATCTAGACATCTCCGTAGATCCTATATTATTGGAAGATAGATTTATCATGGGATATAGGTCACATAGGGGCATCATTGATGGAGATAGACCATGTTTATGAGGATGACCTCAAAGGCCTTGGGGATGCCATAGATGATGATTTAAGAGATGATACCATTTATCTTTCATGTGAGAATACCTCTTCATTTTTTAGCGTGATGACTATGATGATGTTGATGATTATATTGATATCTTAGATCATTATATACACATAGAGGGTTTTTCACATGAGGAGGTAGTACATTATTTGGCTCATGCCCATATACCTATTGATGTAGTGGATCATGCCTTTGACATTTTGAGTGATACTACATGGGATGACAGCATTGGTTCACTCTTACCCTCGCATGATGCTGACCTTAAGATATGTTCTTTTGGCTTCTATGGATGTCGACACGATTTTGTTTTCTATGGAACTAGGACATTTACTTTTAGATGTAGTATATGTCATTTGGGATGCATGGTCTGATTATATGGTGCATTATGTGGATTTACATGCATCACATCAAGATTCTCACCTGAGTAGTTATATGGACCATGTATTTAATGATATTTCTGGTGGTCATTTCACTTTGGATGAGGAGCTTGGATACTTCCTTCTCAATCCAGGTGGTCACACATTTGTTCCATGGTTAGATGGTCTACACTTTGGCTATCCATTTGACCTAGACAGAGTTATAGTGAGTTACATCATCGACATGGGTGTCTGTCCATTTGATCCAAGAGAATTGGCTGGCCAAGACACTGACATTTGCTCTCTATATTTTCCATTCAATCCAGGTGGTTCGAGAGTCATTGCTTTGGAGCCTATATGGTTTGGATTTACATTCCATATGTGTGGTCACACTTGTGTGGATTACCTCATCTTCAAGGCGATACTAGTATCTTTTCCATTTGATCATGGAGGATACTTGACTAGCTTCATCATTGACAGTGGTTCCTTATCCTCTCCACTTGTACCAGATTATCATGGAACCATTGCCTAGATTTTGTATGCCTCGGATTTCCTTTCGATCTAGGCACTTGCATAGATAGCCTCATCGTCGATGGGAGCCCTCAATCCTTTCCATTCGACCTTGGGAGTCATATGATTCATGAATGGGTCTTCTGCTACATCGAGATGTGATTTTTGGCTTTTGTACATAGCCACTTGTATATGTCTTTTCTTTGGGCATAAACACCCTTTGATTTTGAGGATAAAATCATTATAGGAGGGGATGGTTTGTGATGAAGCAACACCTTTAGTGTAGCTCTAGGACCTTGGTCATGGGCTCAAGTATAAAAGGGGGCTCATGGCCTATCATTGTACCCTTTAAACTTTTCATCTTGACTCCTTTCTTGGAGATGGCCTTTCATGGTCTAAGACTCATGGCAAGCTTGATAGCCATCCTCTTGGTGGGAAGTTAACTCACTTAGTCATCATGGCAATTGTATGAGATTATCCTTAATCTTATATTAGTTGATGATTATTTATCCCTAACCTAAGATTTATGATCACTCCAGTTCAGTTCTATCAGTAAGTTAATAGTTTTTCCTCCATCTGACTGTGCTCCCCTTAACATATTACCTATATTGACATCTATCTCACAGGAGCTCGTATAGATATGAGAAAAGGTCCACTATTTGTATATGTTTTTCTTTCCTAGACTTAGGGTTTAATCTATCAACTACCACTCTAACTCTACGCACTCTTCTTCTTACCAAATTTTGGTAAAGCTATCTTTTCTACAACTAGGAGAAACTTCAAGTGGTTGTCTTAAATTTATGGACAAGGGAATCTTCTCTAATTCTATCCATAAATCAAACACTCTATTCCGTGGAGATCCATAACTTCCCTCTTATCCATCCTTTCTTTATGAGATAATCGTTTAGGAAAGGGTGCCATTGCTACTTGTATTTGTGAGTTTTTCAAGGGGAGTGATAAGATAAAATGATTTGAAGGCTATCTCAGACTCTACTGGTTCAATGTTGTGGCTTACATTTTCCCCCACACTTACTTTCTTAGGCTCAGCAAGTATCACGTTCTCAGTGAATTGAGATGAATCTTTCTCTAATCCTTCCTGGTTTATCTCTGCTGTGAACGAGTCACTATGCTAATCATTGGTTCCATTTGTAAAGGATATTCTGCGAGGGACGTATTTTAATTTAATGGTCTGGAAGGGATCCTCTTTCACTCACCACTTCTTTACCCTTATCTTCAGCTAGTCAAAGACTTGGTTCTCAGTGCAGAATTTTGGTCATAATGGCCTTCCCCACTACAATTTCTACATATGGGAGTGTAATCTTAGTGCATTTTTTTGGGGAAATAAGCCGCTATATGCTCCTCTTATTGAAAATGATAGCAAATTATGGGGCCTTGTGGCCTAAACGATCACCCATTCCATTATTTCTAGGATTTTCAAAGTTCCTTCTAAAAGGAGAACCTTGTTGTATATTTCCACTATTGTTAGGATATGAGGTTTTGGGTAATGGAGGTTGCCCTTGTGCAGGCAATCCTCTTTGCATAAAAGGTCGTGGTGGTGGGCCTATCTCACGAGTAGCATTTGCTCTCTCCATGAAGTTATAATTAGTTTGCAATCCTTAAGCTTATTGTTGTGTTGATGGTTGCACTTGATATAACAGTGGACTTCACTATGATTGCTTTGCAAACAATAATTATAGAAGAGTGTTCGGGGTTGGTCTGGAACAATCCTTGATGCTGTTGGACATTCTGTTTCTAAATGACCATACCCATGGCACTTCCCACACCAAATATTTGATCTTGGTGGGTTTTAAGTATTAGCCTCATTTTGTGATGCCATAACATATACTTCCTGTTGTTTGCGGGCATACTGCATTAAGAATTTCTTCTTTAAAGTTGTTGCTCCGCATTAAGTTGGCCACAAATGTTGTGCTAAAAGATCCTTACCATGTGTAGTAACCAGCAGGATTCAAACCTAAGCCCCCACCTGATATTTTACATCAACAAAAAAAGTATTTTGGACTTTTTTTCTTATTGAAGTGAGCTTTTTCATGCTTTCTAAAGTCGTTTAACAACTAAAACTATCATTTTAACCCCTTTTTCTCACATTAAGGAAACATTTTTTCTTTGAAAATAAGTGTAACTTTTTTTAAAATTAGACAACTTTTAAATGTAAGCTTATTCTAGATATTTTAAAATTCATCTATACACACACAACAAACTCTCCCAAAAAAGTATATATTATCAATTTGTAAATTGTGATACTCAAGAGCTTCAAAATGGATTTTAATACTGCTCTCATCAAAAGCCAAAATAGGGTTTTATAATTAAGATATTAATTACATCTAGATAACACTTTTGTAATATATTCATATAAACTGATTTTTTTTTTATAGTTGGACTTTATAGCACATCCTCAATCGTGCTAACATGGCAGTAGACCCAAAGAGTCTAAGCTTCAAATACACATAGAAGAGAAAAATGTATTTAACAACGAGTCATGAAAAATGACAGAGAGTTGTGAGTTATCGTTTGCAACAGACTATCTTGATTTTTCACTAGTCCTAAATATTGATCAATTGCACAATCTTTTGGAGACATTAAAGAGAACTGTTTTTATAACTTTCACAAAATAAGCATAGTTTCAAACTTCTTTTAAAAACTATACATATTGCTAATTTAAAGGTGAAGAAAATTTTCACTTTTCATGTCAAATAAAAAAATAAAGAAAACAAGGTCAATGGCAAGATCTAATATTCTTTAAAACTACTAATAATTCATACATGTGTGTTCCTCCTGCCATGGTGGCTTGTGTTGGGTTTCTTAGAATCATAAATGTGAATCCTTCTTGGTACTGTTGTGGATGGGTGTCCACTGGCATGGTGCTACACAGTATGTGTTCCTCTTGCCATAGTGTCTTGTGTTTGGTTTCTTGGAATCATAAATGTGACTCCTTCTCGGGACTGTTGGATGGGTGTCTGAGCAAAACATCCTTAGTCATTGATTGACATTCCTATCCTTGCATATTGGTCCACCGGCATGGTGTACAATATGTGTTCCTCCTGCCAGTGTCTTGTGATGTGTTTCATAAATGTGACTTCTTCTTGGAACTATTGGGGATGGATGTCCAAGCATAGCATCCTTGGTTATTGGTTAACATTCCCATCCTTGGGTTAGTAGTTTACCACATGTTGGTGTTTCAACCCATGGCTATCATGGACTACGTCTAAGCACCTCTTGCAAGAAAACCCAAGTTTATTACAACATTTAGGGTAAAATTGGGGTGATTTGGGCTTTGGTGGTCTAACAAAATTGGATAACCACTGGGACCTTCACCTAGATTAACACTTTCTTGGCTCATTTAATAAGGGAATCCTTGCTCGAGGTAGTTTGTATTATTTTTTACCTTTTCAGTTTGAATGTACTCTATTAAGTATCGTCAAGAACTAAGGTTACAAGAGTACGAATAATGTAATTCTTTGAATCATTGTAGTTGGGTAGATTGCTCTTGCTAATAATATTATGAGAACATTACTGTTTTTTAATCTTTTCTATGGTCAAATTTTGTGCTTAAACTCTAGAATTCTCACCCAAAAACACCCAAATAGAATTTCGGAAAGAGTTTTCTCATGGCATGATAAGTCAACATAAGAAAAGGTTTTCTCATAGCATGATGGTGATATCGTAATATTATTTTAGTCATATAGATGATCTCTAGGACATGCATGTTCAAAGGTTTAAATAGTGTTTAAGAATTCCATATAGACAATGTCAAAGATTTCAAAAGATTTCTCACACAAGTGACGAAAGGTTCTCAACTTTTGTCATACAACTTGGCTATATAGACAGATTGAAATAGTGACGGAATGATATTATCTATCGTATAATGGGTTCTAAGGTGGTTTTACATGAATTTAAACAAGGACATGAACAAGGGAAACAAAAAATTCAGGCTTTGGCCCAAATGGGTTTCTAACTCGTTTGACCTCAGTGTGGTGCTGAGAACAATGTTACATGCTTTCTTATAACCACTCGAATATTAACTACATAAATTTATATGGTAATTTATTCCTTATGTGGCTGGTTGTCTTAGCTTCACAAAGTCATTCCCCAAATTTTTAGATAATATGGAATAATAAAGATTTAATATCATTACTCTTTCTTGGCATACATTATAGGTTCTGTAATATTTTGATTCACCTTTGAACAAGGCTGGTCATCATAGACCTATGTGTGTTACACCTTTCAACCTATCATATCTACACCACTCGAATATTAACTACATAAATTTATATGGTAATTTATTCCTTATGTGGCTGGTTGTATTAGCTTCACAAAGTCATTCCCCAAATTTTTAGATAATATGGAATAATAAAGATTTAATATCATTACTCTTTCTTGGCATACATTATAGGTTCTGTAATATTTTGATTCACCTTTGAACAAGGCTGGTCATCATAGACCTATGTGTGTTACACCTTTCAACCTATCATATCTACACCAAAGTGTCTCTAAGTAGTGCCCTCAATTAACAATTGTACCACTCAACTTTCTCAATGCATTTGCAAAAGTCCAATCCTTGCTATCTCACAATGATTTAATATAGGGTTTTCTTTCTAATTAGTTTTTTTGGCTACATTTTCTTGTGACAACATTTGGATTATGCAGCCCATTAGATAGATATTCTAGGACTTTTGTGACCCATTTTGATAATCTATCTTGTATAATGGGAAATCCTTGGACTTTTTTTTGCTTTTTCCAAACAATGGTGCATTTGTGAGCTCATCATTCATGGTTAGTTCCTTACTAGCCATACAAAAATATTGAGAAAATGAATTGTAAGATTAATATAATCTTTACTTATAGTAATGGCTTCTCTCTTTAACAAATGTTTTTAAAAAAATTCCATGTATATCAAGGACCCCTTCCTTTGTGCCATTGGCACAAATCCTTTTTAATAAGTATGGGCGGCACACCTACTCCATCTTGCACATTTGGCAATAGGTGGAAATTACTTGAGAAATACGTTTTTTTCAATTATAAATCTTATGTAGTGGAAGCACATAGTACATAATTGAAAGATCTCTATGGGACTCCAATAAGAGTAGTCTCAACAATACTTTAATAGGACACTACTTAAAACTATGCCTACTTCAGAAAGATAGATAATCAGGCACTTGTCAAACACCAACTTTCAAATGTTGTTTTTGAAAGCTTTTGAATGCAACCAATAAAGAAGATTAAATATCTACTTGGCTTTCACATTATAAACACTTTTTTATAACTTAAACTAATTTAGGGGCTTACGTTATCACATGGCTTCAACATAACTCACGTAAATGGCACCAATGCATGTGATAGTGACATTGGTTGGGTTGTTGTCATACTTGCCATGCTAATGTTTGCCATATGCAAGTGGATCCCATATACAATGGAAAGGGGAGGAGTGACATTTTGGTGGGTAAGAAGTTGGGTTGGGTTGGACGTGAGAAGGTGAGAGTTGACATTGGTAATGGAGGCAAGAAAGGAGGTACAACATGTAAAGAAAGGTAGAATGAGAAGGACACATTATAGAAGGTCAAGTTTGATGGGATTGTGTGTCCATTTATTAGCAACATTCTCTCTCTCTCTCTCTCTCTCTCTCTCTCTCTCTCTCTCTTTTTCTCTCTCATGCTCACATGCACACCCTCATGCATACATTGTTGTATGGCGATAACATAGGTGGACTTTTTTGCATAGTGGCATGATGATCTTGAATGCTTTTATAAATTAAAAAAATTCACTTTCACTATCAAAGTCTATGATCTTGAATGCTTCTATTAATAATTTCATGATCAAAGTCTATGATTTGTTTTATTAGATATTCAAAGAAGGATTTGTCACGCTTGCCTTGCTTCATATATGCATTCTTCTCTTCATCAATTTTTTTTCCTTGGCAAGTTGTTTCATTATTCTACTTTTTTTTATCTAGTAGATACTGAAGTGCTTAGTGGGGCTTGGGTAATGCAATAGTAAAGTGAGTAGAAAATTATTATTGAGGCCCATAGGTGGAAAGTGTATGACTATGGGGCTCTCCTGGTTTAATACGCAAGGTCCCCCTTCCCCTCCTTTTCATAGTGGGGCTCCTTGCATGCATGCATGATCATTTCACCATGATCTTCATACTTGTACTTTATACGTTTTCTTGATATTGCACCCAATAGGTTGGATGCCCCTCTATACAATAGAGAGAACTCCATAAAATTGTGTAGTCATGTCAAAACTCTCTCCTTCTATCCTTGTATGACATGCATAGAAGCATACATGTGAGCTCAAGGACACACACACACACATGTGTAAACATGCCAATGCTACACACGCATGCACATGCACATGCACATGCACGCACACACACCCACACATACAGAGATGGACACTTCTTATATAATTGCTATCATATAAGGTCTAAACTTTAAGTCACAATGCCATGATGTAGAAAGATGGGATGAGGACGAGTTGGCATGGTGGGTGATGCAAGTTTCTCTCCATTTCCTTACCTAGTAATATGTGGGTCCTTGAGGGGGGGCCAAGAAAACGATGGTATACGGAGTGTTATGGTGCGCACGTGTGGTTGAGAGTGCCATGAGGACAAGATGGCATTGTCCATCTCTCTTTTTCTTTCAAAATATTTTACTAGTAATTTTCATAACCTTACACAGAGGAGGGCAAGACATTAGGTACCTTCAAGACATGGAACTCGAAAGTGAAAAGGGGCTCAAAAAGAAAAGAGAGGGAGGCTTTGACTCCCACATGGACCTTTACCTTCTTTGCAAACCTACTTAATAATTCAATAATTCAGTGCTTTTTCAAGCAAGCAAACAAACAAGCACCTACTACTAGTTTTGTAGTAGTAGTAGTAGTAGTAGTAGTGGTGCTCACCATCACACTCAATCCATTCTGTGTGTTTCCTAACTGAGGGACATCTCTCAGGTACACCAAGTAGATGGGCTCTGCAAGCTTTCATGCATTACTAAGCAATCTGCAGGGCTCATTTCTCCCTGTCAACTGAGAACTCCCCTGACAAGGTTTGCTTTTAGCTGCTCCTTTTCTTTTCCCCTTAGCTTTCTTCTCGTCTCTGCTTTCAATCGCTAGAGCTCGTTAATTACTGTTGATTATGTGCTAGAATTTGTTAATCTTGGCTTTGTTATCTGTTCTGGTTTCATCTAAGCGGTCACTATATCTGTATTAATCTTTTTTTTAATCTTCTCAAAACCCTTCTAATTAGTAGTATGTTGATCTGTTGTAGCTCCTGCAAAGTATAATTGGATTCTAGACTTCTGGAAAATCGTAATGGATTTATAAGTACGATTAACGTGTTTTAGCGTCTTGGAAAACCCTACTTCCATGGCCATAATGGCAGTGGGTTCTAACGAAAGATAGTGGTAATCTGTTTTAGTTTCTTCAAAACGCTAATTCTGGTATGCAGGGCAATGCCCTGTAGTGATTTGTTTCGGCTTCATCTTGCCCTTGTTCTGGCTTCTGCTAAACCCTAATTTTGACTTGTATAGTAATGTTTGCCTTTGCTTATTCTGGTATGCAGGGCAATGCCCTGTAGTGATTTGTTTTGGCTTCATCTTGCCCTTGTGATTTGTTCTGGCTTCTGCTAAACCCTAATTTTGACTTGTATGGTAATGTTTGCCTTTGCTTATCCTTACCAAATTTTGTGACTTCTGCTAAACCTTTATTTTAGTATGTCTGGTTCATACTTGCCCTTGCAGTTACCTGTTCTAGTTTGAGCTATAACCCTGATAACTATATGTAAGGTGTGATATGTTTCAGCTTTTGATAAACCTTAATTTTGATTTGTGGGACTATCTGAAACCCTAATTCGCTCATTGAGGCCCTAATTTTCCCCACATGAATTTTCATTTGGAAGCCCTAGTTTTCAAATGGAAACTAGTTTGATTTGTGGGACTCTCTCAAACCCTAATTCGCCTGTGTGGAGTTCATTGAGGCCCTAGTTTTCCTTTCATTTGGAAACCCTAGTTTTCCTGTGGAAACATTTTTTTTTTTGTTGAAACCCCAATCTTTCTGTGTAAACGTCTTTTTGCAACCCTAGTTTTTCTTTGTTTTGAAACCCTATTTTTTCTATGTAAGCATTGTATTTCAAAACTCTAATATTTATGTCTTTGAGCCCTAATTTTTTCTATGTGAAGATGTACCAGCCACAGTACGGAAACCCTAGCATGACATTGCCATCAGATGGTACAAACCCTAATTCTCAGCAGCAGCAGCAGCAGAAACAGCTATCTTTATCTGGGACTAATCTTCCAGGGGACGTCAGTATAGTGGCCTCCACTGATCCGAAGCCGCGGCTTCGCTGGACTCCGGAGCTGCATGACCGCTTTGTCAATGCAGTAACACAGCTGGGAGGCGCAGACAGTAAGCCATGCCTTCTTAACCTCATCATTTCAATTTTAAGAAGTTTTTAATTCTGGAAGCCTCTTAACTTGATGGGTTTAATCCAATGAATTTACACTGCAAGTGGAGTTTTTTGTTGATGATGCAGACAAATTATTAGTTAGTGATTCTTAACCTGATCGCTTAGATTTAGATCCAATGTTTTCCATAGGCTTTCACCTGAATTTTATCTTCCAAAGCAATAATTAACCTGATTAATTGGTGTTTGCTTTTCCTGAGTTTAGCTTCTTATGAATCATATATCGCTGGTGCATGCATATATATTGATGCCCATGCCGCTGTGTGTGCACGCACGCGTGTGTGTAACATCTAAAAGGTCTATGAGACCAAAAGATGTTACATATGATCCATGAGTAATCTGCATGTCAACGACATGAGAAAAGAAACGTACTGCTAAAAAAAAACAGGACCAGTGACCCTCTGTGTGTACAATGGGGTCGGCACAAAAACCTCATGTATCACCAAAGATCATGTGGCATCCTCCTTGATGACATCATATATAGGGAGGTGATGTCCAATGCCTGGGAAGGTGCTGCTCTTTGGTGCTGAAGGATCTCCCCGATCTGGAACTGACGAGAGGATGGACGGGATCTTGGGGATGGGCGTGTCTGGATCTCTGAAGGGACTAACCCATCGCAACAGACAACTGTGAAGCTGCGATTGAAAAAGAACGCAAATAAGAGAGAATGCACACTCCCTAAGCATGAGTAATGAAAGATGTTTGAAAACAACCCATGACCCAGATTTTACCACAAATTGCCCTCCTGAGGACCCTCATCCTCCCTTGTGCCTGATCCCTGCCACCTGGGGATTCCAAGTGTATGAGGAGCCAGCAAGTCTTGGTGACAGGCTCAAGTGTCTCATCCGGGATTTTTGTCCCCTCCGATGTCACATGAGCTGATAGAGTACCTGTCAGTCAACTCTGAGAGAGAGAGAGAGAGAGAGAGAGAGAGGGATGATGCATATGCACTGGTCACGTCTTGAAAGTGAAAGAGTACATGGTATACACACCTTCTACTTTTAATCATTCAGGGCTTTATCAAGTTGGTTACTCCAAGTAAAGATTTCAAGTTTCTTTGTGTAGCTACAGGATATGACCTACTAGTGTCTCCATTTTCTCTAACATGAGCATCTGGGGTTACACCTTGTAACATAATAAGATAAGGTTTCACATGAACCCCATCGGGAAATAAAGGTTTTTTCTGATGCTATGTGCGCTGGCTTTCTGTTTGCAGAAGCAACTCCAAAGTCCTTGATGAAGGTTATGAATGTGAAAGGGCTTACCTTGTACCATTTAAAAAGTCATCTGCAGGCAAGTATTAGCACCTATCAGTCTTTTTTGAAGAGGGTTTTGTTGCATTTCAATGTGTTTCTAAGTTTGAAACTGCCTGATTATGCCCTCTCCAGAAATACAGGCTTGGGAAACAACCTCAGCGGGATGCAAACACGGCAGATGGATGCAAAGAGCGTAAGTATTTTTTCTTGGTCTTTTTTATCTAGTATGTGTGTACACTAGAATCTTGTTGAAATGATGTGGCTGGACTTTTTTCAGATGAACAGTCATCAACAGATGATATGGAAGCCTCAAAGAATCAGAAGGAGTGAGTATAGGTTTCTAACTAATGCCACGGGCACTCCTGTGCTGACAATTTGCATTTGTGCTACCTGTACACCTAGTTGGCATCATGAAAAGAGGTTGCTGTGATGCGCAGGTCTATAGAGATTGCAGACGCTTTGCGACAACAGATGGAGGTGCAGAAGAAGCTGCAGGAACAGCTTGAGGTAAAAATCCAGGGTCTCTACACTATCACGCAAACATATCACAGCAATCATTCATAGTGCATACTGCTCAGTTTGAACTAAGGTTTTTGCTCTCTTCTGAAACAGCTGTTTGGGTGGCACAGGTACAGAGGCGCCTTCAGATGCGCATGGAGGCACAGGGAAGGTACCTGCAGTCAGTTCTGGAGAAAGCCCAAGAGCTTCTGGCTTCACAATCTTGTGGGTTGGAGGAAGCTACCATGGATGAGCTTGCAGATGTGGGTTCAGATCCGAATGCACATTGCATGAGCTCTCCACTCCCTTGTCTGCCCATGCTTGCTCTCCCACCTCGGACAGGCGCCCAGGCCGCCGACGCTGAGCTGCTTCAAGCAACCAATGACGAGAAAGGAGCAGTAGTAGCTGGAGACTTATGCTCCATGGATCCTGACTCGGATGCAAGCTTCTCGTTCTCTCAAGATTTGGCCTGGGTCGGGAGAAGGTCAAGACCCGGGGGTGTTGTTGAAGGCGCCCAATATGCAGGCGGCTTTTCCCTCCTAACAGATGGACTCTTTGTGAATGAAGCCTCCGCCACACTGATTGACGACGAAGCAGCAAGGCACTTCCTTTGTGCAAACTCAAAAAGCGAGCTCGCTTGGGAGCCCTTCTCAACCAATGCGTATGATTCTATGTGGTGACATGATCGTGTACAGTTTAGTTCTTCATCTGAGATGAAAGCGTATGCAGGTTGCGGAGGGGAGGGCCTAGTGTAGCAAAGATATGGGTCTTTGTGAACAGTGACCTGTGCGCTGCTGCTGCTCCCCCTCACGCTTGAGCAGTTGAGCAGGGAGCTGCCACACGTGACGGAGCCCTTGCAGTTGCCAGATTTGTGGATATGGATGTAGAGGAGGGCAACAAACCAGCTTTACCATTATTTCTTAATTCCTACAATTTGTAACATTAATCAAATAAGCTTTTTCGATTCTACATAAAAAAGCTTAATGGCAATGTTTGTTGCTATAGAACTGTACACCATACATCTGCCTGCTGGGAGTATTGACAGTGCATGTGTACACAAAATCGATGGATTGGTGTGTTTTTCAGGAGGGACCTGCTGTTTGGCAAACCAAGTCACAATCACTTAGGCTACTTTGCCTACAAGGTGCTCTGTAAATCTAAGCATCACTAGCTCTCTTTAATTACATGCCCCACTAAAGAATCAATATTTCAATAGCATCCAAAATGGTTTTACATTTAAACAATGGTGCCTAAAAAGATAAAGTTTGCAAATACAGAGTTATAGTTGATTTTCTCACTCTATAGCTAAAAAGCAAAGCCATAAAAATTGTGGTTTGCACAAATTTGTTTGAAAGGTTTCTTTGCAATTGAGATGCTTAGCTTCGAGAGATTGCTTAAGTTCTAAAATAACGAAATTTGCCATCTGATTCGCGGTCATTTGATAGTAATCTTTTGTGTTTGAGATCCACGGTGTTAGATTTCTTTTGATTTCTCATGGCTCTTAGGAAAATCAGGGCTTGCTTTATCTTTCTTTGGAACTGTCATAAGGAGAAATCTCCTTTAAAGTCCATGATTAAATTTAAAAGGGATGGTTAAAGAGCTGTTGCTCATTAGGTCTTCTGACCTAGTAGAAGGATTTATACAGGCACAATAGAGATCCAAGGTTTGTAGATGTGCCAAGCCAACAATGTCTCAAAAAAGAAGGATATTCTTCATCTTGATGATAGTCATGTCCAGAGTAAAGCTCTAAATGTACTTTGAAAGCTGAATGTGATGAGGAAAAGCTATGGTACAGAGAAACAACCATCTAAGAAGTGAAATGATGTGAGCATCTTTGCACATACATCAGTAGATTATGAAAGCCTTCTACTACCGTGTAGAGAACAACCTTCTAAGAGGTAAAATGATGTGAGCATCTTTGCACATACATAAGTAGATGATGAAAGCCCTTTACTAACACATGGTGCAATTTCAATCATGATTGGTTTGCTATATTTCTTTTGTATTTATTAGCATGGTCCTTAGGTTGTTCAAGGGAGTTTAGGGGTTCTTTATTAGCATGGTCACAACCATAGATACCAAGCTAAGAAATTCAAAGCTATGGTAAAGAAACAACCATCTATGAGGTGATATGATGTGAGCATCCTCACACATGCATATAAGTACCTTGTACCAACACAATGGAAGTTCTAGCAAGAACATGTCCAGATAACCTTACATGAGAAAGGCTTTTGTAATGTTTTTATGTTAATACGAGTGCCCATTGAGCCCCATCCAAGACATGAGATGAGATGAGTATTCATAATATCATAGCCTAGACAATGCACCACATATGCTCCATATGATGGCAAAGATGTATCAACATTTATTAAGGCCTGGTTCAGACTCTACTATTGAACACT
The DNA here is from genome assembly GCF_041138505.1 of Cibotium barometz. Taxonomy (NCBI): domain Eukaryota; kingdom Viridiplantae; phylum Streptophyta; class Polypodiopsida; order Cyatheales; family Cibotiaceae; genus Cibotium; species Cibotium barometz. The sequence continues at coordinate 17,388,269 of NC_141093.1, forward strand.
TCACACCAAAAAGCTATTGACACCCATTCCAGTGAATGTAGTACTCCTCATTTCTATTTCTATCTCCCTCAATGTGCATAATTTGCATATGTGCTCCTCATGTGGTAAGCCCTCTGCACTCACCATTTCAATCAAAAAGTAATATGTGATCCTCACCTGGTATGCCCTCTGCTCTCCCCGTTTCAATCAAAGGCCATGGAAATCCTCATGGTACGAGACGTGTTTGTGCAGGCAACTAGCCCGCTCAAAGAGACCATCCTCACTAACTCACAAAATCTCCATAGAATTGGAGTTTTGTAAAGTGCACTAGCTTGGATATGCAACGATATGTATGAAATTTGGTCAAATCTAGATAGATTATCTCTTGGTGTGAGATATCTAAGCATCCAAGCTATATTGGACCAGGGAGGGGTACAAAATTTATGGTGATGCAATTTTTTCTCACTAGAATAAATACACTGGTTTTGTAGGTACCCGTGTAGATCTCGATGTATACTGAGAGCGATCTTATATTCTCCCCCACTTGAAAATCTGTGATGTTCTCATCTCACGAATTGGGGATAATCTCTTATTATATCTTCTTCCTTTTCCCAGGTAGCATCTTCAACCGTGAGAAGAACTTCCATTTAACCAGATACTCTTTTAAGATTCTACTCCTAAGGAGCATTTATTATAATGTTTAGAACTTCTTCAGGTTCCAATTCCACTTGTCCTTGAGCGGGAAAGGCAACCTACTCATCATCTAATATATAACTCGGATATGGTACATGCTTCTTCAAATAACCTCACATGAAAAACATCGTGGATCTTTAAGTATGGAGAAAGCGGAAACTCATAAGCCGGATCTCCAATTTTCCTTATAATTACATAAGGTCCGTAATATCAAGGTGATAGCTTCTTGTACTTTCCCAAGGAAAGAGAAATTCTCTTGGGTAAGAAAAATCAAATCACCTTCTTCAAACTCTCTATAGAAGTATGAACATATTGCTTTTATCTCTCCTGAGTAGCTTTGATATCTTTCTTTATGGGCTGCATCTAACCATCTAACTTCTTCGATATTTCCATTTTGATTAGTGGGTTGGACCAATTCAAAGGTGTTACACAATCTTGTTCGTGAAATACCTTGAATGGACTTATTCCTATGCTTTGAATGATGAGATGCATTATAGGCAAATTCTACCAAATGAAGATAGTTCATCCTTTTTTTGGGCTCTCGTCCATAAAAGGCTCAAAGGATATCTTCAATTACTTGCTTCACTCTCTTGGTCTGGCCATCGGTCTTCTCTGGGTAATAGAGAGTATTGAGATCTAGAGAGGTTCCCACAACTTTGAAGAAAGCAATCCAAAAATGGGATGTAAACTTTGCATCTCGATCACTGAAAATCCTTTTTGACAATCCATGAAGTCTGAATATTTCCTTCAAACGACATTAGCAACATCAAGAGTTAAATAAGTCTTCTTTACTAAAATCGGATAAGTGACCTTTGTCAATCGATCTACCACCACTAAGATAGAGTCATATCCAGCATTAACTAAAGGCAATATCTCGCAATGAAGTCCATGCTTATGCATTCTTGCGGAACATCTAGGGGATGCAACTTTGCTGGCATTTTTATCCTTTTGGCCTTTATCTTCTGGCGGACTAAGAACAAAAATATTGCAATACATCTCTCTTAAGCTTAGGCCAAAAGAGACTTTTTCTTTAGTGCTATGAAAGTCTTCACATAGCCGGGGTGCCCTATTATAAGGCTATCATGAGCTTCATTTAAAATTCCTCTTATTAAGGGGGTGATTTTTTAGCAGCAATGGGGTCATGAGAGCTTCATAAAAATTTTAGTGAGCTTTTATTGCACCTAGGATTACACATTATTATTGAATATAGATAGGTTTCATATATGATTACCAAGATTATTTAGCAAAACATATATAGAGATATATTTATACACACACACACACACACACACACAATTAGTGAGTGTACTTGTTCTAAGTTTCCCCACCACATGAAATCCTACTTGTATAATATCGTTAATATATATCATCAACAAGATTAAGACATCAAGGCAAACTATTATCTCAACATCAAGTTTCCCCACCACATGAAATCCTACTTGTATAATATCATTAATATATATCATCAACAAGATTAAGACATCAAGGCAAACTATTATCTCAACATCTAAAAAAATATATACACCATAGTTAGAGTGCATACAATGTATGAGCTTTACATACATTATATCCACAACCTGCAAAACACATCTACAACACTTTGTCCTAGAGTTGTAAAAGTGGCCACCAACTATTTGTGCATACAGGGAGCTTGTTGAGACTGCATGTGGTGTGGCATCGGCATAGTAATTCTTAATGCAAGGCCTCATCTCCTAGAGTTATAATCATACACATAAGGAAAGTGCTAGTAAGGGCCCATGCCTTCACTTTGTGGATTCTTGCATGCTATGACTTTTTGCATTTGATTGGTTGTTACTGATATAGTGGTCTGGAATTCCTTGGCATGTCATGGTGGAACTAGAGATTGGGAAAGTACTTGATGATAATGATAAGGAATGAATGGATTACACGAGTACAAATAGCCCTAGCCCTGGGGCTGATGTGGCTAACACACAAGAGTGTGTTCACATTGGGGAAAAACCCTTGCTGGAAAGTACTCGATGATAATGATAAAGAATAAATGGAGTACAAGAGTACAAATAGCCCTAGCCCTAGGGCTGATTGAAAAGATGTAGGGAATAAGGGAGCTTGAGCTCTTGTAAACAAGCACACACACACACACACACACACACACACACACACACACACACACACACAAACCCTAGAAGAGAACACACAAGGTGAGAGGCTGAAAACCTATTCGTATTCTTCTTCAACAAAAGAGGTCTAAAAAAGAGATAAAGTGACTAACACACATACTAGAGTATATACAAGCTAGAGTATATACAAGCGGTACATAATGTAAACACGCTAAAGTGGAGTCAGTAGGTGTGGGGACTGTCAGTGTAGTCCAGGTGTAGAAACTCTGGCGAAGATATGACAGTGCCAGGTACCAAAACCGCCAGTGATGTAAATGTTGAACGGTCACGCAGGTTCCTTGTTGTGAGTGTCAGCTCATGTTGAGGTTGACATCTCAACACTGATGTGGCTAACACACAAGAGTGTGTTCACACTGGGGAAAAACCCTTGCTAGCACAAGAAGGTAAAAAGTACCCATGTGTAGGGTTGTTCACACCAGGGACTGCTAGGCTAACAAACCCCCTAAAGTGTGAATGGTGTGAACGTACAGGGTGTAGCAAAAACTAGGTAAATGCATCTACCACATTGATCTATGTAGGCACATTAGTCAAGGCATTCTCTCCTGCATGGAGACTCTCCTGACATATTGAAATGCACCTTAATGTGATGTATCCACGCATAAAAAACTCAAAATCCCCAACCACGACTGCGTATCCATTTTAAGTAGTAGACGACTATCTAATATGTAGAGCTACCCCAATAGACAGTGGAGCCAACACATACCTGAATAGTTGTGAATGTTGTTGTACTTAGATTCATAACCTGAAGTGGTTGCTATTGAAAATAGTGACCACTATCTGACGCCTTAGTGTCAGATCATCATGCCCAATGACTTTGAGACAGACAAGCATAAAGAAGACTAAATTCTTCACTTCTTTTGAATGCCAAGTATTAAGGCAATGTTGTTAGAAACAATGACCACTATCTGCCTGATGCCTTAGTGTCAGATCATCATGCCCAATGACTTTGAGGCGTACAAGAATAAAGAAGATTGAATTCTTCACTTCTTACCAATGCCAAGTATTAGGGCAATGCTAAAATATGCTCCAGTGGTGACACTACATATTGAACACAAGACGGGTATGGTATAGAGAAGAAGGTATCTAATAGTGTGCTAATAAGGAGCAACATCAAAAGCTGATTGAGTAGGAGGCTCCCCTCAACTGGTATGAATTGGATACCCAAATAGTGCAAAAACCCAATGTCCAAAACACCAAATGTATGTTGTAACGTCACGAGCAAATTAACTGATGAATCTATTGATGGGTCAGCAGTAGAGTTGAAAACTCAATGCATGGCTGAAACTCGATTTTAGCTCCCAAAGCAGCAAAAGGAGAAAATTACTCATGAGGTAATGTGGAAGCAACATGAGTTGTATCAGCCAAATGAGATGCATGTCCAAAGGCAGCTCGTGTCTTGCTGTTAGCAAGAAATCATAATGGCTGCATGCTCTTCAAGGAATGCATGACCCATGGAAGCAGAGCAATATGGGAAATTGAGGCTGCTGACTAATTGTCAGCAGCAATAGAGCAGAGAAGAAGACTAATTCAGATCTAAAATAGGCTCAGCTGAGTCAGTAATAAGTAGAGGATGTGAGCATTGTGGACAACAACAATGTATAAGCTTTCAAGGTGCCAATACATCTGAAAAATAACCTATGTCAATGGGCAAGCCTACAAGGTGTAATCAGCAATGGAAACGGGCTATTTTAGTAAACCCTGCCAAAAGTGCTAATATAATAATTTGTCAATCAGGGGCAGCAAGGCATACATCTAGCCAGACCATGAGAGTATCAAGCAACCTCTCAGTATGGCAAAGTAAATAAGATGTATAATCCCACACAAATTGAGGTAGAAGAACCCTCAATTATACATAATGACAAGGCAACCAAGTTGAAGACAATGTAATAGGCTGACTCCATTAGCATTCATGTCAATGAGCTGTAAATGTGAGACAACTTAAACAATGCGCTAGTTCAGCATAAGTAATACATCGCAGTAAATAAAACATCACATACAATAGCAAAATTGAGGGGCCAATGCATAAGTGACCACATACATCACCAACAACAGCAATACATAGCTTGTGTCCCCTCTCAAATGCAACTGCCATAGAGATAACTCATGTGACAAGTTCTAGAAAGCATAATCATCTGAGAACTGATCATCACTAGGATCAATGTCAGGCATAGCACCAATTAACAATCCTAATTCAGAGTACGGATCATTGCCAGTATCAATGTAGGCATAGTAGCATCATGTAATGCTACATCAAATGAACCTAGATTAATTGATAATCCTGCATAGAATAAGTATTCCCCCCTTTGATTGGTCCACAATGTCAAGAGTTTGTGTGGGAGTTGGTGGAAAAACTCCTGAACTATATTCTGATGCGGTAACTACATAAGTGATGTGAAGGTATGGTGACCAAAACAAGCATCCTAGAACTCAGCATCATGCATAACCTATGATGTGGAAGCAATCATTGCATAAGCATGAGGATCAATATTCCTATTAGACATGCCAAGCCTGTAAAGGCCATTACACAATGTACCAGAAATTAGAAGCGCATTGGAATTAGTTATGTCGCAAATGGAGCAGTAGTCAGAAAGCTGGATATTCATGTTAGCTTTTGCAAGTGTTAAGACAGAAATTATATGCTCACGGATGCTAGGTACAGAGTGTCAGCAAGAGTACATGTGTCCTCACAACATGAAGTTAGTTCCACATTTTTAATGCCTGTAATGGCATAGGATGTATTACAGCACACAACGCTACACCACCTGATGGAGCATCTCTCAAAGAAGGTGGCAAATAGCTTCTTGCAGGAAGTAATGTGCTTTGTAGCATTTGAATCAAAGTACCAATAAAAATTCGACAATGATATACACGAAGGAGATAAAGCATTGCATTCAACTGCTAAGGTGTCCCCACGGATTTGTCCAGACATTTTACACAGCAAAGAAATGGGCAAACTGAAGTATATGTGACACAAGCAATAGCTTCCAGTGACTTATAGCACCTCAAATGTCTGCTTAGTGAATGTGCAGACTTACCAAATCAGCAATCTATAGGTTGGATCAATGGGGACGCAGAATCTGTAGGTCAAAATTTGACATAGAATCATAAGAAGCTGACGTGGAGTCAGTAGATGAGAAGCTAACATGGCATTCATAGGTTAAAAGATGATGTGGAATCAGTAGTTCAGTGGGTTGAAAGCTAACATGGTGGCAATAAAATGGAGGCTAATGTGGAATCAATAAGCACGATGAAAGATGAAGGTGGAATCGTCAAGTCAAATTCAACTCTGCAGAGTGAACAAACGGACACAGAACTAGCTAATGAACAAAAAATGTTGCAGTTGTGGGATGGAATTTGAATCGATTGATAGATGGACGTTGAATCGGCAGATTGAATTAGCTGATGGAAGCTGAAAGCCAAATGCTGAATGTTGAAGGCAGAATTCTAAAATCTAAATGCAGAATAAAGAGAGCCAAAGCTGAAAGGTGATTGTTGATCAGTAAACCTTGCCAATGGAGTAAACTCGGCCAAATGTTGTAAGCTAACTACTGAAGGCTTACTATTGAAGCGGAAGCCACAGTTAAATGTTACATAAAAAACGAAAGGCTGAACTGAGTAAATTCGATCAAGGAAGTAAACCCGGCCAACTGCTGAATGCGGACATCTGAAGACTAAAAGCTGAATGCCGAATGCTAAGCGCTGAAGGCTGATTGTTGAATGCTCAAGCCGAATGGCTGAAATGCGAAAAGCCTGAAGCCAAATGGCTAAATGGTTGAGTGCTGAAGCCGAATGGCTGAATGTGGAAGCCGAAGAGCCGAACATTGAATTCCATAAGCCAAGCACCGAATGCTTAAAGGTGAGCCAAAATGGCTGAATAGATTAACACTGAAGTCGAATACTGTAATGTGGAATGCCTAAAGCTGAATGGTTAAACAAGGAAAGCCAAATGATGAAGGCCTGATTGGGCAAAGCTGACTCAAACAGTTGATGGACAAGAAAGTCCAATGCCGAAAGCTAAAAGCCGAAGGTGCTAATAGGGAAACATTGACGTAAGCAATTCAATGGCTGATCAATGATCAAGTACAACTGAAGCTAAAGTCGAATGATCAATGTGCAAGTGCTGAATGAGGAAAGCCAAAGGCTAAACTGCTGATTAGGCCAAGCTGACAAACGTAACTAAATGGCTAAACAAACAGAATTGACAAACATAAAAGTCCAATGCCAAATGGAAAGTTGAATGGTTGACTGGACTAAATTGATGGACGTAGAAGTCCAATGTCAAAAACTGAAAGCCAGTACTACTCGGACAACAACAACAACAACAACAACAATAGAAACAACAAAACTTGACGGATATCAAAATCCAATGCCAAAAGCTTCTAAAAGCTTGAGCTAAGTGTAGTGCTAGTGTGTGGGGTTGCCCAAAATGTACGGCAATAGAAAGGAGTGGGAGCTAGTTCAGTGCATCATTGGAATTATGAATATGGTTCACACACACATTGGTCGGCAGTATGAGGGAAGGAGCAACAAAAGCCTTGTAGATACATGAATCTTTTTCTATGATCATTTCTACCATCTGCTCAACAAGAAACACAATCGTGGCCGCTTGGAAGAGCTACCTTTGCAAGCTGGGTGGAACTACATGGATTGGCCTATCCCAGACCCCTCAGCAATGGAGTCAGCAAAGAGCAAGCTCTTCAAGGATGTGCAACGCTCCCTACGAGGGAGCATTCCAACTCGTGTAGTAAAAATTATTGTTCACCTACTACCAATTACTGTGTTTGTGAAACTTTTTACCTTATTTCAGGTGATAGCGAGAACCATGCTTGTCTGCAAAGATTTGGACACATTCCTCTTAGCAAGACTTCTTGATGAGGGATGGCTGAGTAAAGTTTTGACGATATCCATTGTAACATTGCACTGGACGAAGTACATGATTGCAACTCAAACTTTTATCTTGTCCTTCTCGTATAGCAGGTCCCGTTACATCAATGGAGAGTTGGTACCAATGGATCAAGAAGCCGCAAGTGCAATGGACGACAAAGTCATAGATGTTGAAGTGATTGATGAAGCTTCAACACTGGTGACAAATTGTTTCTATACAAGGAAAATGTAATTTACAACAGCTACGGAAGGATATTGTTGAAGAATCCTTGAAACCGGAAGGATTGTACGCTGGTTTGTTATTCTACTTGAATTTGAATTTGAAGTAGCGGTAAAAAAGGGAAAAATGCATCAGCGGGCTGATCATCTTTCCATGATAACTTTGGGAGAAGCACCCATTGGTGTAGATGATGATATTCCTGATGCTACTCTATTCTTGGTTGAGACAGCACCAAGGTGGGCAGAACCCATCATTCAAGTTTTAACGACAGGATTTGTTAACTCCATTAGTCCCACCAATGAAAAGATAATGACCATAGAGCATTGTGCTCCTTATAAGCTTCTTTCTGAACGATTGTATAAATTGGGAAAAGATGGAATACTCCGTGTATGCCCTGACCCTGATCAATATGATGAGATTATCTCATATGTCCACGTGAGCTTAGGAGGCAGACATGTCTCTGGAAAGGATACGATTAAAAGAGTTTTGTGGGAAGGATATTGGTGGCCAAGTCTTCATGCTGATACAGAAGAGTACGTACGAAATTGTAAAATTTGTCAACAAAGGAAACCCATTCCTCATGTGACTCTATTTTATATTTCAACAACACCCAATTGGAGTTCGTACATTGTGAAGTATTTGACGCAGGGTCATACGGACGATAAGATGCCTAGGCATAGAAAGAGAGCCATAGAGGTAGAAACAGCGAGTTTTCAGATTATTGAAGGCCAGCTGTACAAAAGGGGCAAAGATGGAAACCTACGGACTTGTGTTTGTGAGAGTGACTACCTTAGTGTATTGACTCATGCACATTCAGGAGTTGGGGGTGGACATTTCTGTGGAGAAACAACTGCCAAACTTATACTATGGTCAAGACTATGGTGGCCTACGCTTTTTCATGATGCAACAGAGTATGTCAAATGATGTGATCAATGTCAAAGAGCCAAACCTCCTACCAAGTATGAGGACATGCCATTGAGACCAATTATGGGAGTTAGAGCTTTTGCCAAATGGGGAATTGATTTTGTGGGGCCGATTAAACCACCAGCACTCCATACACATGCTGAGTATATCATTGTAGCCACAGATTATCTTACGAAGTGGGTAGAAGCAAAAGCCATAGTAAAAAACAATGCTAGGACCACTGCAAAGTTTTTATACGAACATGTGTTTACACGCTACGGTTTACCTATTGAGATTGTGAGTGACCAAGGTGTGCATTTTATCAATGAAGTCATTACCTTTCTTTTGGAAGACTTTATGGTCATCCATAAGAGGTCAGCACCTTATCACCCGCAAGCAAATGGTCAAGCTGAGAGCACAAACAAAACTCTTTGCACTGCGCTTACAAAGATTGTTGAGGGACATAGAACAGATTGGGAACAGAAACTTCACTCAGTTCTATGGGCTTACCGAATTGCTTACAAAACGTCCATAGGCACGACACCTTTCAATCTAGTTTTTGGATTGGATGCTATCCTTCCGATAGAATTTATTGTACCTACACTTCAAGTTGCAAAACAACTTGAGTGGACGGATCATGAACTCTCTACACGGATCGATGAATTGGAGAGGCTAGATGAAGACAGGCTATTGGCAGTCATTGGCATGTATGCTGAAAAACAACGCCAAAAGCGTTGGCATGATATGCATGTAAAGAAAGGTCGCTTCAGAGAGGTGATCTAGTGTTGCTTTACACATTGAAGAAACAAAAACGCAAGCTGAAAATGCGAGGACTTGGTCCATTTGTAATCAACGAGCTAAGTGCGAGTGGTGCAGTAAGGTTGGAAACCTTAGACGGAGAGCCAATGACTAACTTCATCAATGGTAGCCGCTTGAAGCGCTATGAAGAACCTCTAACAGATGATATGCTGATACGCATACATGCTAGTCAGACACGTAAAAAAGCTCAAGCTTTGTTACAAAGTCACTCGTTTAAGCACACAAAACTAGAAACAACTTGAAAACATTAACCTACCTACCAGTCACCACACTAATACTTGAGGATCAAGGTAAGAGGATGTTGTAGAGTTCTGGCTCTATCCCTAAGGCTAAGCCTCTATCCGCATTATCCAAATAAATAAAGTCAGCCTCGATAGTACCATGAGTTTCATCCGTCCATTCATTGTCAGATATATCTTCTTCGTTTTCCCATCCACATAAACTCGTCAAGAATGTAACTATGCAAGGATAGTCATCCTATGGAAAAGGAAAGTCTTGGGCTATCGGGGATACGTCCTCTACGGAGTAGGGTTCAGTCGTGGTCAATAGGCAAATTAGCCATTCTAATTCCTCAACATTTCCCTCTCTGGCTAGTACATCTATATGATCGAATTCGGTCCTAATTACAGGATAGCACATGTGAAATATCTGAGAAAGGTACAAATGATACCTCTCACCAAAGGTGGGACTGGATGAAGTGTGTGATGCTCGTGCATCTGCCATATCTGCAAACACAGATATAGCATCAGTAGGTTTATGAAGACAGGTCAATCTAGTTCCTAATTGTATGCGGATAACTCTTCTCTCAATGTGCTCTTGCTCTTTTACTCTCTTTTGTTTTTCTTTTCTTTTCTTTTTTGTGTATGAAGCTATATATATACATTCCCTCGAATTTGGGAGTTACATGTCAGGGGAGAAGGTTAGGGAGGAAGCAAGAGAATGTCGAACGTGAGTACATGCTCCCCCCTTCCTTGGGTAGATCATATCTTTTGCAATGATGTTGTAGCCCCTTGGAACCAATTTGTCCAGTGGTTTATAGGTGGTGATGTGGGTAGATAGCTTTTTATGACCCTTGTGGCCACATCAAATTGCAGAGATGGTAGTGTACGCTCCCATGAACGAACGGAGGAAATGATTTCCGACGATACTTTTACAAGGGGAGACATAGACTCATTGGTTTCTTGGTGGGTGTTGACAAGGGTAGGTGTAGAGCGTGCAGAAACGTCTATATCAACGTGTGCCTGGCATGAGGAGCTAGAAGCTTCATGTGGCTCCCCCCTTTCTGAGCTAGGTGGTATCGATCGATATCGTTTGGGAATCCAAACTAGCTCTGGAAGAAGTGGTGTGAAGCACTCCGTTACCTTTCCCTTACCACGGTCTTGAATTGTCGTTGGGGTGGCAACATTTGGTTTGCAAGGTTTTACAGACGATGTAGAGGGATTCACCTTATGTTTAGGGACCCAAATCTGGTCATTCCCTTCATAGTACCGTTGGGCTACTAATAATTTTTTAGGAATCCAACATGATGTTACGTTGCCTTTTCTCGGGCGGGTAGCTGCTTTCCTGCTACGAGGCTTCTTGTCTGAACGAGATTGAGTAGTGGAGGTAGCCATTAGCGAAGCTTTTGGGACCCATTTGTATGTACTCTTTGGTATAGTAAGCGGAGCCTTGGAGACCACATTGCCTGTTTCCACTCTTGGCGTTGAAGCGTTAGAAGATGGTGTTGCCACTTGACTTTGTGATTTTTCGTTATCTAGCATTTTGTCCAGAGTTGATGGCTTAGGTGCGGGATTTTGAGCGGCTAGACTAAGAGTTGGTTCTCGCGTTGTAACTCGCCTGGTTACCCAATCAATATTGCACTTGGTGGCTAACATCCATTTGCGCCCTAAGTTTACAGTCCTCTCCATGGTACCATCAGGCATAACCAAAAAAGCTTTGAATTACGGTCCCCTTGTCATAAGCAACAGGAGTGTGCAGAATTCCTGAGACATGGGTTTTCTTCCTATTGATATCCTTAACTTGGATAGCACTCTTGGATAAAGGTGGTTTTCCAAGACACCACACTCCATATGATAGCAAATTGTGTTGAGCTCCTGTATCCAATAATACATTATATAGCACCTCCCCGTAAGGACTCTGTAGCTCAATTGGGTATCTTAGTTGGCTTCTCATTGGTGCCTAACACACTGTTGACGTTCTTTGGCTTCAACTCTTGCTTGTATCTTCTTAAGCTTAGCTTGTTCTTTAGCTGCCTTCTTCTGATGGATTGCATGTAACTCCTCTTGGCTCAAGGGGTCATAGTATCTTTTGAATTTACTCCCATTGAGGAATCCAATGGTTTCAACTCGGTCGAGAGTCTCCACTCGGATGGTACCTTGCAGGGTAATTTCACATACTCTATATGGTCCCTTACCAGCATATTTGAGCTTCTTCTTTTTGTTACGCACTCCATACATCAAGACTTTATCCCCAACTTTGATGTCCTTGTCTTTCAAGTGGCGATCAAACCATTTCTTCCTTCTATCCTTCTCCACAAGGGCATTGTACACTGCCAATTGCCTTTCTTCGTTTAGCCGCTCAAGGATATACAAATGCTCTACTAATGGATTACCATCCCAACCCTCTTGAGTAGCAACACGAAGACTAGGAATGACAAATTCCCATGGCATAACTACTTCTTGGCCATATACCATCTTGAATGGTGTGCAATTAATAGCCACTTTGTACACAGTACGATAGGCCCATAAAGCTGTCGTAAGCTTTAGATCCATTCCGTGCGATGAGCCTCAACAGTCTTTGTCAGAATAGAGATTAAGGTCTTGTTGGTACTCTTGGCTTGGCCATTCGCTTGCGGATAATAAAAGGAGTAGATTTATAATGGGATATCATGAAATTTGTTGTGAGCTCCTTAATCACTTCATTTATAGAATGCGTACCATTATCGCTCACAAGTTCAAAAGGACAACCGAAGCGTGTGATTATATTTTCAAAGAGGAACTTGGCTGTTGTCCTCGTATCTGCCTTACTACGTGTCGCTTTCGCTTCAGCCCATTTGGTCAGTGGGCCACAATAATATAGCGATATTGTGTGTTGCGGGCCGCTGGTCTAATTGGACCTACAAAGTCTAAACCCTACTTTTCAAATGGTTGGTTTACTTTAATGGATGTAGGGGCATCTGATCTTTCCGCTAGGGTTTCTTGTAGCGTTGGGTTTCTTGTAGCGTTGGCATTCATCGCAACCCTTCACAAAAAGTGATGCATCTTGGAACATAGTGGGCCACCAATACTCTGATTGAAAGATCTTTCGCGCAGTTAAGTCTCCTGAAAAGTGACCACCGGCTACGCCCATATGTGCCTCTTGCAAAATATATAGATACACATCCTCTCGGGCACAACGCCTAAAAACATCATCCTTTCCTCTTTTATAAAGAGTCCCAGCCATCAGGCAATAGGGTTCGCATTCCTTGATCAGCTTTCGAGCTAGATCTTTACAAAGCTCCTTGGGTGGAAAGCCATTAACCAAAAAGTTAACAATCTTCTCACTCCATTCAGGCATTGTCTCCACCATGAACAAGGAAGTGTCAGGTAAGTCATCATCAACTCCCGTAGGAGCTTCACCATTAGGTATGCGAGACAAATGATCAGCCATGACATGTTTTTTGCTAGGTCTCACAAAACAACAGTGAAATCAAACTCAAGAAGAATCAATAATCATCATGTGATTCTTCCTGTGGAACATGGTTTGTTTACCAGATACAACAATGCTTGATGATCCACATAGAAAATGGCAAGGAGGTAATAACGAAATTTTCTTACTACAAGCGATGTCATGAGGTTGCGGAATACACCACATGACACTTTGGAGGTATTGTCCCCAATTATCCGCTAACTTCCGATGAGCGTCATATGCTCCTACATAACTAAGCCATTCTGCAATGGATCTCTCTTTGTTTATTGTAGTTTGTACATTAGCTCGATAGCGTTGTCGCTTATGTCTCGTTTTCTTCTTACCTAGTTTTTGATTTTTGTTTCTATCATATTCGGACTCACTTGGTCGATCTTCACTTGTGTCCCCCTCACTCTCAGATGAACTGCAAGAGATCACTGTCCTAGGCCTTGAGCACGTTGCTTCCACACTTGGGTGAATATTTGATTCATACCCCCTATCAGAGGGAGTCAGTTTCTTCTTGAGATTCAGACTCAGAGTCGCATTGGTCAGAGTCTTCGCTACTTTCAGTGTGTCAAGGAAGTTTGCCACTTTCTTGCCACCATCAGGAGTCAAGTGCATTAACACCTATCATGTTTACTGGCACTAATGGTGCCCCTCAGGTGTTACCCAACTTGTGCCTCTATTTCCCCATGTGTCTATGGTTGCTGCTAGGTGTACCCAATCCACGTTATCCGACTCAGTCATGCCCGGTAGGACATCCATATAAGGAGAATCTTTCCTATCATCAGTCTCTTTTTTACATGTATAGCAATACTTTCATGGGGCTGAGTGAATAGTGGTATCCGATCGATTATCGATGATAACCTTGCTTCCTAAAGGATACACGCGACCATTCTCAAGATCAACTCGAATGAGACAGAGTTCTGGAATTGTAAGTAGACATGGTTTTTCGACCAGTCATGCACCATTTGTGCTTCCCTCATGAAGGGACGTCCTAAGATCATTTGATATGACATAGGATGCTTAGAGAAATCCATTACAATGAAGGTATGTCTTACCTTGTATCCCAAAACCTTGATCTTAAGGTCCCTTAGCATTCCAATAGGTTTAGCTATAGTTCCGTTTGCCATCTTAACCACTATGTTTGTGACTTCTAGGTGAGGTCTTCCCCCATAGATTCTCAACAGTTTTTAGTCATCACAATGCTCACTCCAGCACCACCATCAAGGATTCCCTTTAGAGTTAATGGTAGTAATGGGGAGGGTTGCATTAGATTCGTCACCTTCAAAGTACTGTCCCAACTTGTTAACAGGTATTTCAACGACCGAGTCTTCATCCCTCACTGACTCTCCTTCCTCACGTTCAGCTTTTTGGAGTTGAGATGCTACTCCCCAAAGCACAACCTCACGTATGTATTCTCAAGAACAATCTCTTGAGAGTGGGATAGTGAGTACGCTCTTCAGCCCTTAAAGTTCGATACCAATCTCCAGCTTTTCCACTCAAGGTTAATGTGCGCTTTTGCCGCATAGGTCGTAGCTGGGGACTTGCCGGACACCGTATGCAAGCCACGAATGGCTGCAAGCATACAACCAGGGAAGGAAGCTCAAACAGAATGCAAAGGGTGTGTCACTCACCGCTCAACCGCCGCCTTGAAGGATTCCCGCGTTGCAGTGAAGAAGGAGCCGCCGTCGCCTCTCCACCGCCGTGCCGCTACACAGTGCTCGATCGCTCTCTCACTCTCTCTCTCTCTCTCTCACACGCAAGAGAAGGAAACCAAAGAGATAAGGCAAGAGCACTCTTATATTCACAACACATGAGAATGAGGATTTTAGGGTTACATTTGGCTCTTATAGGTGACTTGGCCGTTCACACTTGGGCGCCCATACATGGCCGGTCGATCCTAACCCTTATCCTACTGATATTCAAGGTGCGCCTCTCATCGGCGCAATCACCCAATCCCTTCATCCTTAACATATGGTGCCGACAAGCCCGGCCCATGACTTAGAATATTTAAATTAATGACGTAAAACATAGTACGTCTCAATGTCCGTCACATAGGTTAACATGCCCCCCTTCTTGATGTAGATTCCGTCCTCGGAAGCTATGGTATGGTAAGCTCGAGAGGTTGTTGTGGTAGACCGTCTGCAAAACAGGGAAGTAGAGTGAAAGTATGCTGGAATTCAAAAGATATAAAGTGTATAAATTCAAGCATGTTAGACCACAATAGATGTTGCTATGAGAACTTAGTTTAAGGGTCACATGAATGAGCTAGTGTAGCAAATTAACAGGAGTTTAAAATTATTGAAAGTAAATCAAGAGTTAGCAAGGTGTCAAAGGTTAATCATGGTTTATAACTGGCCTAAGTCAAGGAAAATAACCAAGCTTAATAAATAAACAGATGACCACACTGTGTCTACTCTAAGAACAAGTTAATACCACGAGCCTAGGGACATAAGAAACATCAGAGTTACAGGATCCTTTTGCCTTTATTTCTTTATGCACGTGACAATTTTTATACACAATGGCGACCTTCCTAAGGCAAAACTAACATCGATCTTGGTACCATGTTTAACACAAGGCATTATCCAGGAATCTATTAGTTCACCTTAGGCAAGGCTACCCCCTATCAACCAAGGCATCGGTCTGGAGTAGAATGCTTCTCGCCTACCAAGTATCAATAAGGCGATAGGCCAACATTAAAGCACATCATAGACTTGTATTGCAATTTATTGTAGGCTTTTTTTTAAAAAAAATCTATTTCTTTTGATCTTCGCTCCTGAACTATAATTTGTCTTGCATCCTTTCGACAAAGGGGTAAAAGCTATGTCCTAGAGGTCAACACACACATGGCTAGGTGTCAAGCATTAAGATGGTTTGACCCTAGACCTAAGACAATCGTATTCCAAGGTTAACTAAAGACTGCATGCATTCTCAAGAATATATCCAATAAGGTTAACTAAAGACTGCATGCATTCTCAAGAATATATCCAATAAGGTTAAACTCATTAATGATTCACACTAGCACGTCAGGCAACTTCCAAAACTAAGTAGTACATTGACAATTTCCATGTGGTCATGCATTATAGTTCATGCAATTAATTGAACAGTAAAAAATTAAAGAGAGTGGGCATGGAAGAATTACACCTGAAATTGGAGATCTCCTTGATTTGACGAGACAGCTTGCAATTTGATGTAGATATATTTTGATGAACGTTGCGGTAGTCTCAGGACTTGAAAGCGAACCCATCTCAAACTTTTTAACCTGTACAATCAACTAACAAGTACTATACCTCGAGAGGCACATCAATGTGAAAAATTAAAGACTCGTTTAAGGAATCCAAACTAGAAAAAACTTGAAAACTCTAACCTACCTACCAGTCACCACACTATTACTGATGATACGGTAAGAGGATGTTGTAGAGTCCTGGCTCTAGCCCTAAGGCTAAGCCTCTATCCGCATCATCCAAATAAATAAAGTCAACCTCAGTAGTGCCATGAGTTTCATCCGTCCATTCATCATTGTCAGATATTTCCGTTTCATTTTCCCATCCACATAAACTCATCAAGAATGTAACCATGCGAGGATAGTCATCTTGTGGAAAAGGAAGGCATTGGTCTATCGGGGATATTTCCTCTACGGAGTAGGGGTCAGTCATAGTCAATAGGCGAATTAGCCATTCTAATTCCTCAACATTTTCCTCTCTGGCTAGTACATCTATATGATCCCATTCAGTTTCAATTACAGGATAGCACATGTGAAATATCTGAGAAAGGTATAGATGATACCTCTCACCAAAGGTGGGAGTGGATGAAGTGTATGATGATCATGCATCTGCCATATCTGCAAACACAAATATAGCATCAGTAGGTTTATGACAGGTCAATCTAGTTCTTGATTGTATACGGATATTTATCCTCTTTTTGTGCTCTTGCTCTTTTTACTATTTTTTGTTTTTCTTTTCTTTGTTTTTTTTTAAATGTATGAAGCTATATATATACATCCCCTTGAATTTGGCAATTACATGGTTAGGGGAGAAGGTTAAGGAGGAAGCATTAGAATGTCAAGCGTGAGTACATGCTCCCCCTTTCCTTGGGTAGATCATATTATTTGCAATGATGTTGCAGCCTCTTGGAACCAATTTGTCCAGCGGGTCATAGGTTGTGATGTGGGCAGATAGCTTTTTATGACCCTTGTGGCCACATCCAATTGTAGAGATGGTAGTGTACGCTCCCATTGACGAATGGAGGAAATGGGTTCCGACGATACTATTACAAGGGGAGATGTAGACTCATCGGTTTTTTGTTGGGTGTTGACAAGAGTAGGTGTAGAGCATGTAGAAACTTCTATATGAGTGTGTGCCTGGCATGAGGAGCTAGAAGCTTCATGTGGCTCCCCCCTTCCTGAGCTAGGTGGTAATGATCGATATCGTTTGGGAATCCAAACTAACTCTGGAAGAAGTGGTGCGGAGCACTCTGTTACCTTTCCCTTACCACGGTCTTGAATTGTCATTGGGGTGGCAACAATTGGTTTGCAAGGTTTTACAGGTGATGTAGAGGGATTCAGCTTATGTTTAGGGACCTAAATCTGGTCATTCCCCTCGTAGTACCCTTGGGCTACTAATAATTTTTTAGGGATCCATCGCGATGTTACATTGCCCTTTCTCGGGTGGGTAGCTGTTTTCCTTTTACGAGGCTTCTTGGTGGCTGAACGAGATTGATCAGGGGAAGTAGCTATTAACGAAGCTTTTGGGACCCATTTGTATGTGTTTTTTGGCATAGTAAGCGGAGCTTTAGAGACCACCCTGCATGTTTCCACTCTTGGCGTTGAAGCGTTAGAGGGGTGGCAAACAATCAAAGATGGTTTTGCCACTGGATTTTGTGATTTTTCATTATCTAACATTTTGTCCAGGGTTGATGGCTTAGGAGCAGGATTTTGAGCGGTCAGACCTAGTGTTGGTTCTTGCGTTGTGACTCGTCTAGTTTCCCAATCGATATTGCACTTGGTGGCCATCATCCATTTGCACCCTAAGTTTACAATGCCTTCCATAGTACCAGTAGGCATAACCAAAAAGCTTTGAATTACGGTCCCCTTATCATAGGCAACCGGAGTGTGCAGAATTCCTGAGACAGGGGTTTTCTTCTTGTTGATACCTTGAACTTGGATAGCACTCTTGGATAAAGGTGGTTTTCCAAGTTGACACCACACGCCATATGATAACAAATTGTGTTGAGCTCCTGTATCCAATAATGCATTATACAGCACCTCCCCGTAAGGACTCTGTAACTCAATTGGGTATCTTAGAGGTGGGTCAGATTCCAGTGCATCCTCCTCTGCTTCCTCGAAAAATACTTGCGTAATTCCCAAGTTGGCTTCTCGTTGTCGCCTAGCACGCTGTTGACGTTCTTTGGCTTCGACTCTCGCTTGTATCTTTTTAAGCTCAGCTTGTTCTTTAGCTGCCTTCTTTTGATGGATTGCATGTAACTCCTCTTGGCTCAGGGGGTCATAGTATCTTTTGAATTTACTCCCATTAAGGAATCCAATGGTTTCAACTCCGTCGAGAGTCTCCACTCTAATGGTACCTTGCGGGGTAATTTCACATACTCTATATGCTCCCTTACCAGCATATTTGAGCTTCTTCTTTTCATTACACACTCCATACATCAAGACTTTATCCCCAACCTTGATGTCTTTGTCCTTGAGGTGGCGATCAAACCATTTTTTTCTTCTATCCTTCTCCACAAGGGCATTGTACACAGCCATTTGTCTTTCTTCGTTTAGCCGCTCAAGGATATACAGACGCTCTGCTAAGGGATTACCATCCCAACCCTCTTGAGTTGCAACACGAAGACTAGGAATGACAAATTCCCACGGCATGACTGCTTCTTGTCCATATACCATTCTGAATGGTGTGCAATTAATAGCCACTTTGTACGCAGTACGATAGGCCCATAAAGCTGTCGTGAGCTTTAGATCCCAATCCGTGCGATGAGCTTCAACTGTCTTTGTCAAAACAGAGATTAAGAACTTGTTGGTACTCTCGGCTTGGCCATTCGCTTGCGGATAGTAAGGAGTAGATTTATGATGGGAGATCATGAAATTTGTTGTGAGCTCCTTAATCACTTCATTTATAAAATGCGTACCATTGTCGCTCACAAGTTCAAAAGGATAACCGAATCATGTGATTATATTTTCAAAGAGGAACTTGGCTGTTGTCCTTGCATCTTCCTTACGTGTCGCTTTCACTTCAGCCCATTTGGTCATATAGTCAGTGGCCACAATAATATAGCGAGATTGTGTGTTTCGGGCCGCTGGGCTAATTGGACCTACAAAGTCCAAACCCCACTTTTCAAATGGTTGGTTTACTTTGATTGGATGTAGGGGCATCTGATCTTTCCGTTGGGGTTTCTTGTATCATTGGCATTCATCACAACCCTTCACAAAGAGTGATGCATCTTGGAACATAGTGGGCCACCAATACCCTGATTGTAAGATCTTTCACGCAGTTAAGTCTCCTGAGAAGTGACCACCGGCTACGCCCATATGTGCCTCTTGCAAAATGTATAGATACTCATCCTCTCGGGCACAACGCCTAAGAACGTCATCCTTTCCTCTTTTATAAAGAGTCCTGGCTATCAGGCAATAGGGTTCGCATTCTTTTATTAGCTTTCGAGCTAGATCTTTATGAAGCTCCTTGGGTGGGAAGCCATTAACCAAAAAGTTAACAATCTTCTCACTCCATTCAGGCATTGTCTCCACCATGAACAGGGAAGTGTCCGTCATCATCAATAGTTCCGTTTGCCATCTTAACCACTATGTTTGTGACTTCGAGAAGAGGTCTCCCCATAGATTCCCAACAGTTTTTAGTCACAATGCTCACTCCAGCACCACCATCAAGGATTCCCTTTAGAGTTAATCCCTTGGTAGTAATGGGGAGGGTTGCATTAGATTCGTCACCTTCAAAGTACTGTCCCAACTTGTTAACAGGTATTTCAACGACCGAATCTTCATCTAAGTTTGGTTGTAGATCCCAATGTTCCCCTTCATCTTGAAGCATGTCGGGTCTATCCATATTTGCAAATTGTGGTAGCCCCACCTTTAGTTCTCCATTGAGAAATGCCCGAAGAGCTAAGAATAGCTCAGGATCTCCGTATAATTTGGATATGATCGTGGTTCTGATTTCAGAGGACATGAAATCCATTAGCTTAGACACATTCAACGGTACTTTTCGAGACATCGCCCCTTGACTAGGGACTGGTGAAGATGGAATCACTTCCTCTTCAATGGGGTCAGGCATTCCCTCACTAAACATTCTTTCCACCAAGAAGGGTGTTTGCCCACTTCCTGATGTCCTATCCTCACTTTCTTCCCGAATGATACTAGGTATAGCTAACGGTTTATGGTTCCTATGAGGCTGAACTTACGTAGGTAACACTGTGTCTGGAATTTTGATTTTTCTCGGGTTTGGCTCCAGTTCTCTTTTTGTTTCTTCCACCAAACCCCTTAAGTGTTGCACTTGTTCAATCTCCTCAACTAGGTTTGGGTAAGTTCCAATCTTTTTCTTGAGGGTTTTTGGCCCACGTGGCTTGTCTTGGGAAGTCTCAGTCAGTTTGGGTGGTCGAGAGGGCATTAACTGACTTGGTTGTGGGACCGAGGAAGTTTCCTTCTGTTTTCCAATATTTATGTACTCGCTTGATTCTCCTTCATTGAGCTCCCGTGTGGGTTCCTCCCTTAAGGTAGTGGCTTTGGTCCCCATGGTTTCTATTGAATCAGAATCATCTTTAGGATCATTCATATACACGCGATCGTCTCCTGTCCCTATGTTAGTCTTTGAACTAGGCTTGGAGCTCGTGGCATTAAGCGATCTCTTCCGTCGTGTTTTCTTTTTCTTTGCCTGAGCGATTGATGCAGTATCCCTCTCTTCAAGAATGTAGTTTTGATTTTGAAGCATTGACTGTGTAATTACATTCGCGGGTACCACGGGTGTGGATCCTCGTGCTTGGTTGGTGACCTCAACCAAATTCAATGGCGTAATCTTGGGTGCATTAGGATTATGTGGACATTGAGCAATCAAATGATCTATGCCACAACGATTACATGTAAGTACCGGCATTCCTGATGTGCTCCCTTGATTTGGTTGCATTTGAGTAGCGATCTTCTGTAGCCTATTAGGGCACCCCGCTACACAATGCGGTCCACCACAATCGTAGCATTGAAGAGGTGGTCTCCTCACCAAGGTATTAAGGTTTTGCCCTCTTGTGGCGAGAGCAGCCGCTTGATATACAGGCTTGACTTGCCCGAAATGATCCTCCATGTAGTACTGGGGAATCATTTCAAACGTATCAATCCCATATGGAGCAGTGGGGTCTATCTCCTCTTCATAATCCCCACACGCACTATGTGACTCACAACCCATCTGGTTTATTGGGGTTATCCTTGGATGTGGAGGTTGTGGTCCTAGCACTGGCGGTGGTAACGGCACAGACTGGACTACATTCGGATTCCTTGGAACTATGTGCTGTGATGGTTGCTCAACAGGTTGTGCAGGCATCAGCGCAGGTACTTGAGGTGTGTTTGACCAGGCTAGTGGTGCCTGATTTGCCAACATTCGCTTAAGTACTAGGCAATCCTTAGATTGATGGCCGTACTTACCACATGCATTGCAATTCCCATTGAATTTGACTCTGAATGTAGGACATTCACTCGTGCTATGTGGTCCTAAGCAAACCATTGTTGCTCTCTTCTTGGGTACATATGGCTATTTTGAGGAGCTCGATTACCCCTAAAGTATTCTTGGAGAGCCTTAGTAAGGTCGGTCACAGACATTTCGGATATCTTGGGCTCCTTGGCAATAGGTTTTACTGTCATTGGCTCGTGCCCAGATACTTGCGAACTAACGGATTTTGTTTCTGAGGACACCTTTTTACCTGCAATCATCAAGTTGTCTTCTAACTGGATTGCATTGGCAGTGACTGCTTCCCACGTTGTAAGACCTCTAATGACTAGGCCATTGTAAATGTCCTCGTGGCGCAATCCTCAGATGAATCTATCGAGCAGTTGGTTATTATTGAAGCGCTCATCGGGAGTGCAGCGAGAATTTAGATGCTTCAATCGACTTATAAAGTCTCTCACTGACTCCCCTTCCTCGCGTTCAGCTTTTTTGGAGTTGAGATGCTACTCCCCAAAGCACACCCTCACGTATGTATTCTTTCAAGAACAATCTCTTGAGAGTGGGGTAGTGAGTGCGCTCTTCAACCCTTAAGGTTCGATACCAATCTCCGGCCTTCCCACTCAAGGTTAAGCCTAAGGCTTTACACTTATGCAGCTCATTGTGCTCTTCCAAGGAATCACACACGTGTTCAAAGACTTCAATGTGCTTCCTAACATCCTCGTTACCACTGAAGTTTTGAGTGAGCTTAGCCACTTGTACTGCCTTGCTTCTAGGTTCTCTCTCAGGCATGCCCCGCATGTTTTCCGCAATGGATCGTCCGATCGTCTGAGCAAACGCTGCGAGATCACCTAGGTGAGCAGACATAGCTGGTGGAGGCACTTCTGGGATAGCCTGGCTGATAGGAGTTGGCGTTGGTCTGAGTATGTTGGCAAATGACGTAGGATATGATATGTGACTAGGCCTAGCTCCTATTGGATAAGGGTGGTGATAAGGCGGTCGTGGAGCATATGCCATTGGCATACTAAGAGGCGTAGGAGCTACATGAGCATGAGTAGAGATAGGTACATAGGGTCGATAGGCACTGGCACGCACTGTTGTAGGTACTGTTCCACTAGGTAGCGGCGTCGTACTAACTACAGTGGTAATAGGTGCGCTTTCTGTCATGCTCATCATTGGGGTAGGCATTGTGGATTCCCTAATAATGGAAAGTTGAGCCAAGGTTGGAAAGCTAAAGTTACTGCTCGTGGGCTCAACCTGCATTGAGACTCCAGGCGAAACAACATATGAAGGGTCTATGGGACTCACTGAGGGAGTCTCCAATTGTGATAGGGTTGGTTGTTTAGCCTTGCCTGTATCCAAAAACCTCATAGGGCCAGTGGAAACTAGGTTCACTCCCCTATTTTGCCTCTCAATTTGGATAATTCTATGAATAACCTCACATATCATTTGTTGTTGCTCCTCTAGATTAGTGGCGCTAGATGTAGATCGTAGGACTTCTAACCAACCCACATGGTCTGTGTAACCCGTGTATAGGTCCGTTAGAGTCTCTGTGTGTAGATCATATTCCCAATTTTCATTGAGAAATATCCCATCTAGACTTGGTGTGCCAAACGGTTCTCTTGAAGTGGACGCAATGTCGCTTCTTATGGGTTGGCTTCTAGGGACCTCTACTTTAGGAAGAGCATCGGAATGTGGTAGCTCAGTAGGGCCCTCATTAAACGAAGTGGGTAGAATATCCACATGGACACTCTTTGGGAGGGTAGGGTCCACATGAGATGTGAATGGCGAATCCACTACCCCTCCTTCTTCATTTACTTCGCTTGTCGCATGCTCAGAGCGTGTAGCTCTACTAAAGGTCTCTATTAGACGACGAAACATGCTAGATTCGGGTTGTGGGGCCCAACCTGGCATGTTTTGGCTTGTCTCCTCAGGGTTCTTGGTAAGGTGCCCTTCCATGGCTTTTGAGTCAGAGGACGAGTCACTATCCACGATTCGTGGATCTTGGGTTGCACTCCCTTGGGTTCCAGCCGAAGGCCAAGATGCCAACGTGGAGGGATGGTGTGAGCGTGCGTAAACTGAAACGCTTTCTAGTGGTTCAGGCTCTAGCACCCGACCAGAACGTAGATGCATGTGACGTGGGTACCCTACGTGCGTTGGTAACTACCCTTAAAGCCCACACAAGTGGTTTCTTGGGTATTTCACACCTCGTTTTTACTTATTTTTAGATTGTTTTTAACTCATTTTTGACCCCCTTACTTACGGTCAAACTTGGACTAGGGCGTGTGATAGCTCAAAACGAGCGTATCGTTCAAAGGGTCCTAGCGTGCTTTACAGCACCGTGTTTGCCTATCCGGAGCTCTCGTGGTCCTCAAAACAATCTGTTTTCCTATGGGGGAAGGGGCGAAAGCCTATTTGCTTGTGGAGGAAAGGGTGAGGGCTTTATCCCACATGCTCACTTTACTCCTTGGAAAGTGGGCTACATATAGGGCACAACTTCCCATAAGCTCTCACTTGAAAGAAAGCTATGGAGACTCACTCTCCTATATATATATATATCAAAAGACCGAGGCCGGGGCCGTGGGTCGTGGGTCGTGGGTCAATTGGGGTTTTTTCTTTTCAAAATTTTTTTCTCCAATTAAAAAATCTTTCCTCTCCACACGTTTGGTTTTTTTCTTTAAAAATAAAATTTAATTTTTATTTTTTTATTTTTTATTTTTTGGATTTTTTATTTTTTATTTTTTATTTTTTGAGAAAAGTTTTCTAGGGTTTCTTTCTAGGTTTCAGCCTTGGCCGCGGCAAGGTTCGCACACAGCACAGGTCTGGGATTCAAAAATCCCCCTCTCACACAGAAAACCAGATAACAGAACGCACGCCCACACGCGGAGCGGAAAAATAACAGAAATGCAGAAGACAAATTGCAGAAACAGATTGCAAAACACGAAAACACCTCAACAACAAACACACAGTCGCTTTCCTGCAGTGTAAATTAAGCTTCACGCAGCAACCCGAGCTGTAAACTGGAGCTTGGTGCAGGGCAATTCCCCGACAGCGACACCAAAAATGTGCGCTTTTGCTGCACAGGTCGTAGCTGGGGACTTGCCGTACACCGTATGCGAGCCACGAATGGCTGCAAGCATACAACCAGGGAAGGAAGCTCAAACAGAATGCAAAGGGTGTGTCACTCCGTCGCCTTGACGGATTCCCGCGTTGCAGTGAAGAAGGAGCCGCCGTCGCCGCTCTACCGCCTCTCCGCCGCCGTGCCGCTACACAGTGCTCGATCGCTCTCTCACTCTCTCTCTCTCTCTCTCTCTCTCACACGCAGGAGAAGGAAACCAAAGAGATAAGGCAAGAGCACTCTTGTATTCACAACACATGAGAATGAGGATTTTAGGGTTACATTTGGCTCTTATAGGTGACTTGGTCGTTCACACTTGGGCACCCATACATGGCCGGCCGATCCTAACCCTTATCCTACTGATATTCAAGGTGCGCCTCTCATCGGCGATCACCCAATCCCTTCATCCTTAACATATGGTGCCGACAAGCCCGGCCCATGACTCAGAATATTTAAATTAATGACGTAAAACATAGTACGTCTCAATGTCCGTCTCATAGGTTAACAGTTAAGCCTAAGGCTTTACACTTATGTAGCTCATTGTGCTCTTCCAAGGAATCACACACGTGTTCAAAAACTTCAATGTGCTTCCTAACATCTTCGTTACCACTGAAGTTCTGAGTGAGCTTGGCAACTTGTACCGCCTTGCTTCTAAGCTCTCTCTCAGGCATGCCACGCATGTTTTCCACAATAGATCGTTCGATCGTTTGAGCAAACATTGCTAGATCACCTGGGATGGCCTGGTTGACAGGAGTTGGCATTGGTCTTGATATGTATGTAGCTGACGTAGGATATGATATGTGACTAGGCATAGCTCCTCTTGGATAAGGGTTGTGATAAGGCATTCGTGAAGCATACGCCATTGGCATAACAGGAGGCGTAGGAGCTACATAAGCATGAGTAGCGATAGGTACATATGGTCGATATACACTGGTACACACTGTTTTGTAGGTACTGTACCACTAGGTAGTGGTGTTGTACTAACCACAGTGGTAACGGGTGCACTTTTTCTCATGCTCATCATCGGAGTAGGCATTGTGGATTCCCTAATGGAAAGTTGAGCCAAAGTTGGAAAGCTAAAGTTACTGCTCGTGGGCTCAACCTGCATTGAGACTCCAGGCGAAACAACATACGAAAGATCTATGGGACTCACCGAGGGAGTCTCCAATTGCGACAAGGTTGGTTGTTTAGCCTTGCTCATATCCAAAAATCTCATAGGGCCAGTGGAAACTAGGTTCACCCCCCTATTATGCCTCTCGAATTGGATAATTCTATGGATAACCTCACAATCATTTGTTGTTGTTCATCTAGATTGGTGGCACTAGATGTAGATCGTACGACTTCTAACCAGCCTACATAGTATGTGTAACCCGTGTATAGGTCAGTCAGAGTCTCCGTGTGTAGGTCATATTCCCAATTTTTATTGAGAAATATCCCATCTAAATTTGGCATGCCAAGAGGTTCTCTTGAAGTGGACGCATTGTCACTTCTTATGGATTGACTTCTAGGGACCTCTACTTTAGGAAGAGCGTCAGAAGTTGGTACAGTAGGGCCTTCATTAAATGAAGTGGGTAGAATATCCACATGGACACTCTTTGGGAGGGTAGGGTCTACATGAGATGTGAATGAACACTCTTTGGGAGGGTAGGGTTGTTGAGATATCGAGCTCGTCTAGTGAGGCGGTGGCCACTGATGACCCGCCTGGGGGATAGGCCCCACATTTACACCACTGGCATGGTTGGTGAGATCATGGGAGATATGCGGCCAGTGGGATGACAGGCTGTGTGACAGCCATTCTAGAGACTGGCATAGTTATAGCGCCAGCTCATTTAGTCGGGTTCACACTATAGAGAACCCGTGTATGTATTGGTTGAGTACCTTTCATATTGTGTGTACTCTTATTCTTGTATATGGTGTGTTGAGTGTTGAGTAGAGAATAAGAAGATTTTCAGCCTCTCACCTTGTGTGTTCTCTATTAGGGTTTTGTGAGTGTGTGTGTGTGCTTGCAAGAGCTCAAGCTCTCTTCCCCCCTGCATCTTTTCATGGTATCAGAGCCTGGTTCGTGCTAAGGGCTGAACTGCAAGCAAGAGAACCACAGGAAGCGGTACGAGGGTAAGAGCTTCAACTTCTCTTTCCTATTGTGTTGGTGACTACACCCTTGTCGGGAGCTCTACGGGAGGCACCGGCAAATGGTCTCTGATTGAGGAGCTTTCTTCGCGGGAGTAAAGCTATAGGGCAACTATACAGTCCTTCGGACTAAAACTTTCGGGCCGAAAACGCGTTATTACGGGCGCGTCTGGACCTCCGTTTTTCAGAAAGCAGGCGATTTCGAGCACTGCGGGTAAGTCATCGATTCTCTGCAGAACTCTGTTTTAAGTACTGCAGGAAGACAGATTGACTGTGCAGACACTGTGGGTGCTGCAAAGAGGTCTACAATTGCCATTGGGTGTATGTATGCACATTGAGGTCACTGGTTGTGACATTTGAGTGGACTGCAGTACCGCTGTGCAAAAAATACAGCAGTTGTGCAGGAAAAACCAGAGTGCAGTTTCTGGTAAAATTGTGTGTTTGGCAAGATGTCAAATGATGGGATAACTCAGATTGTGGCTGAGAAGCTTGACAAGAATAACTTCCATGCTTGGAGGTTCAGGTTGACGAATTTCCTGATGGGAAAAGGCTATTGGGACTACATAGAAGGTGAGCATGAAGAGGCACCGGAGATACCGGATATAAATCCAACTGCTGTGCAGATGTGAAAGAGTTTAAAGACTGGAACCAAGGAGCCAGGAAGGTTATGTATTGGCTATCCATTAGTATACAGGACACCATGATTGGGCACATTCAGGATGCCAAGTCCCCCAAGGAGGCATGGGACACCTTGGTAAAGCTTTATGAAACAAATACCAAGGCACGCAAGATACAGTTGAAGAATGAACTTCATACTGTGGAGAAAAAGAGCATGTCTGTAAATGACTATGCGCTGAAGATAAAGGGTATTGTGGAATCCCTTGCATCTATTGGTGTGTCAGTAGATGATGATGACAAGGTGGAAGTCTGTCTACGTGGTCTCGGGCCACAATACAAGGCATTTAATACGTCTATTCAGACTCGGGAAAACATTCCCAACTTTACAGATTTGGTGTCTATGCTGATTATCGAAGAGAAGAACTTGGGTGAAGACCAACAGTCTTCACAAAGCAAAAACAGTTCAGAGCAACAGGCCTTCTACACGAGTTCAGGAAGAGGACGAGGTAGAGGAGGCCGTGGACGCGGTCAAGCAGGTGGCCGAACAGGTAATCAGAATTATGGCCAGCAGCAGCAGCAACAACAACAGTCCCAGAATCAACAACAACAATAACACGCAGGTGGAAGAGGCAAAGTCAGAGGCAGGGGGAGTCAAAGAGGCCGTGGAAATTGGCAAAGGCAGTATAATGATGCACGTGAATGCTATTATTGTGGTAAGCCTGGACATGTACAGGCAGAATGTTATAAGAAGCAGGCTGACATGCAAAATGGGAAAGTGCAGCAAAACAACTATGCATCCTCAAGCAGAAATAATGAGGATAATGAAAGGTTGTTTGTTATGCAGCATGTCGTGAATGCCATGTCTGAAAATGTTGATGCAACACAAAAAGATAATGTATGGTATGTGGATTCAGGCGCTTCGAACCACCTGACGAGTCATGGGGAGTGGTTCAAGGAGATGAAAAACCCGAAAAGACCAGGTTTTGTGGAAACAGGGGATGACACTGCTCATCCAATTGCCCACGTTGGAGATGTGCCATTGTCTATGCAGGATGGCAAAGTGAAGTACCTTGCAGATGTACTTCATGTACCGAACATAACAAAGAATCTAGTTTCAGTTGGCCAGATGATTGAGCAGGGGTTGCAGGTTCGGTTTAACCCCGATGGTTGTTATGTCGAAGATTTCAAAGACAAGTGCAGGTTAGTTGCAAAAGGCAACAGAGTGGGCAGAATGTTTACGTTAAATGTAGACATGCCTGAAATGAGTGCTGCGATGTTTGCAAATGGTTCAGGAATAGTTGCAGACATATACATTTGGCATAAAAGAATTGGACATGTAAATGTGCAGAGATTAAAGTCTATGCAGACAAAAGGAATTGTGACAGGGCTGCCAAAATTTAAAGTGGAAGGTATGCAGAAAATATGTGAAGCATGCCAATTTGGGAAGCAAACAAAGCATGTGTTTCCACGTAACAGATATGTGAGCAGAAATGCACTAGATGTTGTGCATTCAGATGTATGGGGTCCTACGAAGACCATATCTATGGGAGGCTGCAGGTATTATGTGACTTTCATTGATGACCACACAAGGAAAGTGTGGGTATATTTCATGAAGGAGAAGAGTGAGGTGTTCACTCACTTTCAAAATTTCAGAGTTTTAGTTGAAAAGCAAACAGGGAAATATGTAAAGTGCCTAAGGTCAGATGGAGGGGGAGAGTACTTCTCCAATGAGTTCTCTGAATTTTTGAAGAAGAATGGTATTCGGAGACAATTTACATGCAGATACACTCCGCAGCAAAATGGAGTTGCTGAGCGAAAAAACAGGCACATTGCTGAGATTGCGCGAGCATTGATGGAAGAGAAGAATATGCCGCATTGCTATTGGGCTGAGGCTATTTCTACAGCAGTATACATCATGAACAGGACTCCAACTGCAGCCATACATGATGTAACTCCAGAGGAGAGGTTTACTGGCAGAAAACCAGATTTGTCTCATCTGAAAGTTTTTGGATGCATTGCATATGTGCATATGCCAGATGAGCTGAGAACTAAGCTGGATCCGAAAGCTGAAAAATGTGTGTTTATTGGATATTCCCTTGAGCAAAAGGGATATAGGTGTTATAACCCTGCTACACGTGAGTTGAGGGTAAGCAGGGATGTTGTCTTTGATGAGATGAGCAGCTGGTATGCTGCTGAAAAAGAAGCTGTTGGGGCTGATGTGAGTGGAAGTGTGGTTGCACAGAATGCAGGTCAGCAATCACGGTCTTTGAGTGGACCAGGAGAGTCCTCATCTAGTGGGTCTATTGATAGACCATGGAGTGGCAGGCTGCGTCATAATACCAGTCCTACAAATGTGATTAGTACATCACGTAAAGGAAAAGAGAAAGTGGTTGAGCCCCTTGGTATGCCTGACATTTCTGCAGGGCATTCTCATGTTGATGGAGAGTCTAGTGGCTCCGATATGAGCCTTGATGAGGAGCTTGGGATCCCAGCTATGAGAACACCTGGTGTAAAGAAGGCTATGGAAGCCATGAATGAAAAGCTACGAAGAGCAGGGAGAGTGAAGAACCTTGTGCAGAGATTTACATATGATGGTTATGTGGCACATCACTATGCATATATGGCAAAGGTTGTGCAGGTTGTAGAGCCCACATGCATTGATGAGGCTGTTGGAAATGTGTGTTGGGAGAAAGCTATGGATGAGGAGATGGATGCACTATATGGAAATGAAACTTGGGATTTAGTGCAATTGCCTGAAGGCAAGAAAGCCATTGGATGCAAGTGGGTGTACAAAGTTAAACATAACAGTGATGGAAGCATAAACAGGTACAAGGCTAGATTGGTAGCCAAAGGATATGCGCAGACATATGGGATTGATTATGAGGAAACTTTCAGCCCAGTTGCCAAGATGGCAACGGTGAGAGTTGTGATAGCAGTGGCTGCATCAAAGCAATGGTCTTTACATCAGATGGATGTAAAGAATGCATTCTTGCATGGGGATTTGCAAGAAGAGGTGTATATGTTGCAACCACCTGGTTATGAGGATGTGGGTCACCCCGAGCATGTTTGCAGGTTGAAGAAAGCCTTGTATGGCTTAAAGCAAGCACCAAGAGCATGGTCTGACAAGATTTCTGAATATCTTGTCACTATTGGCTTTCATGTAGCCAATGCAGATTTCTCATTGTATGTGAGACATGGTGATAGAGGAGTTGTGCTTGTTGTCATCTATGTAGATGACTTGATCATTACGGGGGACCATGATGCAGAGATCTTTGATGTAAAGATCTTGCTAAGACAGAAGTTTGAGATGAAGGATCTGGGGGAGCTCAGATATTTCTTGGGCATTGAGGTGATTAGGTCACCACATGGTATTGGATTACTGTAGAGACAGTATGGCTTGGACATGTTGTCCAAGTATGGTATGACAGGCTGTAAGCCTATTTCTGTGCCATTGGATCAGAATGGCAAGTTGAGTGCAGATTCAGGAGAGATCTTGGAGGATCCTCTATGTACAGGAGCATAGTAGGAAGTTTGATCTACATGACGATCACCAGA